>NC_056566.1:9527589-9660816 GCF_013358625.1 Macadamia integrifolia
CCTAGGTACGATTTTTTTTTCTTCCTTTGTGTGATTTGGACAATCTTTGGTGATGATGTGGAGGAGAGAGAAGATTTGGACAATTTTTGGTTCTCCCCTTTTTTTCTCTTTCCTTTTTTTTTCTTCTCTTCTTGCTTCCACGATTTTGCTTTCCTTTTTTTTTTTCTTTTTCTTCTCTTCTTGCTTCCACGATTTTGCTTGCTTCTAACTTGATGTGGAAATCCCCTCCATGCCCTTAGTGCTTTAAGTGAGTGAAAAGCAGGAAATCTTCAACAAAATCTTCTAAAAAAAAACAACTATAAGATTCGAACTTGAGACCTCTTGGTGAGCAAGAGAATTTTGTACACCATAGCTCACCAACTAAGCTAGGTAGTTGTTGTTACCAAAAACAAATCTTTAATCACTTAAAGATGTGGTCCATCGATCCTTGTTGGCATTTGGAGTATTCCTTGTACCTCTGGGACAATTGCAAACGGGCTGGTTCTGCATCTCGGTTCAGTTCTGATCCATTATTCTTTTTCTGACCCGAAAAAGAATAATCATTTGTACGGGTGACCAAACGAATGTGTACTTTTAATTGAACACGTCCATCTTGCTTAGAATTTCGTCCTCTTCGCAACCATGGAAAGAAATAGGACCTCTTTACGTGTAAAATTGAAGATATAGCTCCCGATAGTCCTTAAGACCTTGAAAATATAAAACCTGCAAAAAGAGAGTAAAACCCAAGGTAGCTCCATTCTAAATATGTAAAATGCATGTTTTACTACCCTAGATTTCACACATAAATGTGCTCATCAGAAGGCAGAGTCAAAGATGGTGGTGGTGGTTTGAGATGCGGAGAGATAGATTGTGGGAGTGGAATGCCATCGGAGTGGGTTTTGAAACGGGAGGGTAGAGAATAGGAGTAGGGCAAATTTAGGGATGTAAGACATGAAAAATTGCTTGAATCTTAAAAAGTAAATCTGAGTAGGGGAATTTGTGTAAATATAGATTTAATTATAAAAGTAGTAAGCAAGAAATTTCCATAAAGATCAAAAAACTTTTTTAACTATACAGAGAAAACCAGAAACTTCTGAAATAAAAATTACATTAAAAAAGAAAGTGGAGGTGACTTAATACATTACATTCTGCCTAACATGTATTACGCAAGATTGTTGCCAAGGGAGAAGATTAAAGGGATGACTTGTTTAACACACAGAAATCAGTGGCAGCGTAGTTGCTGGACAAGCGTTGGGTATGATTTGTATCACATTCTGTACAACCATGGGATTATGTAATCGAGAATGGTGAAGGAACAGGCACCCCACGAAATGGGAGAATGGGCAGTGGAGCGTCAAATTTGAGAACATTAGTAGCTTGCAAAATAGAAGGTTGGGGATTGTAATCTTGTTGAGCACACCATAGCCCAACAACAATCATGCACTCTATTTTTTGCCTCTCAGGATCCATACCTTGACTTGGGTCAGCCGCTTCTAGATGTTTTCCTCTTCCATAGAGTTCCCAAACCCATTCTACCAAACTTATTTCACTTGAGTCAACCATCTTCTCAATGGCCTTTCTCCCACAAGAAATTTCTAAGAGAGCAATTCCATAGCTATAGACATCAGATTCTTTGCTAGCTTTCCCAGTAATGACATATTCAGGTGCCATGTATCCCATGGTACCAGCTATATCGGTTGTTTGAGTCCTTGTTTGTGACACTCTCTCATTATCCACAAGCCTAGACAAACCGAAATCCCCAAGTTTAGCATTGAAGTTGGAATCTAGAATTACATTGTTGGATTTAATATCCATGTGGATGACGCATTGATTCCACCCTTCATGTAGGTACTGCAATGCAGAGGCTAAGTCAAGAGCTATCCTGTACCTTAACTCCCATGTCGAGGAACCCCTATTTCGAAATAGATGGGAATCAAGGCTTCCATTGGGCATGAACTCATACACAAGAAGTAGTTC
Organism: Macadamia integrifolia; assembly: GCF_013358625.1. Classification (NCBI taxonomy): domain Eukaryota; kingdom Viridiplantae; phylum Streptophyta; class Magnoliopsida; order Proteales; family Proteaceae; genus Macadamia; species Macadamia integrifolia. The sequence goes on from NC_056566.1 coordinate 9,529,546, forward strand.
TTTCCGTTGATGGCACCAACCAACAAGGTGTACGAGGTTCCTATGCCTCAATCGACTAATGATCTTCACCTCTGATGCATACTCCTTCATCCCTTGTCTAGATCCTTTAGAGATCCTTTTCACAACAACATCAATATTGAGATCACTCATGAAGCCTCTATAAATGCCTCCAAATCCTCCCTCTCCCAGCTTTTGTTTGTCATCGAAATTACTAGTTGCTGCAGTTGTTGGTGTATGATGTCTTGTATTCCGTCGCAGTTTAATCCAGGGAGTACTGGTGCAGCACCTAGACAGGCAGGACAACGGTCCCGCTAGCCGGTTAGCGAGCCGTGGGGTTGCAAGGGGGGCAGGAGGCCCCCTGCATAGCAGGGGGTGTAGGGGGCACAAGCCCCCGCTCGAATTTTTTATTTGAGGGCAAATTGTAGTTTAATCCGGATTAGGGTGGCAATTGTAGTTTAATCCGGATTAGGGTTTTTTCGCTATATATTTGTAGCGAGGGTTTCTTTCTCTGTAATGCAAGCAATACTGAGAGGTGTGAGGACGAGCGCTGTAACCCTATTCTCCATTGATAGTGAAGCAGGATCTCATCTCACCGGGGACGTAGGCAACCTTGTCGAACCTCGTAAAATCCGTGTGCGTTGTTTATTTTGTTTTTCCATTATCTTCTGCATCGTTTTAGGGTTGCGTTTCTACAAATTGGTATCAGAGCTCTAGGTTTCCGTTTTCTAGGGTTTACTATCACGATGGCAGGGAAGGGATCGAATGTCAAGTATGACATCGAGAGGTTTAATGGGAAGAACAATTTCACCCTCTGGCGTCAAAGGATGAAGGATCTTCTGATACAGCAGGGTTTGGCAAAAACGTTGTTGGGGAAGTTGAAGAAACCTGCAAAAATTACTGACGAAGATTGGAAAGAGATGGAGGAAAATGCAGTAAGTGCTATCCGATTAAATCTTTCTGATGATGCCCTACAATATGTTGTGGGTATTGAATCTGCACCGCAGTTATGGGCGAAACTTGAAAGCATCTACATGACGAAGTCCTTAACGAACAAGTTGTTCGTGAAGAAGCAATTGTATTCTCTATAGATGGAGGAAGGTACGGATTTATTAGAGCATCTTAACATGTTCAATCAGATCGTAAGTAAACTTGCAAACCTGGAGGTTAAGATCGAGGACGAAGACAAGACGTTACTATTGCTGTCGTCACTCCCAGAATCATATGATCACCTAGTAACGACTCTCTTGTACGGAAGGAGACCCTTGAGATGGATGAAGTCGCAGCTGCCCTCATGTCCTATGATACAAGGAAGAAGGCCAGTAGTACGAAATCTCAAGGAGAAGGTTTTTTCGGAGGTGACAAGGAGTAGGAAAGAGGGAGATCAAATCAGAAAGGATCTGGGAAGAGTCGATCGAGATCAAAAGGGGCAAAGAGAAAGATCTCTTGTTACTATTGCAAGAAGGAAGGTCATCTGAAGAAAGAGTGCTTGAAGAGGAAGGCGGACTTAAAGAAGAAAGGTGTAGATAAGGCATATGAGGAAGCTAGCGTGGCTGACAGTTCAGATGGAGATGATGAAGATGTACTCTCTATATCATCAGGTAAGAATCAACCTTCTGATTCTTGGATTTTAGATTCTGGATGTTCATATCACATGTGTCCACATAAGGATTGGTTTGATACATATCAACCATATAATGGTGGGTCTGTCCTAATGGGGAATGATGCCATATGCAAGACCATTGGGATAGGCACTATCAAAATCAAGATGTTTGATGGGATATTAAGAACCTTAGCAGATGTGAGACATGTACCAGAATTAAGGAAAAAATTAATATCTTTGGGGGCACTTGACTCAAATGGCTGCAAGTACATAGCAGAAGGTGGAGTTCTCAAAGTTATTAAGGGTGTAATGGTTGTCATGAAGGGACAGCTAGCAGGAAACCTATACAGGCTCATAGGGAGCACAGTTATAGGTGGAGCATCTGTGACTACAGATACAGTATTTGATACAGATGATACCTATCTGTGGCAACATGCGATTAGGGCATATGGGAGAAAGAGGATTGATGGAGCTTCATAAAAGAAAAATGTTGAAGGGAGTAAAAACTTGTAAACTGAACTTCTGCAAGTATTGTGTGTTCGGAAAACAGTGCAATGTTAGTTTCAAAACTGCAAAACATAAGAGTAAGGGGGTGCTTCATTATGTACACAGCGATGTATGGGGTCCTTCAATAACAAAATCTAAAGGTGGGGCAGAATACTTCGTGACCTTTGTTGATGATTACTCAAGGAAAGTTTGGATCTACTTCATGAAGCATAAAAGTGAGGTGTTCACTAAATTTAAGGAATGGAAGGCTGAGGTAGAAAGGAAGACAGGAAAGAAAATTAAATACTTGAGAACAGATAATGGAGAAGAGTACACATACAAGCCGTTTCTAAAATTGTGCAAAACAGAAGGGATTACACGTCACTTCACAGTTCCAAAGACACCACAGCAAAATGGTGTAGCTGAAAGGATGAACAGAACACTTTTAGAAAGAGCTCGGAGTATGAGGCTGAATGCAGGGTTGAGCAAGAGATTTTGGACAGAAGCAGTGAACATGGCATGTTTTCTCATAAATAGGTCTCCATCAAAGGCAATTGATTGTAAAATTCCTGAAGAGGTATGGACAGGAAAACCAGTAGATTATTCTATTCTAAAAATATTTGGTTGTCCAGCCTATGCGCATGTTGAGAGTGAGCAGCGTTCCAAGTTAGACTCAAAGTCTAAGCAATGTATCTTTCTTGGTTTTAAGAAAGGCGTAAAGGGATTCAAGTTGTGGGATCCAAGTTCACAGAAAGTTGTGGTTAGCAGAGACGTTGTGTTTGATGAGTCTTATATAGTGAAGTCAAATTACAATTCACAAGCAGTTGATGAAAATAAAGAAGATTCTACTGTGTAGGTGGAGTTAGGTGAGTTAGAAACAAAAAGAGAGAATGAGTCATCAAGTGACTTACCCGGACAACAGGAAGCAGTAGAAGTTCCCTATACTGTGGCAAAGGGTAAAGGGAAGCATACTCACAAAGCACCTATGAGATACGGGTTTGAGGACATGGTTGCCTATGCCCTCACTGTAGGTAAAGGTGATCCATCTTTCTACCATAATGCTTTGAGTGATGCACAGCATGATAAATGGATGACAACTATGATGGAGGAAATGGAATCTCTACAGAAGAACAAGACTTAGGAGATTGTGGAAAAACCCAAGGGAAGAAAAATCATTGGGTGTAAATGGGTCTTTCGTAAGAAAGAGGCAGCATTTGAGAAGAAGCGTGAAAGGTATAAGGCTAGACTTGTAGCCAAGGGCTATGCACAGAAGGAGGGGATAGATTACAATGAAATATTCTCTCCAGTGTGAAACACACTTCGATCAGGGTACTACTTGCTTTGGTGGCCATGTATGATTTAGAACTTGAATAACTTGATGTGAAAACTGCATTTCTTCATGGTGACTTGGAGGAACAGATTTACATAAAGCAACCTGAAGGTTTCAAGGTGCAGGGAAAGGAAGACCATGTTTGTCTGCTTAAGATATCACTTTATGGTCTTAAGCAATCTCCTAGGCAGTGGTACAAGCACTTTGATTCCCACATGATGAAGATTGGCTACACAAGAAGTGAGTATGATAGTTGTGTTTATTATAAAGTGTCAAGTGATAATTCCATTATTTTGTTGATGCTTTATGTTGATGACATGCTCATTGCTGCAAAGAACAAACATGATATAGTCTCTTTGAAGTTTTTGTTGAGTACTGAATTTGAGATGAAGGATCTTGGTGCCGCTAAGAAGATCCTTGGCATGGAAATCCTTAGAGATAGAAATGCAGGAAAACTTTGGGTAACTCAGAAGAGGTATATTGAAAAGGTGCTAGAGCGTTTCAATATGGAAAAGGCTAAGCCGGTTAGCACTCCGTTAGCTGGCCACTTCAAGTTATCTGAAAGGGAATGCCCTACAACACATGAGGAGGTGGAGCAGATGTCTCAAGTCCCTTATGCTAGCGCAGTTGGGAGTCTCATGTATGCTATGGTTTGTAGCAGGTCGGATTTGTCTCATGCAGTCAGTGTTGTTAGCAGATACATGAGTAATCCAGGGAAGGAGCATTGGAATGCAATTAAGTGGATCTTCAGATATTTGAGCAAGACTAAAGATATAGGTGTTATGTTCAGTGGCAAGGGAAGTTCTACAGAATTGGCAGGTTATGTTGATTCTGACTATGCTGGTGATTTAGACAAGAGGAGGTCTACTACAGGGTATGTGTTTACATTAGCTGGTGGACCTATATCATGGAGGGCGATGCTTCAGTCTACAATTGCATTGTCCACTACAGAGGCAGAGTACATGGCAGCAGTTGAGGCTGCCAAGGAAGGAGTCTGGTTGGCTGGACTGGTTCATGAGTTGGGGCTGGAGCAAGGAGGTACAGTGTTACACTGTGACAGTCAGAGTGCCATACACCTTGCAAAGAATCAGGTGTTTCATGCAAGGACAAAGCATATTGATGTGAGATTTCACAAGATCAGGGAGCTTGCGTCAGAAGGCAGTATTCACTTGAGAAAAATTCATACAGATCTCAATCCTGCAGATATGTTTACAAAGCCAGTTACTACAGAGAAGTTCGAGTCTTGTTTGGACTTGATTAATATTACTCATTATTGAAGATGAGGGACGCACCAAACAGGTGCGGGTTTGTGCCTCTAATGAGGTACAATGATGAAGACGTCTACAAGTTATCTTTACAGGAGGCTCGACCGAATTCAAGCCAAGGTGGAGATTGTTGGTGTATGATGTCTTGTATTCCGTCGCAGTTTAATCCAGGGAGTACTGGTGCAGCACCTAGACAGGCAGGATGGCGATCCTGCTACCCGGTTAGCGGGCCGTGGGGGTTGCAAGGGGGCAGGAGGCCCCCCTGCATAGCAGGGGGTGTAGGGGGGCGTAGCCCCCCGCTCGAATTTTTTATTTGAGGGCAATTGTAGTTTAATCCGGATTAGGGTGGCAATTGTAGTTTAATCCGGATTAGGGTTTTTTCGCTATATATTTGTAGTGAGGGTTTCTTTCTCTGTAATGCAAGCAATACTGAGAGGTGTGAGGACGAGCGCTGTAATCCTATTCTCCATTGATAGTAAAGTAGGATCTCATCTCACCAGGGACGTAGGCAACCTTGTCGAACCTCGTAAAATCCGTGTGCATTGTTTGTTTTGTTTTTCCATTATCTTCTACATTATTTTAGGGTTGCGTTTCTACATTTTGGTTTGAAAAATCGATCGGGCCGGTTCGACCAAAACAGTAAAAAAACCAAAATCTACTCTTCTATTTCTTCTCCCTCTTTCCTTCTTCTGATCTCCCGAGCAACAGAGGGAGTGGTGCTAACGTACACATTAAGAACTCCCGAGCAGAAGAGAGGACACAACAGAGGGAGTGGTGCATTTGTTTTAAAAAAAAAAAATTTAATGGAGTATGATGTGGTTTATGCAAGATCACTATAACCCAATTTACCAGCATTATTATTATTATTATTTTAATTCAAGTTGATATCAAGTGCAGCTCAATTTGTCTGGGAACAATAGACAATCCTCAGCTCTGCCTGCTGGAGATGACCATTGGCAGAGATTGGAATTCATAGAGAAACTGTTGAGCTACTTGAACTTAGTTGTAGTATTCGGTTCATGTTCTTGCCGTCAAGACTAAAAGGGAACCTTGATGTTGTACTACCTAAGTCGCTCTTGGAATGGGTTTTTGCATGGAATGGCCCACATTGAAATGCTAAACTCTTATCAGTAATTCTGGATCTGAATGAATAAATAATAAATACAGAAATATCAAGTGTTTGAATTATTTCATAGCTTGATAATGATTGTCATAATTCTGGCATTGGGCATTCTTGCCCTTTCTACAGTATAAAAACTTATTCTTTTCAGTGGATAAACTAGCCCCCTGGAATGTGTTTCATTACACAGGATTTAAAACCATCTAAAGAAAAGAAACAAAAGCCTCTGTTAATGAAAAAAATGAAACTGTTTACAAAGTATCCATCTACAAGAAGAAAGACTCAGTTGATACTGAAACAGAAAAATGAGTCCATAACAAAGCTCTTCAGGGTAGTTCTTGCAAATTCTTCGAGTGCGTTATAGTGCTGCAGTCTTCTTACCCCAGAATCCCTTCAGGGTAAACATATTTGCACTCAAGGTCCATATGAGAGCTTGATTTGAGACTCTTGAATAACATGCAGTTTGCAATGATGTCCAGGACAATGAAGAGGGAGTAAAAATATGCAATGAAAATCCCCTCCCAGGGTATGGAGGGACTGATCCTATCAGAATGATTATACACTCATACGATTCGGTACTGAAACAGAGCTTCCACAAAGTCCAGTCCTAGATTGACAGGGATATTGGGTGAAGAGAAGCCAAAATCATCAAGGATATTGAAGGCAAGGAAGAGTAGAGAGGGTGCGTGCGTTTGATGAGAGGATAACAAAGGAGTTGCATATGTGGGTTATGAGGGGGGGAGGAACATAAAGAGATAGGAAAGAAGAAAAGGAAGATTGAAGAGATATCATGTTGTGTTGGTGGTGGTGGAGAGCATCAATTTCACAGGCTTTGGCAGTAGGAGGAAGAAGAGGGTGAAAGGGATAGATAAAATTGAGGAAGAGAGGGTTCGAGATAACTTTAGATTGAGAATTGAGATGAACTATGATGAGGGTGGGAATCCAGCAACAGAAAAGAGTGATTGAAGACGAAGATAAATGATTGAAAGGAGAAGGAACAAGGATGGTACAAGTGATGATTGAGAGAGGAGAATTGAAACAGAGGCAGGAAATACAATAACAGCTGATGTTGAGGTGAAGTAGTGATAGTTCTTGAGGAAGGTGTAGACTGATCTCCTGACGCATTTTTTCATTCATAACTTGGCTGGAGCCGTTGGGGGCTCTCTTTTGTTTTCCATTGCAAACTGATACTTGTTCTGTTATTAAGTCACAAACAGAGAGATCATCACCACTTAGAATATTCTTCCTCAAAAGGTGATAATTTTGATTAGATGAAATCAAAATTACACAATACTAAACTTGGAAATAAAATAATTATAATCACAAATAGAGAGAGTCATCACCAATCACCAAAGAATTTCAGCAGTAAATGTAGCTACACCAAAGAAGGAAAGAGAGAAACTCAAATGACAATTTCTGGCAAATACTTGACAATATAGAAGCAATTAACCTGTAGAACTCTGAAACAGAGACAAAAGCAGCTGAAAGAGAGAAACTCAAAAAGACATTCTGAAACTGCAAAGACATTCTGAGCACAAAAGAAATTATATTTCTCCCATTAACAGAAAACCACTTAGAATATTCTTCCTCAAAAGGAAAAGTAAGGCATGCTCAAAGACCACAACCCAGATTTAACACCACTGAAACTACACCACAAAACCAAGCTTTAGAATTCCAAGAATCTTGATGGATTCGAACCATCATACACTGAGAAAAATCCCAAGTGCTCTTCCATTTTTGAGCTAAAGATTCACCTACAATCTAAAAATGTTAGATTTCAAAAGACTAAATCTAAAGCAAAATAAAGTAAAAAAAAAAAAAACTAAACTAAAGTAAACTAGTTCTATGCAAAATAGGTGTCCTTAATCAAAATCCAAAATCAATATCCAAAAATAAACAACCAAAATCAACAATCAAAGATGATAAATAATGTCCTTAAACCCATTCCTAGTATTGGTGCAGAATAGATGATGCCAATGTTTGGGAAGAAAACTGAGAAAGGTCTTGATCAAATGGTCTGCACAATGACAACAATATGTTGGAATACCAAAAATCATGAAGGATAAAACTTGTGAAGCTACTAGACCACAATTGTAAATAACTACCTAGAGAACTTCTATGAAACTCATTGGCATATTGTTTATTGTAAATTCCGCAGCTAACTTAGTACTTGGTCCTCTGCTTTTCCTTTTTTTCCCCTTTTTTTCTACCCAAGGCTTCTTCCTTCTACTACCTTTTTGAGTGAGAGAATTTTTTTGTTTCAATACTAGTCCATTGTTTATATTAAAGATCTCATTAGGCACAAGATTCTTTGGAACATCAGACATATTGATAGTTTCAAGTTGTTGGCATAATTCTTTAATCCCATTCTTAAACAATGCGAATCCTTCAGCTGAATTTGAAGCTTGTAATGCTATCTTCACAAGTTGAAGAGAAAGATATTTGTATCGTTATGTATAGTCTAAATTCACATCTTCAACAACTTGTTTCCCCTTATGGTCTTCCACTACCATGTTTCTTGATATCCGTGTCCATCTCTGCAAAATATAAGAATCAGGGATACACTCTAGAACATCCAAAACTTTCGAGCAATGGCAACAAAGAATGCCAAACGTCTCATATTTCTTGCAACTGCATTGAAAAGTCATGTAAACTGGGTTACAACATACTTTATACTCACATTCAGAACCAACAATGCCAACCATATATACATGAAATGAAGTATCTTCGTTCCGAAAATTTATTTTGCAAATTCAGTTATACTACTCTCGAAATCTCTCAAAAATGTATGAAGTATAGACATCCCTAGCTTGTTTGAAAACAAGTGACATCCCGAACATGTACTTTGGAAGTTTGTTTCTTGAATCAAATTCAGCCTTTAATTCATTAGCTCGTTTAGTATTTACAACCCTTTCAAAGTGCTTAAAAAATTGAACAACATCCAAAGGAGATTTTAGATATTCTTTTAAGTCACTATTAAAACTCTCACTAATTTGTGTACTTCGCATGCCTATTGTGAATGTGTTTTTCATATAATACTTTGCCCATTTACATTTAATTCCATAAATACGAAGCAACCATGATTTTTTTTCCAAGTTGTATCACGAAATAATTTTTTCCAGGAATTCTCGAACTGGAATTCTTTCTCATACTCAAATATACAAATTTTCAAATATTTGAGAAAACAAGAGCCATCTTTCATTATATGACCTAGATGTTTAATGCCATTTTGCATTATGTGCCAAGTACAAAACCCATGCCATGTCCCAGGCCACTTCATACAATGCTTTTGCCATACTTGATCTGTGAAGATGGTTATAGGTTTTTTATGCTCATTTGCTTATGCGAATGCCTCAAATAACCAATTAAAAGATTCAGCTGTTTCATCATACAAAAGTGCAGCCCCAAATATAATAACCCCTCTATGATGATTAAAACCGGAAAATATCCCAAATGGCATATACTCTTTGTTAGTACAAAATGTGGTATCGAAACTAACAACATCACCAAACTGTGCATAATCAATTCTCATTTTAGGATCAGCCCCAAAAATATTAGTGATTTGTTCATCACTATCCAACTGTATTGAGTATATAAATGAAGGATTGTTCATACTCTGATTTTCAAAATATTTCAACAAACTCCCTGCTTCACCATATGATAAGGAATATTATCTTTTAGTTCGTAGATAGTTCTTCTGATCTTGCATTATGTAGCCAAGACTCTCTGTCCCGCCAGCTTGCCTACTCATTAACTCAAATGCAGCCTTAGGGTTGATCCCTGAATCATCTACTAAATCTATTTCATATGAATGTATCTCTAAAATCTTCCTCTGGGGAACGCATAAAATGCCTAGTACCAGGAATATGAAGGTGGTGATTATGTTCTTCCACAAAATGACGACACTCATATTTTTCATTTTCCATCAAGTATATCCCTATCCGTGCTGGAGACTCTGTTCTTATCTTAGCTCGTGGTTTTTTTTTATGGATGTCTCGCTTATCTATTCTCTGAAAACCAGCTTTATTACATACTAATCTCCATGAAGTTATAATTGTCGTGTCTTTCTTTCTCTTATGTGCAAAATCTCTTCAAATACTAAAACCCAATCTTCCTCCATAACTGTTATAGAAGTCATAAGTATCCTGCTCTGAATTAAATATCATGCCTACTCGAGGATTACTGTCAACATTCTCACCTAACTCAATGTTATCCATATTCCGATAAATGAAGCGATTTGTTGATTCTTCAGAAAGTTGAAACAAGTTATAATTTAATAATTTTCGAGAACATCTAAGAATGACTAAACTGAAACAATACTTAAACTACCATCTATTGCAGACCTCAAGCTTGTCTGTGGAATTAAGCAACTCGTGGTGAAACAACCACCCCCCTTCCTAGCCACTTACAAAATCTCACAGGTAATATTGGAAAAATATTTTGAAACCAGAATTGCCTATACAGTGTTGAAAAATATTTTCCATTGAGTATATCCCCATCAGTTCCATTCTGCTTTCTTTAGCAGTGGTATAATTAAGAAGGTGGTAAAAACGACCATCAAAAAAAAGCTTAGGCTTTATAGGTCATCAGAGGTTTTAATGGGAGACAACAATGTTTAAAAGAGTTTCCATGAAGGAAGTTGCCAAGAACCCCACATTTCCTGTTAGTATTTAATTATGCCAACCATCAGTTCTGTAAGAATAGAATCAGGTTTGACCATGATCTTAGATTTAATTCCCTCAAATCTTAATGAATAGAAAATATGGAAATCTAATCTTTACATTATCCAACTGAAACACATTTCTCTCATCTTATGAACCCCCAACATCCCCTAATAAAAATATCCACAATCTGCTTGTTTCCTTGTCCAAGAGGGCACATGCCCTGTTCATTTGCACCATCCAGGCCCTAATTAGATGGACAAATGAGATTCCCCAAACACTGAATGTAAGAAGCTCTCAATGAAAATAAACTGAGCTAGCCAAAAACTTCTACCCCACCATTGACCATCCATGCTTTAGAATCTTCAAATTTGCTCCCTCCATTTTAATATAATACCCAGATTTAAATATTATATATATATATATATATATATATATAATCTTAAAAGATTGTCTTGGGTCTGTGGTCTGTGGTCTGTGGTCCAGCTGTGTTGCAAAATTGAGGATTCCACCTATACAAGGGTGGTTCTTTCACAGTTGCCAAGAACAAAAAAGGAGAGGCCGTATCAATTTTTGTCCTGGTTTGAATTAACTTTTTGGTTTTTGGTGCAAGGCTTGGATCAACTGAGGGAAAAAATGAAAAAGAGGAAAAGAGGAGTAAGGAGTTCATAATTCACAGACATTACAGATGATAGTGATATACCTCCCTTTCAATCTCAAGGAGCAGAGAACCCTACGCATTGCACATTATGATCTCAACAAATAAGTGAGAAGATTAATGATGGGTAGGTCTAAATGTAACCGACTTGGTTACAATATACATTGTAACCTAATTTATATTGTCCGCTACATGTTGTCTTCTTGCGTCATTTTGTGAGGTTAAAATTGTAAATTCAATTTAAAGTTTTGAATAGGTTCTTTAACTCAAATGGTTGGGTCAAAGGGCATATTAGGAACTAACGAAGAAACATTTTCAAAAAACTCTACTCCTCTTCTTCCTCGCCGAGTGTTTCATCCTCAACAACTCCATCGTCTTCCCAAGGGCTAGCCACCGGATTTCAGCTAATAACCGGAGTTCATGTCAGGGAATTAGGTAAAGGCCTCTCTCTCTCTCTCTCTCTCTCTCTCTCTAGTCACAGCAGAGGAGCTACCACGGGCACAAACCCCTACCCCCTCAAGATCCTCTCCTGGCCAATAGAGATTTGATCCTTTAACTCGAGCGGCTTCCCAAATCCATTATACCTGAACCAAATCCTGAAGGGAACTCATCGGGACTCATCGGGCATGCAGGGGAGAGGCATACCTTACCTGCCCTACCCAAAACCAAAGATCCCTTTCTTACTTTCCTCCCTTGAAAACCAGAACTTGAGTCTTCTCTTTCACGATTCAAGAGGTTTCGTCAGGAAATGAAAGAAAATATTTATGGTTCTTATTCGACCTTTCCATTTCTCAAACACTTCCGCCATTAATTTCCCCCTGTTTGCAACTTACTATTTCATCTCTCGCTCTGAGATAGACTCAAATTCAATCAAATAGCCTCTATGTGTGTCCATGAATCCTTGTGTATGTACATATTCCAACCACGGTTGTCTATTTTACAAAGAAGTTCAGATATGGATGAATGGTTTCCCTCTTGCAGTAGAGTGTTTCAGTCTTACCTCCATCCGCAATATGAAAATGACACTAAAGTTGAGAAAATGTGAACTAGAAAACTTTGAAATGTGAAGTAGAGAACTCTGATGTTTTTTCATTCAAATTAGGTGGACTTCATCCATTTTCTGATGGTTACTAAATTTGCAAAGTCGATTACTTATGGATTGGATTGTATTTGAACGCTTATTTTGGATCAACACAAGCTAGCGCATTCAATTTTTACCATTCCATGGTCAATCCTATCCACAATCTACTACATGAGATCTACTACATGAGATTGTAAAGTCATGTCTAAACCAATGCGGTTTTGTTTTCTTAGGTCAGCTGATAAGCATAAGATATCTTGGAGGTCGGTACATTGCTTTTTAAACACTTGATACATGTTGGGTAGTTTGATTATTAGCAATATATGAAATGTCATTCACCTCTTTTTTTTTTTTCTTTTAATCAGGGGGTTTTTAAATTGAGTATCAGTTTTTTATGGCCATTAACTGTTGAATTCCATTAAAATATGCATGCTCCTCTAGCTCTTAATTCTTAACAATAGAACCTTCCCTCTTTTCTTTTTCCTTTTCTTTTTTTTTTTTTTGGATGAAATATTTGTGTTAGTGTATGAATGTTCTCCAGGTGATGTGGAACACATACATTTGGTGAAAGGATTGGACTATGCCTTACTTGACAAAATTAGAAGTGAGATTGATAAGAAACCCGAAGTTCGCGAAGAGACTGATGGAAAGTCTAGGTAAATAAATATTCTTCAATAGTATTACACTTATATGACTTGATGTTGGTCATTTTCTCCACTGAAATCCATCAGCTTTTGACCTATTAGTGTATGTAAGAAATATATTGAGACACATAGAGTCCTGCAGAACTTTCAAGGGCAATAACTTTAGTTGCTTGATAGAGCTAGAGCTTAGCTGCATTGATTATTTATCTTCCTTAAGGGAAAATATTGAAAAGATGAGTCATTTTTCTTTAGAATTTAGTTTGACCAACCTAATTTTCAAGTTAAAAGTCTATATTCTCATAGCCAAAAACTTAGTTCTTATTTTGTAGTGGAAGAAAGGAAAAACTTGGTTCCTTTTGTAAGGAGTAAGTATTCTTATAGGTCATATTGTTCCATAGAGAGTGAATGAAGGCAGAAGATCTGCATTTATATTCTTAAATTCCTTTCTCTTTCCTGATATTTCCCTGCATTTCAAGCTATTGAACTAGTAAAAACTAGTGGGAAGCTATCTGATAAATGGAAAACTAATGGCAAGAGAATAAATTTAAGAACTATTGTAGTCTAAGTTGTTCTGAAACATACATGGAATATTTAGTATGGAATTATAAGAAGAAAAATGTGCAAGACTGGTAAGAATAAAAGCAATTATCAGAGAAGATAGGCCATGCCAATTACGAGAGCTGAGAATCCTGCATCTTGGGGGACAATGTGCAAGACTGGTAAGAATAAAAGCAATGAACTGAAAGGGCAGGAATCTCCAAAATTCGAAATCCTGGAGGCAAATTCGGTAGACACAAATTCAAAACCCTAAAATAGAAGTTTTAGTAGGATTGTAAAGCTAAAGTTTATTCTGTAAACTAATTTTTGATACAGTTTTTTGGAGTCCTACCATCAGATGGGATTGGTTATGGGTTTCTAAAGCAATGTAATTGTCAGAGAAGAAATGCTGATCATCGAAAATGGTTGGTGCTCAGTGTTGTTCAAATGGTCATTCTTCCCTGTTTATCATGGCATAGAGGAAAATGGAAAATTTTATTTAAAAAATAAAGGAAGCTAAAAAAATGGAGTAATATTTATAAAGCAACGAGCTGACGACTGTTATATCGGGGGAGAAAATGTGGAATCGTCTGAAAATGGTCATGGTATTCCCTGATTAATCTATCAAGTTCTAATTTTCTCTAATCTAGTGGCCTTCTCCCCTTCCTTTGTTGCTATTTCTGCTTTACTATTTCTTTTTTTTTTTTATGTTTTGTTTTTTACCCTTTACAAATTGATGTTTACATTCAGTTCACCAACAGAGTTTCCAAGGATGACCAACCAGTGTTTCGCACTTTTTTGCTAAAAGTTGTTTGTATTAAAAATAGAAAAAAGAGAATACAAGAAGAATATGAAACAAATCAGACATATAACAATTGCCTCACTAGCCTAACCTCCACTTTCGGCATTGCCATCAGCAGGGGAGAGACTAGAGAGCACTAAAACAAAAACCAGCAGGGCAACTGCAAAGGTGCCTAACTGCGAAGGTGCCTATCTTCTTTAGAATGTGTAAAGATCTTATTTGTAATGCCACTTGTTGCTTGAATGAGGGGACAAGCTTTTTATTTTTTCTAGTCACTCAATGCTTGACTTTTATGAGTCATGTTTCTGGTTTCAGTCAGTGTATCAATGGATTGTCAAGCCCCAAATCATTGTCAAGTCAAATGAGATGTTTCTTTCTGGTCCAATGTCATTTATTTTTAACATGGTAAGAATTAAGAGTTTTCTTTTACTTCCGTTTCTCTCTCTCTCTTCTCCTTTTTTATTTTTCCTTTTGTCTGGGTTTCCTCATCAACATAAGTGGGGCAGATTGTTGAAATCTGAATAAAGGAACTGTTTTGGATGGGTCTTGTTTGCACAAGTGGTGAGTTGACTGACAAAGTGGAGTTAGTGGGGAACTTTGATTTTCATTTAGTTGCCTTAGCACTGCCTAGGCTAGGTATCCTTCTTGCTTGATTCCTTTGACTACATTGATGTGCATAATGGTGATGCACAAAGATGGTTAACTGTTGCTAAACATAAACCTTTCAGAAAATTTGTCTTACCTGAAAAATTCTTGAAATTCTTATGCACATAAGAGACTGGTCTAAATCTGAGACAAAGGGGAATTCACACCTTGGACCACACAGATAGTTAAATACACATACAAACATGAAAGCACCTTGAAGTGTCTTATTGCATTCAATTTGGCACCTCTCTCAGAGGGGTTTTTTTTCTTTTTTTTTTTTTGAGAGGGGGATTTAATTGTTTATCATATTTACTGAGAGGAATTGTTTTTACATTTCCTAGGTAAATCTGTGTATGTATTAATGTATTCCCTTTCTAATGTTGTTGTGATCCATCTATTATTATGGTGATGATAATGTATGCATGTGTTACTATGAAATTTCTATCTAAAAAGTTGAAGGTATGAGGATTCTCTGTGTTTTTTCATTTTTTTTCTAGTAGTCTTCGATATCCTTGTGGTCTTGTGATTGGGTGATTCATGCAAATAGGATAACAATCCCCACCCCTGGCAGCATGGGTTAGAGAGAGAGAGAGAGAGAGAGAAACTCTTTGCACTTGAGCAAAATGGATATGTGGCTTCTTTCTGCTAGTTACGACTGGGATGATGTCTTCATTACGGGCAGTCTATGGTTCAACAATTCATGAACAAATGTCAACTTCATTACCTACCTACAATAGATAGCTTTAGCAAGATGTCACCCTCCTCTTCTTGCAACATCAAACTAAGCCTTGTTGGACTAATATCGTCAATCCATATAACAAGATCAGTTGAGTTTGCTCAGATTTGGATAAAAAAGAGAGCAAGGAACTGTGGAGGTGGTGATTCTGTTAACAAACAAACATAAACAATAATAAACATCCGTTCTTGTATGAAACAATAACTAGTGTGATTTGAAACCCTATGACTATCTTAGTCAACTACTTACAGGATAGTGGCTTTAATCTTGGTGGTATGTCTTTTGTTGTTGACCTATTCAGTTTTAATATTATCTTATTCTTGAATATGTGATTTGTGTCCACTTAGAAACCATAAGATTATCTTTATATTTTACAAAATGTAATGTAAAAGAAAAATTAAAATAGATACAAATATTACAACTTGCTTTCCAATCTCAATGCAATTAATCTATTTGGGTCATTTAGGGCATAGGTTTGTTTGTGGTTATTTTCTTCCTCTTCTTTTTTCACATTTCTATTTTACAAAGCCGATCAAGCAGAAATTTGCCTCTGCACTGGATTGTAAACTCCCCTCTTACCTGTTAAAGTTTGCCGCTGTCTTTTTCAACCTCTTAGTTAAATTGATTTTTGAGATCAATCTTATCATTTTTCTGCTTTCTCTCTCACATTTCTCCATTTATTTCTGTATCTCATCATAAAAGTGTTGTTGTGGTGTTCTTTAAGAACTATTTGTTTGTGTGCTACATGTAGGTTCCCATTTGGGAAGATGCTTTTTCATCTCAATTGTTTTACTTACTGGACTTTCTTGTTCTTTGGTTTGAGAAAATTCAGGTATGTGGGCAACATTCCATACGCAAGTTACTGAACCATTTCTTCTATAGGCGTTCTCAAGTATTTGCTCCCTTTTAGGTGGAGATTTTAGCTTATTGTTTTTATAGGTGGAATTTGATATTATAAAATTTCATCCCCTTCCCATACTCTTATCACCAATTTGGTTTAACCTCCCCACCCCCTCTTTTTCCTATGATTTCATTCTTGGAATTTAGTTTTGTCATTTCACAATTGTAAATTTGTAATGGTAAATCTTGAGCTGAGAGTAAATTCTACAAAATCCATGATTGGTTGTGAACAATCAGTAATGTATGGAAAAATTTCTATCAGATGATATGGTAGTGTCTATTGGTCCTATGCTTGTGGAGAACTAGTTCTATAAGTTAGATTGCTCTGTTTTGCAGGCTTCTTTCTATATGTTACTTCTGTGCCTAGCTTCTAGATATTAACTTGAGTAGCTCGAATTGATAGTTGAACACCTGGGGCAGACTAGAATGGTGCTAAAAAAGCAGGTAGGCTTCCAGCGATAGTTGGTTAAAGAGGATTGAACTCTTACTAATCATCAAAATTGAATGCCATATAGTTCTTGTAGACCCTGTGACACTTCTATTTTGTAATTTTCTTGTGAGAATTTCACTACAGGTGCTGTGAAACACCTTAATCAACATTAGTCACCAATAATCCTATAGCTGTCCTTGTCACTTACCTTTCTTTAGACATCTTAAATTTGTTAATCCTTGGAATTGGCCATTATCTCTAGTGACTTCATGCTGTAAAGGAGACATGTTAAGGGGAAAAAGGGAGAACTTGAGACTATCTTGGCCGGTTTGATTGTGCATATTCATCTCCAACAACAATTATAATGAGTTTTGGGTATTATACCATTGTATATTTGGTCAGAAAGATGCGTTGAGTGATAAAGGTGCTTCTTTATATATATATATATATATATATATAGTATTTTAACTTAAAAGAGGTCTAGTCCCAAAAGCAAGGAATGGTTTTTCTACAGGTGGCTTAAATGGCCACTAGGATGATTAACCTGGTGTGCTCTTTCATCATTTGATGCAAGCATTTGAATCAATAGTGGTCGTATGAAACTATGGAGTAGTTTTCAACATTTCATTGACTAAAAATCTGAAACAGAGGAATCTTGCTTATGTTGGAAAAGTAAGATAATCCATGTAATTTCAAGTACTATTTGCTTAGTTCTTCCTATACTTAGTTGAGTTGAGAAGTTGGATCTTGTATATGTCTTCTATTGTGTTTGTTGTGTTTTTTGGATACTGTTTGTGCATATGAGTGCTAAAAAAAATTAATCCTCATCAAAACTCTTTGGAAGGACATGGAAGTGAACTACACTAGGGTTATGACATATAAGTGAATTACACCAGGGTTATGCATGAAAAACTGCTATGGTATCAATGCATGGATAACGTTTTAGAATTTGTGACCAAAATTTCCTCTCTATTTGCAGTTTTCGGCGACGCAATTAGTTTCGCTCTTCCATCACATTTGCTATTGGTGGTGGTGCTTGTGGTTCCATTGTCTACCATTGTTTCTTGCTTTGTAGAATGAGGAAGAGCCTTCCAAATTTTATTCACTCTCTCTCCCCTATCTTTTCTAGTTCCCTCCGTGAGAGCCGATTGAGGTGGTATGGTCATGTGCAATGGAGACCTATGGACGCCCCAGTAAGAAAGAGTGATCAGATTCATTTACAGAGAACTAGAAAAGGTAGGGGAAGGCCAAAGATGACTATTAACGAAGTAGTGCGAAACGATATGAAAACCGTAGGGCTTGACTCTAGTCTGACTTCAGATAGAGTTACGTGGAGGACAAAGACCCGTGTTGCCGACCCCCTATAGGGGATGTTCCCATGATGAGTTCTTGTATACTGCTATAATTCTTCTTTTATCCCCAAATCTCTTTAACCGTTCCTTTATGCTTATTTACTTTTACTTATTGGATTCATGTAGCCTACTCCATTCAGTTGGGATAATGTTATGATTGTTGTTGTTGTTGTTGTTTAAATATGTGTGTGTGTGTGTGTGTGTGCATGCATGATTGTCTTTTTCTTTATTTGAGTTTTTAGTTGAGACAGTTGAGTAAACAATTGCTGATAGTATCACCTTAGTAAGGATAATAGTAGATCTTAATTTTTATATGAGTTGTTTTCAAGAATGTAGGCCTCGGAAACACTCCCCCCCACACCCCCAACAACCCAAAAAAAAAAAAAAGAAAAAAAAAAAATGATGTAAGCTTTTACGGTTACTTGTAAATGCTAAAATCTATTTATGGGTCTTTAGCTCAATTTGGTAGAGCACTTGAAACATGGGTATGTCTCAAACATGTTCCAAAGGGATGGTGGTTCGAATCCATCATGATCCTTATGATTAAAATGTTCATATAAAAGTTAGTTTACGCAAATGACAATTGTCATATGGATAGCACCCTAAAAATGAAAAGATAAACAAACATGTCTCAATGTATTAAAAAAACTATAATTCATCCAATATCGATTTTGAAGTTAGAAAAATATAACCTATAAAGTATTAAATTATATAAAAATTTTTTTTTATAATTATTAATTATGGCTTATTTCACATTTTCTTCAAAGAAATCAATTGTATCAAATATGCTAGTGTTTTCAAGGAAGTTAAAATCTAGAAAGATGACAAGTGGCAATATTGTAGGTTTGGTACTACTATAATGATAACATGGGGAATTTTGTAATTATAATATATTTATAGGTTGATTCTAAGGGTTTTGGGACTGATTCTGGTCAATTCCAATTTGATTTGGATTTGGATTGGTATTGGCAGCTACTGATTTGAACTTTGATTCCGTGTTTAAAATCGATTATAAGATTTATAGGACTAGATCTTGGGCTTTTAGATTTGAGGGCGATTCTAGGGTTTTTTTGGGTTTGATTTTGATTCAATTTGGATCAAAATCTATAGGAATCAGTTCGATCTCCAATTCCAAGTTTAAAATCCTTAGTTGATTTTTCCAGTTTGGATCAATCCCAATTCTGATCATTATAGAACGGCATATCTAGGATTTTTGAAATTGGGCTGTTGGTTTTTAGAATTTAGTGTCAATTCTAGCATTTTTACGACTGATTCGGATTTGATTCAGACTGGAATCATTAGGGACAAATTCACTATTTGATTTTGAGTTAAAATTCTGGTATCAGCCGATTTGGATTAGAATTGGTCGTGAACTATCCAACTCCGGAAGTTCTAGAACGGTCAATTTAGAATTGGAATCACTATAGGGATTGCTTTGATACTCAATTTCGAGTTTGAAATCATTGATTGAATCAACCAATTTGGATCCAAATCGACGATAGAAATCCCTATTCAGGCTGTTTTAGAATGACCGATTATAAGGTTTTTGTGATTGATTCGATCCATTTTCGATTATCCGTTATCAATTAGTGAGCTTGATCCGATTTTGGTCAATTTGATCTAGATTTTATCTAGCATTTGGCCAAACTGAAATCAAAGTTCAATTTCAATTTAGACCGGTTCAGTTTTTATTGAGTTTACTTAACAGCCTCTAGTAGGTAACATGTTCTCCTTTAGTAATTTTTTAAGTTTTTATAAGGTTTTTTAAGGTTTCAATTCGCTTGATCTGGTCCAATTCGATTTTTTACCAATTTGATAATAACTCAAATCGATAAAGGTTCGTTTCACATTTTTCTTAATCAGTCCAACCCATTCGGACTGGAAATGGACACCCTTACTCAAAACAATAGGCCCAATCACCCAACGGTTAGTATAATTTTTTTTCCCTGTTTTCAATCCCATGTTGGACTTTTAGAGAGATGAGGAATTGATATTTGAGATTTCAAACATATTGATGGGTCTATTTGAGGATAGAATTATATTTCTACCCTTTTTTTAAACACTTTGTCATAAAAAGTGGTGCAACAGCTTTTGAGTTTTTATTGGGAATATAAACACATAAAATTACTTTTTGAATCATCTTGAACCAATCATCTCTTTCACATTATGGGCATTTTAGGTAACTACAAGTGGGTTACAACCCTTTTGTAACCTACCTAGGTTGCAACTAGACAAACCCATGGGTTCAGCCACGCCCAACTTCTTCCCACCTTTGATAGTTAATACTATTATGGTTGGGTTCAGCCACTGCCCATCCATAACCAAGCCAAGCATCATTATTCATCACATTCAACGACCCCAATTTTAAAGTGATGTTAAAGCAATGCAAATCACCTACATTCTTTATTACTTCCACCACCCCTAACAACCCAATTGCTTCGATCCCAAAAGACAAAACTTTAAGATAGTAGATGAATTAAGAACAGAAAACGATTTCAAATCCAAATCATTAACGATTTACAAAGACCATTCATGAACAAATCCAATGCAAAACACACAAAAATTACATTCCCTATGTACTTGCAGACTCATCTCTTATCTTGTGCGGGTTTGCTTCCTCCGAGAAGAAGAGAGGACACAGAGGGAGAGGGCTTGCTTTCGTATGACGAGAATCGTAGGCAGCCTCTGAGCACAAGAGAGGACATAGCAGAGGGAGAGGGTGCTTTCTTTTGTGCGACCAGAAGAGGGAAAGAGGGAGAAGAAGAAGAAGAAGAAGAAGAAGAAGAAGAAGAGGAAGAGTAGATTTACGTTTTTTTACTGTTTTGGTCGATTCAGCCCTGTCGATTTTTCAAACCAAAATTTAGATCGTTTCCTTCGTTCTTGTATTTCTACCATACACATGGCCAACACCACGTGTCAAAATCATACCAAGGCTCCGCCAATAAATGACGTTGTAGAGGAGCTCGATCCAGTCCAAGGGGATCAACTTTCCATCTAAGCTTGCTTCCTTGCTACCCAAGAAATCTCCAATACTGATTATGAAATGGTTAGATTGTCCATCAAACTCTCAAATATGGTTGTGGGGGGAATTGGGGGATTGAGCTCCTCTATGGCGCAACACAGTGTCCGGCACGCATCCAACGACCAAAAACGCCTTGGCACGAAGCCCTAGGTGGTCATAAGCAGAGTAAGCCATTGCTAGGTGTTGGATACGCGCCGGACATTGTCTTGTGCCACAGAGGAGCCAAATCCAGAATTGGGCTGGTTTATTTTCTGCAAAAACAATGGCAAGTGTTGATGGATTGGAGCTTGATTTTGTGGATCCTTTGGCATGTTGTTCATCTTCTATGACCGTAGCAGGTGTGAAAAGGTGGGACAAAGCTTTGGTGGGGCATTTATTGGAAGAAGACCTCCTTTTGTTGTTACCAAACAATTCCTTCTGAAGCAATGGAAGTTGTCTGAACATGTTGATTTTTTTGATGTTGGAAAGTGGAATTTTTCTTTTCCGCTTTAATGTGGAAGGACAGATTGAAGGTGTGGGAAGGCAGACCTTGGTTTGTTAATAAAAAACCTTTGCTGTTGGGACCATGGAATCTGAGTATTGCTCTGGATAAGGTGCAATTGAATTCCATCCCAGTATGGATTTCCTTGCCGAATCTCCCACTCCATTATTCGATTGCTGAAGCATTGAGTGCTATTGGGAGTGTTGTTGGAATCCCCATAACTACTGAAAAATGCACTAGAACTATGGATCTGTTATCATATGGTAGAGTTTGTGTGGAGGTGCATGCTAGGAAGGAACTGCCAAAATCAATTTATGTTCACAATGAAGTAGCTGTGTTTTCCCAGAATGTGGTATATGATTGGCGGCCAGCTTCAATGGCAAAGTGTAAAATCTCTGGCCATGATACAAGCCAAGGTGGGAGAGGGTCCAATGCTGCAACCAACAAGAAGTGGGTTCGGAAGGAATATCACAGGCAACAATCTCAGCCAAAAGAGGTGGCGCACGGTGGTGGAGCTGATGGCGGTGCAGGTGGTAAGCTGGTAGATCCGGTGGGGGTCTCTTTGAGTGTGTCTTCTACGCTAGCAGATGAAGGTGGAGGAAAAGTGCAAGCGAATTCAAATTTAAATTTAAATTCAAATGTTTATATTGCTAGTAAGGAAAATCTGGTTTCCTTTACTAGCGTGCGGAGTGGGAGGAAGGCTCTATCTAATCCTAAATTGAAAGAATCTTTAATCCATATCAATGCTTTCTCAGCCCTAGAAGAGTTGAATGAGGAGATTCCTCTTTCAAATTTTAAGGCTGCATTTGATTGCAAGGGAAATGGGAAAGGGAAGGGAAGTGAAGGGAAAATTTTTTTTTCCCCTTTTGAGTTGTTTGGTTGCAACAAAACTGAAGTGAAATTAATTTGCCCGAGGTTTGATCTACTTGTGTTGCTTGTGGGTCTGAGTGAAGAGAAAGAGATCGTCTAAGATGAGAATTGCAAGCAGGGTGAGAGAGAGAGAGAGAGATCATTTGCCGTAAGTGGGGTGAGAGTTGCGAGCAAGGAGAGCGAGATCGTGAGAGTAGGGTTTTATTTTTTCTTCCTATTTTGGTGGAGAAATAAAAAGAGAAATTTTATTGTATAACTGAAATTGTTTTTACATGTAAAATATATTTTCCTTACAATCAAATATCTAAAATTTATTATTTTTCCTAGAAAAACAAATCTACTTTACACAACAAATTTGCATTCCCCTTACAATCAAATGAAGCCTAAGGAATTAATGATAGTTGATGAAGAGGAATCCAAGGATTTGGAGGAAGATATGAATGGATTTGAGCATGAGGAGGTGAACAATGCATTTAGGAATGATTCCATGAACGCCTAAGCTGTTGTGGAGGAGAAAAATCAGGAGGAATTTCATATGGGAGACACTTGTAGTAGCTCTATTTTGAAAAAAAGATGAGGTAGATGTGGATATACATGGAAAGTTGATGGGTGATGGGTGATGGGTGATGGGTGATGGGTGATGGGGATAGTATTTTGAATTGAGTTCAGGCGGATAGACACAATCTTGAATGGTTGGGGGGGTGGAAATCACAATAGCTCACCGATTATTAATGGGGAGAAGTTGTTGGAGGAAGGTGAGGAGGAGGGAGAAAATGGAGGAGAAATTAAAGGGCCGTTATCTTCCTTATCTAATGAAAGAGATGCCCTAATATTGGTGGAAAAGTTTCATTCTTTGTTTGGAGATTCTTATCCCTTATTTGCAAAGGCCTTACCTATTTTGAAGGGAGTCGATTGGGAGAAATTATATTCTTCCCCTCTTTATGAGGAGGCTAATAAAGGAGAGGATATCCCTGGAGATGCTGAGGTGGACAAAGGCTTGGGACATGATTCCTTGATTGATGGAATTGATTATGAAGACACGTTGGAGGTTAAGCTCTCCAAGCAAGTTTCTCAATCTATTTAAAAAACCAAACTATGGTGGATAAGGAACCTTCTTATATATCTCCAATTGCCATTGCTCCTCATCTTTCATCAAAACAATGTGGAGAAACCATGCCTAAGAAAGATTTGGTTTATTTCAAGGGAGTTGAGGACAATGAAGATTTGTTAGTGAAGAGGTGCCCGATCAAGTTGAGTTGAACCATAGTGTGGAGGTGACCCATCAATTTGATAATATAGATGGTACACATTTAGAATTTTTAGGGAAAGTGGTAGAATTGAGTGATGATTGTGGCTCTGGAATCCTTAGAAACCTGACTCATCCAGTAGTGAGAAGCTTTCTACAAAAGAGTCATTGCATAAAAATGCCCTGTACTTTCTTCGCTCCCGAGATTGGGCTACTTAACTCCTTCATAGCATCTTTCCCAATTGCTAAAGGTTTTCTTTCTATAGTTGTTAATTGTGATACATGATTTGTCCTATTTGATTTAGGGACTTTTCCTCATTTCTAGGGGTGTCAAACCTTAAATGGAACTTATAAAACCGATCGGACTGAATCGATAACAGTCCGGACCAAACCGAACTGAAGCCTTATTGGTTTGGTTCAATTTGGAGTGTTGCAACCCCGAAACCAAACCGAACCGCATTGAAAACTGGATGAACTTGAAACCAAATCGAAATCAGCTCCAAACCCAGACCGAAACTAAAACCAAACCGGTAAGAATCCGAAACACTCCAAAATTCATTAAAAAATAAAATTTTGTATAGTTTTGTATACATTTGTATGGAAATTTGAATCCAAACTAGACCAAAAATTGAAACCAACCCGATTACGAATCGATTTAAGAAATCGAAGACAAACCGAAATCAAATCGCATCAAAATCAAAATTTCCTTATTGGTTCTGTTTCGGTTTCAGCCTTCCCACATCGAAACTGACTCAACCCGGATCGAAACCAAGCCGGATCTACCTGTTGACACCGCTACTCTTTTCTTTTGGTATGCCCAAAGAAGGTTGTAGGGTGATGTGGTAAAAATTGACCAGTTGATCTTCCTTGCAACTCCTGATGCTCCAGTAGAATTGCACAGAAGAGAAGACAAGGGAGAGCCAGGCTGACTCGACGAGGGACTCTCTGATGCCTAAGTCAGATCTTTCCACAACAGTTACTCAAGAGAGCTTTTAGTGAAAAAGTGTTTGATCCCCTGTGATGGAGGCTTACCTTGATATTTATAGGCTGCTAATGGAGAGAGAGAGAGAGGAACGTTTGTGGAAAGTCATGTTTAGGCGTAGAGTCCTTGAGGGGAGTGGCTCTATGATTCTGAGAATATTTTAGATTCTAAGACATGTTCTGGGGATATTCCTCTCGTATCTTGAAAATACAAGTCGTGAGAAGGGTGGACACTTTTGGTGATGTAAGTGGATTGAGTCTTGCCCTTATAATCAGGGATCACGTTCCCTAAATGTAGGAGTTGACGTATGCATGCTTCTGGGTGCCTTTCCTGTGTGTGCCGCGCCAAGGTGGTAGGTCGACATAAGGGGAGGCCGAGGCAGCAGGTCGGCCTAAGGAGAGATCGAGGCGATAGGTCAACCTGAGGAGAGACCGAGGAGGCAGGTTGTCCTGAGAAAAGACCCGAGGCGACAGGTCAGCTTGAGGAGAGACCGAGGTGGCAGGTCAGCCTAAGGAGAGACTGAGGTGGCAGGTCGACCTGAGGAGAGGCCGAGATGGTAGGTTGGCATGAGGGGAGGTCAAGGCGGCAGGTCCGTCTAAGGAGAGGCCGAGGAGACAGGTCGGCCTGAGGAGAGACCGAGGTGGTAAGTCGACTTGAGGAGATACCAATGTGGTAGCTCTGTATACATGCTTCAACCATGCTGAGGATTAGGACATATTTGGCCTCATCACCAGCCTCCCACTCTAGTAGTTTGGATTGGTCTGCTAGAGCAGTTAATTCAATCTCGGCCTTCATACGACGTGCGCTGTCTATTCGATGAGAAATGCGCTGCTTCTGCCATGTGTCACCCCGCCTTTATTTCACCTCGGGCAGGCGAAAAGACCGCTTTGGATGGCCGTTGATTTTGGCCAGATCTAGTCGTTCGTTCACCACCTTCATCTCCTATAAATATGGCACTTTTCTTCACAGAAGACTTCGTATTTGTTCGAGAGATCAAGTCAACTCAGCTCACTCATAGCAAGTTCGTCCTTCGACACTTAGGAAGGGTTATTAGCTCAGCTCGACTTCATATTTTCAACTAGTAAGTAGCTTCTATATTATGGTTTTGACTTATTCTTCTGCTTAACCCTCCGTTCTTCCTAGTGTCTGGCCTAGTGATTCCAACATGCCATCTGTCCGTGATTTCGACCCTATCCAACCAACCCCTTTGACAGTCGTAAGGCCTGGGGAGAACCACCTTGAGTACCCTATCCCTAACGACTCGTCCTCTAGCAATGATACTTCAAGCGGTTCAAACTTCAACAGTGGCTCAAGTTCGAGCAGTAGCTTAGGCTCTAAGTCTACTGACAGAACCTCGCCAGTGGTTGACCCAACCAGGGTGGATCCTGGGTCAGGCACCCTGGCTCAGCCTCCCAATGCTGCGACAGCAGGTGCCTCAATGGTTGGACTGTCC
Organism: Macadamia integrifolia; assembly: GCF_013358625.1. NCBI lineage: Eukaryota > Viridiplantae > Streptophyta > Magnoliopsida > Proteales > Proteaceae > Macadamia > Macadamia integrifolia. Next base: position 9,555,847 of record NC_056566.1, read on the forward strand.
GACACTGTAGGTTTTGAAAGAGGCCCAGAAGGATTTGAGGGGGAGGGCTCAGCCTCTTTCGTTGGCAAAAAAAGGACCATCGTCAACACAAGGAGCATCCTTACGCCCAAGGTCTTAAACCTAATTCGGGGTCAATATAGTATCCTAGAGTACATGGTGATGCGTGCCCCTGACAATGATGAGCACATGGACACTTTCAGGGATGAGGTGGCTCTTTATAATGTGGCCTTTCAGAATAGCCTCAGGGTCCCGGTCCCTGAACTGGTCAGCTCGGCCCTAGAGTATTGGGGCCTCACTTTGAGTCAGATTACTCCCAACTCTTGGCTTATTCTTCTCGGTTTTGAGCTGTTCATCTTGAAGCTGGGCCAAATCGTAACTCTAGAGGTCTTTCGCAAGTTGTTCTTAGTGAAGAGGCACCCCTCAGGATGGTATTACTTTACTAAGAGGGATAGAGATGGTCCCTACAAAGACTTGAAGATGTTCACCCACATGCCTTCCTCTGTGAAGAGCTGGAAGGATCAGTTCTTCTACGTGGTAATGGAGGGGAACCCTTTCAAGGGCCAATGGACAAAGCCTAATTTGTCGAAGCTGAACCAAGATCCAAAGTTGTCAGAGGCCGACCCCAAACCTATCAGATGTGTTTGGCTGGGAAGGTCATGGATGTTCGGAGGTTGCAGGACAACGATTTCCTCCGGGAGAGGGAACTGAGTGAGGTCCCTAAAGAGGGTGAAGGTCTAATTGAGTCCAGACTCCTTTTTTTCTCAGCATGGTCTTTGTACTGATTCAGCTCGGCTTGTCTTTGTTTTGCAGTGGTGAACATGAAAGTAGATCCGAAGGTTCTTGTTGCTACAGTGGCAGAGGCATAGAAGGAAGCGATCGAGCAGGCAGTCAAAAAGGGTGCAGATAAGGGCAAGGCCATTCTGAGCCTAGGTGTTTGCAAGAAGACCGTTCCACCCACTGGTGTAGGTCACAAGGCCTCACCAATTATTATTGAGGGCAAATCCAAAGCGGAGCCCATCAAGTACATGCCTCGGCAAGGAACTCCAGGCTCGTCTAGGGGGCCAGAGGGTCCTTCGAGAGACAAGGCCCAGGGGTAGACCGGCAAGTCAGGCTGAACCGTAGGTGGCCAGGAGGGCTAGAAGAGAAGGCATTCATCTGATGAGGGGACATAGCCCGGCAACCTTCCCAAGGCTGCTCAAACGAGGAAGAGGACTCGACTGACCTGGGAAGATCTGATTGAGAGTGGCACCATGTTGGACCCTAACAATGCCCAGGTCTGGTGTGGTCGAAGCCGTCCTAAGAGGGACATTTCCCGTACAAAGAAGCCTTCGAATATCAAGTTCATGGACCTGATATATATATATATATATATGCAAATTGGTAATGTGAGTTTCTACAGCCTTTAACTTGTACTTCCTGAGTTTTGAGTATCTCTAACCGTTCTATTGGATCTTTGCAGGGCTTCAATTTCTCGGTCGAGGCTGCTCACCGGTATGAGGACATGGTCGTCGCTTGTTCGAAGGTGGAGGCAAAGGTGAAGCTCCTTCACAGGGGGCTACACATTACCACGGGCAGCTGGAGGTAGAGAAGAAGAGGGCTCGATCTGAGGAGGTCCGCACCTATGATGCTGAGCAAAGGGCTGGAGAGCGGGAACATGAGATTGCCAAGCAACTCAGGGCCAACAGAAACTTGATCAAGGAGAAGGATGCTCTGCAAAGTGAGTTATCTGAGGCTCAGGACGCCAATAGAAAGGAGGAGGAGCATGCAGCTAGGATCCACAAGCTGGAAAAGCAGCTCCGGGCCGAGCTAGAGGCGAATGACGAAGTTACTGCTAAGAGGTGGCTGAACTCCACAGTTAGTCAAAAGTGGTTGGTCGATGTCAATATCGCTTCATTTAACGTCAGCTCAGACAATGCTATCTAGTTCATCTTGGGCAAGACGCCAGACTATGAGTAGTGTGCTCCTGCCCCCACTCCTTCAGTGCAGCTTGGCAGCCAGACCCAAGTTGGTGAAGAGGTGACCCAGGCTGACCCCAAGGACAGCCAAGTGAAGAGCTAGGCCCGTAGATTAGCCCCCTAATCCTTGTATTTTTGTTATTTTTTTTATGTGAATGTCTCCTTTGGAAGTGATGTACTTTTGAGGGCCTTTACCCCTCTTTGATAAATGAAAAATATTATATTTTTTTTTATGTCTTCACCTCTCAAAAATTTTATGATTCTTTCTTTGTTTTTTTATACTTCAAGCACGGCTCCAAATGACTTTTTTTTTTTTAAGTGCCAAACCTGGGTTCGGTTGTGGTAACGCCGAGCTAGGGCTCGATCTTAGAGAATGCTGAGCTGGGGCTCGGTCTTGGTGCCTTAGGTGCTAAGGTCTTTTGAAGTGCCAAACCTGGGTTTGGTCTTGGTAACGCCGAGTTGGGGCTCAGTCTTACGGAATGACGAGCTGGGGCTCGGTCTTTGTGCCTTATATGTTAAGGTCTTTTGAAGTGCCAAACCTGGGTTTGGTCTTGGAAGCACCGACCTGGGCCTCGGTCTTAGAGAATGTCAATCTAGGGATCGATCTTTGTGCCTTAGATGCTAAGGTCTTTTAAAGTGTCAAACCTAGGTTTAGTCTTGGTAGCACCGAGTTAGGGCTCAGCCTTAGAAAATGCCGAGCTGGGGCTCGATCTTTGTGCCTTAGATGCTAAGGTCTTTTGAAGTGCCAAACCTGAGTTTGGTCTTGGTAGTGCCGAGCTAGAGCTCGATCTTAGAGAATGCCAAGCTGGGGCTCGGTCTTTCTGCCTTAGATGCTAAGGTCTCTTGAAGTGCCAAACTTGAGTTTGGTCTTGATAGCGCCGAGCTAGGGCTCAGTCTTAGAAAATGCCGAGCTAGGGCTCGGTCTTAGAGAATGCCGAGCTGGGGCTCGGTCTTTATGCCTTAGATGCTAAGGTCTTTTGAACAGTGAGCAAGTATTGAGGGAGAACTCTTCGTCTATTATTAGATGGCATGTACTCGTAATGGATACATTGCTTTAAAATAGAGTCAAATCCACTCCATAAATAAAACTGAATAATGTGAACTAAAAATGAAACTAAGGTACTGAACTCACGAAACCTACAAGACTAATACCCAGACGTACGGGACTACAAAATAAAATGTGATCTACTGATAAATATTTTTGAGATTTTTGACATTCCATGCCCTTAGTATGGTTGTACCCCCCTGAGTCTATAAGTGGTAAGTACCGGGGCGAACCACTCTAGAGACTATATAAGGGCCTTCCCAGTTTGCACTTAGTTTGCCTTCATTTCTTGGGTCTCCTGCCGCTGCTCTCCTAAGGACTAGGTCACCTACTAGGAATTCTCGTGGCTGAACCTTTCGGTTGTGATATTGTTGCACCTTTTACTTGTAGGCTTCATTTTGTATTAGTGCCTCTTCTCAGACTTCGTCTATGAAGTCGATGTTTGGTTGAAGTACTGCCTCGTCTGTGATGCATCAAATACCACCGATTGGAACGAGGTTTGAGTTATCTCCATAGGGATTAAGGCTTCAGTCCCATATGCTAGTCAAAAAGGTGTTTCTTTTGTGGGGGTCTGAGCTGAGGTGCAGTAATCCCAGAGCACACTAAGTAGTTGGTCGGCCCAGTTATTCTTCTCACGGTCCAGCCTCTTTTTCCAGGAGCGTGTGGTTGGCCTTCTCCACTTGGCCATTTGATTGTGGGTGTGCGACTGCAATGTTTCGAAAATCAATGTTGAAGCTTTTATAAAAGAGCCTGAATTTTTTATTGTCGAAATACCGCCCATTGTCGGCTACCAGTACTTTTAGAACACCGTAGAGGTATATGACATCATTCCTTACGAACTTTTCCACTACTTACTCGGTAATCCTTGCCAGGGGATGTGCTTCCACCCATTTCGTGAAGTAGTCAATGGTGACGATTAAGAGCTATACACCACCCTTGCCTTTCTTGAACTGTCCTAGGATGTCCATCCCCCACATTACGAATAGAATTGAACAGATTATGGAGCTTAGTTCTGTGGCCGGAGCATGCGGTATTGGGGCATGTATCTGACATTTAAAGGATCGTCAGACACTTCATCGTATCTTGCTGCATCTTTGGCCAATAGAATCCTTAGCACAATACCTGGTAGGCCAGTGCCCTTCCTCCCATATGGCCTCCGTAAATCCCTTCATAGACCTCTCGGAGTGTTTCTTCAGCTCGGCTCGGTGTGAGGCACTTCAGCAGGGGGCATGATATTGCTCTTTTATACAGTATTCCTCCCTGGAGGGTGTAGTTGGCTGCTCTTCTCTTAACTGCTCTCACCTCTATCTGATCTCCCGGGAGGTGCCCATCTCACAAGTAGGATGCAATGGGATCCATCCAGCTTGGCTCGGCTGCTTGTGGATCATTGCTACATATCATTTCTTGCTCAAAAGTTGGCTTTTTCAGCATTTCTAAGTATACCGAACCTGCACAATCATTAAGTTCTGCTATGGCGAATTTGGAGAGGGCATCTGCCACTGCATTTTCTTCTCGCAGAACTTGCACTTTCGAATGTGCTGAAGCCGGTGATCAAGTGATGAGCTTCCTTCAGGTACTTGATCATTCTCTCTTCTTTGGCCTCATAGTGCCCGTTGACTTCGTTTAAAATCAGTTGAGAGTCACTATGCATGATTAGGTTATCTGCCATTACTGCCTTTGGCAACCTGACTCCTGCTATCAGGGCTTCATACTCTGCTTCATTGTTTGTTGTAGGAAATGTAAATTTGAGGGCATACTGTATTGCAAATGCCCTTGGACTCTACAAAACAAGTGTTATGCCGCTCCTCGTCGAGGTGTTGGACCCATCAACAAAGAGCTTCCACTTCTTATTCGGCTCGCCCTCTATGTCTAATCCCTCCTCTGCCTGTGAACACTCCACCAAGAAGTCTGCTAGTGCTTGACCCTTGATTGCGCTTCTTAGCCAAAAATTTATATCATGTTCACTTAACTCGACAACCCAGCTCACCATCCGCCTTGAAACACTAGGGTTGTGGAGTGAATTTCTCAATGGCTAATCCGTCAATACAACTATGGTGTGTGCTCGGAAGTAAGGTCTCAGTTTCTTAGCTACCATGACTAATGCCAATGTAAGCTTTTCAATTCTTGGGTACCATGTTTCCAAGGAGCACATGACTCACGTAATAGACAGGTTTTTTTGAGTTTTCCTTATTCTCTTATAAGAATTGCGCTAATGGCCACCGGGGATATAGCGAGATACAATTGGAGCACTTCACCTAGTTTGGGTCGGCTCAGCAAAGGTGGCCTGGCCAAGCAAATTTTGACTTCTTCAAATGCCGCTTCACATTTTTCTGTCCAGCTGAATTGCTGGTGTCCTTTTTCTCCCTTTAATAGCTTGAAGAAAGGGAGACACTCATCTCCATCTCAGGAAAGAAACCTACTCAGCACACCTAGGCACCCCGTCAACTTCTAGACCTCGTGGATGTTCCTTGGCGGACGAATCTCTTGAATGGCTTTAATCTTAGAAGGGTTTGCCTCTATTCCCATTTGTGATATTAGAAAGCCTAGGAATTTCCTAAAAGTCACTCCGAATTCACACTTGTAGGGTTCAACCTCATCTGGTTTTGTTGCAACACATCAAAGGCTTCCCTCAAGTCTAGCATATGATTAGTGTCTTTTGCACTCTTAACTAGCATGTCATCGACGTAGACTTTCATGTTTCTTCCGATCTGGCTTCGGAACATAGTATTGATCATTCTCTGGTATGTGGCTATATTCTTGAGGCCAAAGGGCATCGCAGTGTAGCAATAATTACCCTAAGTTGTGAGAAATGTCATTTTCTCCTCATCTTCAACTTTCATCTTTATCTGGTTGTATCATAAGTATGCATCCATAAAGGTCAGCATCTCGTGGCCTACCATTGAGTCTATGAGGGAGTCGATCTTAGGCAAGGGATAATAGTCCTTAAGATAAGCCTTGTTCAGATCTGTGTAGTCTATGCAAATCCTCCATCTTCCGTTGGACTTTGGGACCATGACAACATTAGACAACCAGGTTGGGTATTTTACTTCTCTCACAAACCCTACGGCTAGGAGTTTACCCACTTCTTCATTGAAGATTGTGTTTCACTCTGACGCAAAGTTTATGTGCTTCTGTTGAAAAGGCTTAAAGCTAGGGTTAATGTCCAGACTGTGCTAAGCCACGTCCCTTGGGATGCTTTGCATATCAGAAGCTTTCCATGCGAAGATGTTAGAGTTTTCATTGAGGAAGTTCAGAATTTTGTCACGACATTCAGAGCTCAGCAATGCCCCAAGCTGGATAATCTTTGTTGGCTCGGCCTCAATTAGTGGGATAGTGAGCAACTTTTCCACAGGCTCGGCTCGGTGCAGAAGACTTTCTTTGTAGTAATCGAAGATTTCTACCATACATGCTAGGCCAGAACATGATTTTTTGACAGACTTTATGAAGTTGGCATAGCACTCTCGGGACTCTTGGCTGGACCTACATTCTCTGATTCCCTTGCTAGTGGGAAACTTGACCTTTATATGCTTGGTAGACATAACTGCTCCTAGGCCATTAAGACTGGGTCGGCCAAGGATTGCATTGTCAGGTGAGGCCCTTGGCGACCATGAATGTGACCATGGTGGTGACCGTTTTAGCTCCCTGACCGATGGTCACTGGCAGGTCGACTACTCCCTCTAGCTCTGCAGGTGTGTATAAAAATCCATATAGAGGTCCAAGGGTGAGCTTTAGGGATCCGACGCCAAGCCTTAGATTCATAAAGGCTTCATAAGACATAAGGTCGATGGATGCTCCCATGTCTACTAGCACCCTGTGGAAGGGGTGGTTGGCCACCACTAACTGGATCACAATGGCATCATTGTGAGGCCAATTCAGTTCTTCTAGGTCCTTGTCCTAGATGGGAGGATCTGCTTTGAGAGTCTTGACTGGTTGTTCTATAATGCACACAAACCAAGCGTGAGCCTTGGCCTTTCTTATTGATTCCACGGTGGGTCCTCCCATGATAGTTAGGATGGTCTGACCCACAGATTGGTTATCATATAGGTTGGATCGATCTGTGCCTGGTTCCTTGGGCTTCTCTGTCCTGTCTCGACTCGGCTCGGCTCTGCTCGGCTCGGCCCCATCTCTCCTCGTCTTGGGTCAGTTTTCACTATATTTCTGCTTCAAGTATTTGTTAACGTACCCTGCCTTAATGAGCTCATCAATCTCCCTTTTCATAGACTTGCAATCCTCAGTGTTATGTCTATGGTCTCGGTGGTATCGACAGTACCGGTTGAGATTCCTTTTCTTTGGCTTAGCCACCATTGGTCTAGGCCAGCAAAAATATTTCTAGTCTTAGATCTCCAGAAGTAAATTAGTCCACGAGCGGTCGAGCTAGTATAGCTCGGGTTCATCTGTGTCAAGCGATCGATCCGTCCTGTTCTTCTTTGGCTCCCGGGAGTCTTCCCTAGGCCTTGGGGGTCTTTTCTTTTCTTTTTCTGGTAGCTCATTTATGTCGGTTATCCCCTTAGTGGCTAGGACCTCCTCCATGTTGGCATACTGATTACACCTCCTTAGGAGCTCGGGCATTGTATCTGGTAAGTCATGGGCCAGAGATCAGACCAGATCGGGGTATGTAATTCTATTGCACAATGAGCTATATGCTACTCCTTCTGGTAGATTTTTTACTTCCAGGGTTGCTTTGGTAAATTGGGCAAGGAAATCCCATATAGTCTCCCCTGATCTCTGTCTCATGTTCATTACGTTCTATGAGGTCTGCTTCTGCATCATACTAGCTTGGAAACGAGTGAGGAATGCCCTCATCAATTTTTCATAGTTATGGATGGACCAGGGCCTCAAGTTCAACATCCATACCAGTGCGGCACCCTTCAGTGAGGCTGTGAAAGCTCGACAAAGAGTTGTGTCTTATCTCCCATATATTGTCATGGCTGAACTGTAGTATAGAAGATGATCATAGGGATCCGTGGTGCCGTCATATGTATTAAAGATAGGTACCATGAAGTTTGGAGGTAGCTCAGTTTCTATCAACTCATCGGATAGTGCATTGTGGGTTGGGGTCACCGTTATGTCAGTCGGGTGCCTCTGCCTCTACATTCCTTCGATCCTCTCAGTGAGACATTGGATGCATTGTTTTAGGAGTGACGTTCTCGTTTAGGTCATCTTGGGCTTCTCCCTCGATTATGGCATCTGTCAGGTCGGTCCTCTTCATATTGATGTGCGCCCCTAGCTGGCTTGTGTGGTGAGTTCTGGTGTTCCTCCACCCTGGGTGGGGATCTATGGGCATCTCATCTCTCGGGGCTCCGATCGCAAGTTGAATGATGTGCCCTCCCATTTTGGGTAAGTGAAGGCCCTCGTTGACGTCTCTCAATGGGAGATCGGGGTGGCATCGAGTGAATCGTACGTGACATCCTAACAGACCCCCACTTTGCTGTCAATTGAGGGGCCACACTGTTATCAGGTGATTCTTCCTGAGCTTGCCTATCCAGAACTGGCCTAGGTAGCTGAGTAAAGCCTATGTAGGGTACAGGAAGCACCGAGCCGAACTAGCGTATGAAGTCCCACACCATGTTGTTGGTTGCCAACACCTGCAACTGCAGACTCTGGATTTGTTCTTCCATGATCGGGTGGGTTATCCAGGATGAAGGTCCTTGGCAAGATTGTTGAGGGTTTCGATCGCATTTCTCTCCTTCTCCTGGAGTAACTCCTACGTCAGTCTGAATTTGTGAAGGTCTTGGCAAGGGCCCTTCTACCATGACATTCTTTTGATCTGCCATTGGAGGTCGGCGAGGTTCCTCTACTTGTTCAGGTGGCAAACCACAAGAAGATCTTACTTGTGTTGTAGTAGAGGAGACGACCTTCTCACTTCTTAGATGCATTGGTTATAGTAGCTTTCTGTATCAATTTCCCACGGATGGCGCCAATCTGATGTGGTAAAAATTGACCAGTCGATCTTCCTTATAGCTCCTGATGCTCCAGTAGATCTGCACATAAGAGAAGACAGGGGAGAGTCGGGCTCATCTGATGGGGGACTCTTCGATGCCTAAGTCAGATCTTTCCACAACAGTTACTCAAGAGAGCTTTTAGTGAAAAAATGTTCGATCCCTTGTGATGGAGGCTTACCTTGATATTTATAAGCTGCTAATGAAGAGAGAGGGAGGAACGTTTGTGGAAAGTTCTTTTTAGGCATAGAGTCCTTGAGGGGAGTGGCTCTATGATTCTAAGAATATTCCGAATTCCAAGATATGTTCTGGGATATTCCTCTCTTATCTTGAAAATACAAGTCGTGAGAAGGGTGGACACTTCTGGTGATGTGAGTGGATTGAGTCTTGCCCCTATAATCAGGGGTCACGTTCCTTAAATGTAGGAATGGACGTACGTAAGCTTTTGTGCGAATTTTTTGTGTGTGCCGAGCCGAGGCAGTAGGTCAGCATGAGAGGAGAGACCGAGGTGGCAGGTCGGCCTGAGGAGAGGCTGAGGCAGCAAGTCGACCTGAGGAGAGGTCGAGGCGACAGGTCAGCCTAAGGAGAGACCGAGGTGACAGGTTAGCCTGAGAAGAGACCAAGGTGGCAGGTCGGCCTGGGGAGAGACCGAGGTGGCAAGTTTGTATACATGCTTCAACCGTGCTGAGGATGGGGACATATTTGGCCTCATCATAGGGATTGCCTTTCTCTATGTTTTTATGTGTTTTTTCTTTTTCCTTAATACATAAAAAAAAATAAAAAATAAAATAAAATCTCAAATATGGTTACACAAGGGGATTCTGCTGGCTAGGTTTGGCCTGTTGATGTGGCCTTGCCTAGCTGGGCTGCTTGATGTGGGCTTTGGCTAGCTGATGGGTTGATGCACCTCCTCCATCAATCTTGCATGGGCTAGTCCATCATTTTTGTTCATGGAGTTGATGGGTAATGAACCATTTGCAGTTGGACGAACATAGCAAGATGAGATGGGTTGTGGATTAATGCATATAGGATAAGGGGTTTTACATAAATAAAAGAGTGGATAATTTAGAGAGTGCTTTCTTAGGCCAGTGGCCTTTACATAAATTTTGAATTTTGAATTTTGAATTTTTAAATTTTAAATTTTAAAACACTACTATGTTGGACATGATCATAACATGGCAACAACATAGACTTTTCCTGTAGACTAGCACAATGTACTGTTTTTGAGAGAAGGCAGAAAACAGGGTTCTCAGTATTTCTATCTTATAAAAATGATCAGGATCGGATCGCTATTGGCCTTCATCGATCCTACCCCAATTCCGTCTTCTCAAACCTAAGGTTTCTCAATGGCCCTAAAGATTGATTTGGGACCATCTAATCTATAAACTCCTTTAGATCTAATAAATCAAATGGATGATTTGGACTAAACCTTAAACTAGGGGTGCAGGTTTGGCCCTGACTGCCCAAACCTGCCCTGATCCCGAATAAATATCGACCCAAAAATTTTGGCCCTGAGGGCTGGTCCGATTCTGAAATTTTTGACCCTGAGTCAGGGTCAGGGCAAATAAGGGTTGATGTCTTTGGCCCGCCCAGCCAGCCCTAAACCCGGTCTTGATTTTTTTACCTTGACTCTTGGCCTTGGTTTTGGGCTGACCCAACCCTGGTTTTTGCCTCTGATGTTGACTCTGGTTGTGACCCTAATATTAACCTAATTTTAGATATTGTTTGACATTAAGTCATTGACACCTCAAAACCCCTAATATATCTTCTCACCAATCTCACTTGATTTTCTGACCAAAAAAAAATTACGGTATACCCGGCCCTTGATGGTAAACCAGGTTTAGGGTTAGGGTCAGGGTCAATCAAGGTCACCCTGGCCTGACTCTGAAAAATCAGGACCAATCAGGGCGGGTAAGGGCTGGGTTGATCCCTGAAGGTTGAAGTTTGGCGGCCCTAAGTCAGTGTTAGGGTGGGTTTGGGCCTAGTTAAGGTGACTCAGGGTTGGACTAGGGTTTTAAGAAGCCCAGCCCAACCCGGCTCTGTTGCACCCTTACCTTAAACCCTAAACCCTAAACCAAGTGCCAACATGTTGACTAGGGAATTGATCCAAATCTCTACTAGATTGGATCTTACAATGCCTCCTCTACGACAATAACAATAATAAAGTCAGCATTTTCCCAACTTAATGTGGTCGTCTACATGGATCCAATAAAAAGACAACAAAATAGGAAAAAAAATCCACATTGAGCATCCTTGAAAAGGACACCTCTCTTTTTTCTAATTATTTTTTTAAGTAAACACAAATGGATTTTATTACAAACAATTTGACCTAGCTTTTTGGAGTATTTTTTTCCAACGTGTCGTCTAGGTGAAATGATCCAAATGCTTACCCAAATGGATCTTAAGTTGCCTCTATGATTTAATAAAATTAAATAAATACTAAACATCAATTAAAAACTATGACTTAAATGTTCTGTTTTTTCCTCACTTGTAACATAAGATGTTGAAAAAAAATTATTGACCAAATGCCCTGACCCAAATGGATTTGATGTTGCTTTCTCTTTCTCTATGATATTGAATATAATCTTATAAAATGCTTTCCTTTCATAAAATAAATCAATGATTACTTTTCTACAAAGTTAAATGTCTATAGTGAAAAGGCAATGCCAACTAACAAATACAAACTTTGCCAGAACAGACAAATCCTTTCTAAGTCAATCAAATATATTCCAAGAGCTCCAGCCACGATAAGAAGAAAACATTTACATATACATTCCTCTGCACGCAATATATATATATATATATATATATTTTTTTTTTTTTTTTTTTTTTTTTGATTGACTTAGAAAGGAAAATTTGCCAGACCAGACAAATCCTTTCTAAGTCATCAAATATACTCCAAAAGCCATCAAGGTATCTCCAACACAAATCTCTTCCCTAGAAATTTCAAGTTTCTTGGAATTCCATAAACCATGACAATGAAAACAGCTTCATTATTTTTTTGATTAATTATAGGGTAAAAAGAAACGTAAAAGGCAACATGACCCCTACACTCAGATACAGTGAGGGCAAAATAACTACCTCACCCCTCATGAAAGTCGAAAATCCCATCCCTGTTGATGCTTCTATTAATGCTCCCATTGACCTGCACTAGTGTAAAGGCCACGCTGCCATTTAGAGAACCCTCCCCCCAACTAATGAAGTCGTGCAAAGGCCGGCATTATGGGTTCAGGAAACATAAGAGAATGACAAGCTCTAGGTCCTGTGACCTGATTGTTAGTTGGCTGAGTGGGCTTCTCCATTATCAAAGCAGATCAACTGGCCCCATTGGTCAGTTGAATGTCCAGTATTTCACTCAAAAAAATTTTAAAATTTAAAATTTAAATACAACATCAGCAAGTGCTTTACAATTCAAGAACCAATCAGCAAACAGGTCATAGAACCAAACAACGGAAACCCAAGATCCATTGCAACCGTATAACTTTCTACTTCAGTGGAATCAAATCTCCCATCTTAGTTAATCCTTTTGTGTTCTTTTACAGTCATCAATGGAGACTTGCTGCACGGCAACTTAGGACTCCCCTGCATTTGCTTTCCATGCCAAGTACTTCGCTCGCTCTTGCTTGTATCTTTTCCATTCTTTGACAGCAGCAAGAATTACATGCAACGAAACCGGCAGAAAGAAAGGCTGTCCAGTTGCAAAAGGAAAATTAGTACAAGAACCATGCACAAAATTGAAATCAGCAGCACCCAAGTATTTAAATATGTGTTCCAGGACATAAAAAAAATCTTGAAACATAGTTTTCAGTCAAATTAGTTAATTAGGGACACCAAGATAGATCTATCATTTCACCTTAAATTGCAGATTTGGCTAATGATTAGTACCCATAGAAGCATTCATAACTGATATACAACATTTATATGAATTCGTTCATAAAATTAGAAATATTATCATTTTCTAGATGAGAGGATTTATCCAGCTAAAATTTAACACGTCAAATGGAAAAATATTATCAATTGTGCCATAAAAATAAATAGAACAGTAGTTGGCTGGCTAGGGCATTTCAGATTCCAAGAAACAGCCAAAAGATAGCTCCAAAGGTTGGCAAAAAACAGGAGAGGAATTGATGGGGGGCAGACTTTTTAGTCCCACATCGACTAGGTGGAAGAGATAGGGCTAGTTGATAACCTCTCACACCCCTTCCAAGGCTATAACACGTAAAGCCGTGAGGGTACATCATGGCTTGGTGTCGGGTAGGGCCATTACAGGAACAAAAAGATATTCAAGCACCAAGGGTTTCTGCCCCCTCTAGACAGGGATCTATGTTGATGGGCAACACACTCGAGGAAATTTTGGACATCCCTTAGTCCTGTAATGGCATCTTTTTTCTGTCGTTTCATACATTTCTTGGTAAAATCTCCATCACCATACAATGTGTACACTAAGCTACATTTATATTAAAAAAATCACATGCTGCACATAAATATAACAAAGTAATTAGGCCAAAAAATTTCACCGAAAAAAAAAATTAGGCCTAATTTTTTTTTTTCAATAAAAAAGTCATCACCCATCAGAAAGCTCTTACTGTGGGAACCCCACAATATAGTTGGATCAGAATGAGTGTCCCACACTACGTAGAACTGTAGACAGTACATTCCCATGACAGAGATCACTCAACTAATATATAGTGTTGAATTCATATACTCCAGTGTAGCTAAATTGTACACTATTTACATTTATATGAATACTTTTTGAATATTGTCCCTGTAATGGAAATTATTATTTTCAGCAAGAATTTGAGAACTGAAAGAGTATGCTGGGAGTGCAACATATGACAACAATTTCCATTCCCAATCCACAAGCATATCTTTGACCATTAAGAAGAATATGAGAGCATATGGTTTAACCTTTATGGTGGCATAACCAGTATAAGCTTTTGGGTGGGATGATCCATCAATTGTGGTCCCACCCCTGCATCACACATCAAGATGCAATTGGTAGATTGCTCATTCTATGGTCTACCCAGACCTTACTTCATATATTCAATAAGCTCATAAAGAAAAAAATTTGAGCAGCACAAACAGGTCTTAGGTGCAGTAACTAACCGTGTAGATAGCAAAGAAATGCTCAAAAGAGTAGTAACTCATAGACATGATAGATGGGTGGAAGAATGCATCCTCTGCCAGAGTCCTTGCTTTCCTTGAGGACACTAAACTCAGAAAATAGAAGACATCAGCCATATGTACACCTTGGCTCGACTGAGAAAAGTAGAATCAAAAGTGCAGCTCAAGCAATCAGTAAAATTCCAAATTCAAAGCCTTGTTGGCAAGAAAAGTACCAGCTGAACCATCATAGATTCCAAGAGAGGAATTGCTTTGAGCCAAACTTGCTGCCTCAAGTGAATACTTGACCTGTCCAAGCAGATGTCAACAGAATCAGAACACCGCTAATTTTTATCACTTGGGTGAAGTAGAAGCCTAAACAATCTTCAAGTTAAGGAAATTACAAATATGACGTCAAATAAAGAGCAGAGCATGTATAACTAAGATGACAATATCAAAATTGGAATATAACTATGTTCCAAGTCCATGATGAAAAAAACAAATGCAAAAACTGAACAGCCCTAACCAAACAAATCTTAATATTACTTATCGAAGTTAATCCACAAAAAATTATTAAACTATAGGGAGTAACTATTTCAGAAGGAATTTCTCTGGCTAGATCTTTGCAGATCATTTCAAGGGCAAAGCTGCCTTCTCTAAACAATCCTTCACTTCCAACATTTAGGAAACGGGATACGGGGGAGATTCCAAAATTGATTGGATGAGTTCAATGATGTTGACTTTCTGGCCTGTTCTATTGGTCAACACAAATATGATTGGCAAAACAAGCAGGGATCAGGTACAGATATGTGGCAAGAAGTCAGATCTACCTGTTCCCAAAACTTAGATATTAGAATACAGGGATATATGTCCAAAAATGGGTATGGGTACAGGGACTTGGCTAAATGTGCCAGGGGGTTTTAATTTCTCAAAAGAAGGGAGTTATTCTTCTTCTTCTCCACGGCTATGTCCAAATGTCCAACTTTTGATTGCATGCCATACACATCCAATATCCATACCCATGTTGTACGTCAAGTAGACAACCAGTACCTTATTATAGTCTGTCGTTATAAGCCCGTGGCTGATTTGCAGTGGTGCGTCAGGTTGACAGCCGGAACTTATTATAAATGGCACCCGTCGATCTCTTTGCATGGATCCTTGCGCTTGTCCTTGCTTGGAATCTTTATGTAGCCGACCCCATTAAATTAGGATAAGGTTTTGGATGTTGTTGTTGTTGTCGTTTTAGGGAGTAATTACTTCAATAATCACAATTGGAAGATGAGAGTGCAGGGGACCGGGGGAGGGTTGGCATGGTAAAAAAACATCCATGAGCGTTTTACTAGAGTGGGGACTTTGGAGAAAGGACAAAGAGATAAGGTGTTTGGGATTTTTCAGTGTGAAGAACACAAAGGAGCAAACTACTCTGATAAAATGAATTTCAAGGTGAAGACAGGAAGTGACTCTCCCTCCCACCCTTTTTCAATCAACAAAACTGATATTACAATTTCACCAACACTGGACATGTGGGGCACATGTGGAGGGATGGGGCTTTTTAATGGTGTCCAACGATCAACTACAGCGGCACCCAACAGCTCAGATGTTTATACTTCTAGTTGTGCTATGATCTGCAAAGTCTCTAGCATAGTTGTCAAGGCCTTGCCTAGGCCCCAAGGCCAAGAATGGGTAATGCCTCCACTCACCTTGCTTTTTACAGCTTGGCCAGATTTTGAACTAGGCTGGCACTATTTTTGTCTTAAATTAAAGAAAATAACTGTATGGTGTATGCTCTATTGCAGCTTATCATATCTTTGAAGAGGGGGGGGGGGGGGGGAGTGGAAAAACAGTTAAATAAGGGGTTTAAAAAAAGGAAAATCAAATATAAGTAAGCCCTAAAACTGTGGTAATTGGGAAAATGAATACTTGCTTTGCTGCATAGTTGTTTTACGCAGCAATAAAATTTCAGCAGAAATAGATATAAAGGTGGTCAATGCAAGAAAAACTCGGACCTCAACCATACCTGTTTGCCAATTTCATCCATTATAATCATCCTTGGAAGCGATTGAACCTGCACTGTTAATTCTTGTCATAGGAGAGAATCGGCCATGCAATGAGAAGATAAGTAATTATTGCTTAATCCTACAAGAGAAATTCTGAAAAGGCATACCAATCTGGATAGAGATCCAAGGGTTGTGGCACATGAGCGAAGATTAAAACATGTGTGGCGCCGAGACAATGCATCCAATTCCCTACAAAGTTAAAAGCATCAAGAACACAGTACAAGTAACTTCATGCTGAAGAAATCACATGAACTCATAAAATATGACTCCTTCGACTTTCAGGACCTTAGAGCAGAAGTGTTAATGGATGAATAATATAACCAACGGAATAACCAAATCTTCAACTAAAGTGTTTCTCTTGCAAGCTTTAGTACACAATTAATTTAAAGATGTTCACCATTGATTTTGATCCAAAACAATATTGGCATCAACCAATTAAGGATATTAATGAGCACAATTTCAATGGCTTTCAACAGACTAAATGCAGCTGGTGGTAAATGGCTTCCTTAGGGATAAGGCAGTCTTCTCTTCTTGTAGTTTACGATTTAACAAACCAAGCCCTCACTTCCTTAATGTGATTAGATGTTCAAAAGAGTCATTGAGATGGATCTAGAATTGAAGGAAACTAAATAAGTCAGATTTGGTGACGTGCAACTGACTGGTGACATAGATCAATAACTTGAAATCCTCTCCCAGATTCTCTTAAAAGGGGAGAAACTACAATTCAGTTGCACATAACCATCTGAAGGCACCAAGCTTGACACTACATCATGCTCTTCAAGCATAATTATCCTTGTAGTAAACATGCAGTTTCCCATCATGGTTTTACAGTGGCCAGGACTGATCAGATCCATCATGTATAGTGAATCAGTCAATCCTGTCTCAATAGTACGTCCATATTGATCCTTATCATGATTTGATTTGTGTTTCCTGAGACTGATCCATCCCAGTCTGATATTCTTAGTCTCTCCAACTTCTAAATCAGGTAATGTCAAAATACTTTGCATAGATATTTCAACTTAATGTGATAGAATGAAAAAAAGGGCTTGGGCTGGTGCTTGGTGCAGAGGTAAAAGCTTGGGTTTCCAGCATGAAGACACGCAGTCAATTCCAAGGGCATCCACTTTCTGCAAAAAGTGCCAAAGTTTAGGACTGACAACAATTCACCCCTCCAGGGACCAAAAAGCTGGAGTATTATTAGGTTATGACCTTTTATGTGATCAAATGAGAAGACCAGGTTGTAAATGCAGTACAAGTAAATTAATTTTGTTTTCATCTTTTTCTCCTTTCCATGCTTTACTTCAAATGAATGGATTTTTACCATTCTGTGAATCCCCTTTGACTGGCCAAAACGTTGGAAATGCCTGAACCAGCAAACTGAACACTATCTGAGTTAAGACCGAAAAGTTGACGAATCTGTCCCATAAAAATCTCGAAGGCTGCATGAAGATCCTGTTTCAGAATTTGCACTCATCAATCTTAAGAAAATGAAGCAAAAGTCATCTGTAATAGTAGGATATGATGAAATTATTTTTTTTCCTTCTCATTTCCTGTACAGAAAGAACTAAAAGAAATGAAGAAAATTAATTTCTCCATGATTAGCCAAATTGACAGTGAACAAAGCCAATAAATTTGTAAATAACATGTTGAGACATAGCTTCTTTAAAAAGGTCTCACAGACTAATCAAAAGTCTGCTTGGATAGGAAAACATGTCAAAACATAGCTTCTTCAAAAAGGTCTCACAAACTTATGAGGACTCTGTTAGTATAGTAAGTACAGTAAGCTGGGGAAAAAGGAAAAAGAGTATACAATGTACTGCATTACAATCTTCTTCTTTTTAGATAATGCGCTAGCACCTTTATCATAATGTTATTGCTTCCCTCCCACTAACAAATCTTAGTGCATTCCTCCTTACTGTTTTAGTGAGCCAAGATTTACTATAAATCTTATTTCACCTCATCATTCTAAGGACTTCAGGTTTCGGAATTCCTAGGCCATGAGGAACCAATTCCAAACCAGGTTGTTGGATCAGTAGGATATTTAGAGAGATCTATTTTATTTGGGAGGATATTATGTAATCTTTTATTTTGTGTTAGCTATTAGATTACATAGGAGTTGCTTCAAGTTTCCTAGTTTGTTTAGCTTCCTCATTTAAGTTTACTATATGTTTCCTTGTTTTGGTACAATTTATTTTATTTATATATATATATATATATACTTGTAACCTTATGATGGGATGATGATGAATATTGGAAAGAAATTTTCAATGGGTTGCTGCCAAGAGCTGGCCATGCATTTCTCTATTCCCCACATCCTACTTTTCTTGATTGGATTGCTGGTTTCCCTTTCCTCCCATCAATCCTGTTCTCTTTTCTTTCCGAAACTTCTATTTATATACAAATTTGCCACTAAACTCTTGATTTGAGCCATCTAGTATTCTTGTAGGCCCACATCAATCCCAAAACAGGTTTTCAAAACCAGGATTGCATCATCCCCAACTAGGATCAGACTTACCATTGGATTAGTAAATGATCTGCTTCTCTGACTCAATACACAACATC
Organism: Macadamia integrifolia; assembly: GCF_013358625.1. Classification (NCBI taxonomy): domain Eukaryota; kingdom Viridiplantae; phylum Streptophyta; class Magnoliopsida; order Proteales; family Proteaceae; genus Macadamia; species Macadamia integrifolia. The sequence continues at coordinate 9,574,508 of NC_056566.1, forward strand.
CACATACTCTGTAACTTGCTCATAAAGATAATCTGATATTTCCATAGGGTCACTGATGACCTTCTGAAGTTGCCCCTATTGCTTGAACCTTTGTCCCCGACTTCCCCCAAAAATTTCCCTCATACCTATGATAAACACGGTAAAATTGTATTATAATGCTGGTATATGTAGGAAAAGTCCAACATGAGTGTAAATGGTCAAAAAATATATATGATAAATGAGCTACAAGCCATGTGAAACAGCACAATTTTGTCTTCCTATACACGTGTAGAGAAAAAAAAAATGAAAGCATAAATAGATTCATTTCACATTCATTAATTGATAAATTTGTAACATTTTGAAGGAGTCTTATGGAACTATACGAGTATGGCAAAAGATCTGTTCTGAAAGAATACCATACTGCTAAGAGAATCAACTAGAAGGTTTCAACTTTGAACCAAGTCAACTTTTTAAGAGAGAATATAGTGGGGTCAAAACTGATGGACAGATATCTAACCTGTGAAGACAATGTATGCATGGTAGGAAGTTTACTTTTGGAATCCCTTAAACAGCTCGGGGAGTTCCAGACGATAACACCTCCCCACATCTACAGCATGTTGCAGTTACGGCTTAGTCATACAAAGGCATCTCTATAATACTGACATTTGACAAAGAGGTGGAGAAGATGTTTGATGTGAAAAAACTCACAGGAGATATAAATCCATTGGTCATTGACATCTTTCCATTTGGAAGGCGTAACAGAAGAGGGCACTCCTTTGCAGATGGTATGTATCTGGTGACATACATGAAAAAATAATCATGTAACATACTGTCAATTAAGATGGATGGTAGTATTTACCTATGACACATTTCAATATGCGCATTGGATCTTACAATTTAATCACAAGTAATTTTTAAACAGGGTGAGAAATAAACAAATTCCTTCCAAACAGGTGATATAAGGACCCATCAAGAGGCAATGAGCTAGGTACATGATCACACATCAAAATTTCAGAAATAGCAGAATCGGACATAAGCAACCCCAATGGGTAGGGTTACAGGTTAATGACATCCAGCTGAGCTTATCCCAAATCAACATGTGTGGTCGTCAGTTGTCACAGGCTGTACTATAATGAGTGCCTGCACAATTCAATGTCCCCAGAATGTTCCATGGAAAATAACCAAAAAATCATTTATGAGGAGATGACAGCTTTGAGAACCAGAGAAGCCATTTACAATATCCTTTTTAAGGAAAAGCCTAGTGAATAGGTTCCAAACTCATTTATAGTTTAATATGTTAAGTTCAAACATTTAATAACCTTTCCAAGCAATTACAGGGTCTCCCTCCATAATTCCTCCCTTTTCTTCTTCAAGGTACATTAAAGTTACTGGAACCCAACTTTTAAATTCTGAGAATATATTTCTAATTCATGGTTGTCTAAAATACAAAGAGGAAGGGATTTATAGTGCATGCTAAGCCTTTATCAAAACCAAGCCCAAAGCCTCCCCCTTCTCCAGGTACAGTAGAAAGAAATTTCAAATGATTTGATGGTAGTGTGCAGATCCTATGCTAAAAGTGATGTTCAAGTATACTTGTAGAGGTTCTGCTATAGTGCCTCCAACAAGATCAGAAGTAGGAGACAAACAATCAGACATCAGCAAAGCTTCTTCCTCCCTAGAAAGGTATATGAAGAAAAAAATTCTGACAAGGCCTATAGGAAACCGTATCTTGGTTAGGTTCAGATACCAGGCATGTTAACTGAATGTTTGGAGTGAAAAAATAAAAATGTGTCTTTCAGGCTTGAGAGGCTAAGGGATTGAATTTCCAAGATGTATAAGAACATAACTTTCATAGCCTGGGTTGGGATTTGTAATGGCAGTGTTTTCCCTAAGCCAATTGAGATAGTAAACTGAACCCCACCTATTTCTCCTTAGTTTCTTGGAAGAGAGAAAAAGAAAAGAGAGAGAAAGAGGGAAGGCTTCAAAAACTGGAGTCTCAGAGACAATGATTGCTTTTCCGTCAAATATTTCTGGAGAATTGGCAGCTGATGCAACAAGCAGACCTCGTTACAATTTCCGTTTGGATTGTTTGGGCCCCCGCTGATGGTCATGCCGAAGGTGGTGGTACCCTTTCTTCCAAGAGGAGTGGAGGTGTCTTTCTTCCATTGCTTTAGCTGATTATGGTTATGGTTTGATGTTTTTTATATTTTCCCTTATATTTTCAACTTAATAAAGTTTGACCTTTGAGCAAAAAAAAAAACTCCCCAAAAACAAGAATCCAAACCAATCAGTTGTAACATAGAAGAGAACGAATTTTAATCCCCAATTGCAGAGCCATAAAGATGCTGGCCTTCAAATCTATACTAAAAGCACTATGATTGAAATGACCACAGGAAAATAATGTACAGGATGCACAGTAAAAAAGTAAAAAAATGACAAGGCCTCAACTTTTGGCAAAGAAATATAGATGTTCCCAACCCACTAGGGGAATTATTTCTACCAGTCAGAATCGTCAAAAGTGCAGATGCAAAAAACACAATCAATCAAGCGAACACAACCCACTTAACCAAGGAAATGAAAAGTGGAAACTGCAACGAAGTTATATGCTTGTATATGTTGTTGCACAGTTACATTCTTCAGAGAAGCTACTTTTCCAACAAGTCATTATGCTGGAAGAAAGAAAGTGACACACTGAAGAGAGTTTTCATGCAAAAGAAAAGAAATCCTCTACTGTTGCTCTTCCATGATCGTATCAAGAATGCAAACCCTGTCAAAGGAAGTTGAGATTAAGTAACAAATATAGCCACTCCAGCGAAAAAAACTACCCAAAATGGTGAGCAAAAGTGAAAATTAAGGTTGCCAAAACTCTACAGTTCATATTTGCTTTAGTATCACAGCTCCTGCAGTGGAGCATATTTTTGCATGTGTTGCACATCAAAGTACATGAACATTTACAAACAGAGGCATATTTTTGAACTTAAGAGTAGAGCTGATTCATCCAAATTTAATAATGGGATATACAATTTTATGAAATAAAATCATTTGGCACTTATTCATGGAATTTTAAGTATATAAAATAGCTATGTTTTAGTCCACCTGACGATTGGATAAATTCAACAACACGTTTTAACAAGCAATAGCAAGAATTCTAACCATATAAAATACTTCAACAAAAAGAAACTTAAGACACAAGATACTGAGTGAAAAATATACACCACAAATTGCAGAACTTTTGACCGCCCACCAGCAGCAATTGAAGTATCCAAGTGCCATTCATTTGAATTTACCTATTAAATCCCTCAAATGGTATTAGTAAGAGCATATCCAAAACCTTTCGAGAAGGAATAGCAATAGAACTAAAAATCAAGGAAAAAGAGAAATAAGGTGATGATATAATTTATGGGTCAAGAAACATGCCATCACAGAGACTAATAGTATCTATCAAGTTCATGATCATATTAAGGCAAGCCGCCCAGGAGGAAAAGATTAGCTCAGCTAACGCCCTTAGTATCACCCAAAAAAAGAACAAAAAAAAAGTTCGACAAATAAAGTTGCAGAAAAGGGGCTTCTGAAGGACTTTAAGAAATATATCCCAAATAAGCATCAGCAACTTTATGTGACAAACAAAATTAAAACATTAGATAAAAAGTAAACACATGATGTCTTAAGATTCTATCAAAAGAGTTACCTTCTGGGTCATTTAGGTGAAACGTAATTCTTTCCTCCTATGTTTGTAGCTAGATGGTTCTTCCTTCTCAATTTATTGATTTTTTTCTTGAATTCAATATTAAAATATATATATATATATATATATATAATTTAAAAAAAAAAAACCCTTCTTGAATTTATCAGAAAGAAAGACACTTCACAGATTATAGTCATATCGAAAAACAGTGGAAGAAGACCAAGTCAAAGGGAGACTTGGCCAGCATAAAGCAAACAAAATAGAAAAATCAACATCAAGCACAATAACACTAGTGATCCTAAACATCAACATGAAGTAAGCCTAAATTGCACATGAAAAAAAGATAATGAAGAAAAGGCTTCTAACAGACTCTGCAGGTTCCAGAGTTTCACAAGTTGATCTTTATGAATAGGTCATATGGGTATTTTTCAACTAGTGGTGGAGAATTTAGCTTAATAAAAAAAAAATAGAAAAATAGAATTTCATGTGAAACTATAGTGTAGAGATATGCTTTGTTTGTTGGGTCTTGGATTTTACAATTATCAGTGTAATGATCATAAATATGGGTGTTGGAGTTTATAATTATCAATGTAATGATCATAAACATGATATTTGTGAAGCTTGAGAAGTTGAAGTAATGAACGCAGATGCAAACACCACCTGACGTTTGAAGTAACCCCTTGTTGGACCATTAAACTTAATTTTGCTGCCAATGAGTTTGGAGTTCTTCTTACTAATCTGTTTGCAATGGCAGCTAACTCAAATTTCCACAGTGAATCAATAACAGGAGTTTTGTTTGTAGCAACAACTAACAAGATCAATGTAACATGAAGTCATGTAGACTTGTTTCATTTCTACTGAAGTCCATAGAGACGATGCTACTTAAATTGTACTTCTGTGCAGATTCTGCCTCTGTTGCTTGATGTTCAAAAAAGCAAATTAAACAAATTGAATCAAGTGCCAGGAGTGCAGAATGCCACATCAAGGCTTGTACTACCCATGACCGAAGTCCCAATCCCAGACATCTACATACTTGTAATGCAAGAGTAGATTACAAGAAACTACCCCAGCAGTTTACAACCCCAAACAAGACAAATAGGACTAGGAAACAAAGAAATAAGATCATCAAATAAACCCCCAAGGATATAATACCCATATAGGAGCAAAATTAGTCCAAAAGTCAACCTGATAAGAGAGATAAAGACATGCTATAAAGCTGGAGAGAGAGAAGTGCGGCCAGGTCTGTAGGCATCCGATTGAGCTGCACTCTTGGACGTAGATAGTCCCTAGGGAGGGTACAAAAACCCCCAAACTTGAGAGGATTCTGAAGGCTGGTTGTGAAGTTACAAGCTTTCTTGATTTTCTGACCTAGGAGAGAGAAACTGAGAAGATTCTGCAGAACCAGCAATCTGATCGACTTGGACAGAGTCAAGAAGAGAACCAATTGGTCCTATACCACCCCTGAACACCTCCCAACAGTAGCCCTCCAATCAGATCTCAGAATGGGGAAGAGGAAAGAGTTCGTAGGTCTCAAAAATCCAAGATTCCAAGATGGCCGATTCTGATTTCTAGTGTTTCTGGCAGGTCTTATATGCTCACAGTAGCAATAAATAAGAACAGTAAATAAAGGACAAAATAAAATAGAAAATAATAAAACAGATGGGGGTTGAGAAGGGTGAAAGAGAATAAAGGAAATGGCTATCTCAGCCTGGACTTCTCACCCACAGCCATCTCGGCTGCTCTGAGCATTTAATTGCAAACTTTCTTTTCATTCAAATCTCTGAAATATCAGTGCATAGGCTCCTCTATTTAAAGAGGGTAGAATTACAATCATACCTTAACTAGGAGCTAGTTTCCAAATAGGACTAGACACTCCTACTACAACTAGGACTTCAAATAGAACTAGGACTAAGCTTCTAACTCCAACATGGAGTAGGACTGACTAACTAATAGTCCTTATAGAACATTACACTTGATGGGCCCAATGGGCCTTTATTGTATTAAAACAACTTAAATAAAAGCACTGAATATAAATCTCATTTTCTTACTTCCTACCTATATTTTAAGCCCATTAAAGTGACCCATTTCAAAGAAAACCCATGGGATCAAAGGACCAATACATACATAACACAACCCAAGGCCTATTTGCAATAAAATAAGTCCAAGTGACTTATCTACATCAACTTGTTTCATCAATAAGAGCCTGGATGCCTTGCTGCGTAAGCACCATGGGCAAGCAAGTAAGATCTGGCCTACGCTACATGGGACTACAACTCTCTATGGAATTACTTTTTATCTAAAAGAGTAGCTTGAATTTTTGGATTGCCTCAATTTGATGAATTTAGAAAGCTGCTTCGGACATGATTTGAGCAAAATATGACCAGATTACCAAAAGGGTACAGGTCCATATGAATGCTTAAACAATAGAGTTTCACTTTCAGTTTCAAGGTTGAGTTTTTCCCTTTCATTTCCTTTTTTTTCCCCCTTTTCATTCCTCTTTTTCATTCTCTTCCTGTTTCAATCTTCAATGCGCTTCTAGATATCTAACTTGTAAAAGAGATATGCAGGATCATAGATGGAAAACTTGGGTAACAAAAAAATGCAATGTGGTATAAGTTTGGGCACATCTTGGTATGATCACTGAATACTTTGGCATATATATAACAAGTAAAACTTTTCAGAATGGGCAGCCTTGACAAAAATATCAAGGTGATCCAAATATTTGCCATGTGGCCGATCAGATTGAACCCAAAATTTGTAGACAGGTAGACCCCAAGGTCCACTGCTTTTATGTAAAATTTCACCCCAAACAGATTCTTCCAAGTGGCAAAGTAGAGCTTCGAAAATTCAGCACTATGGAAGATTGAATTGTAGCGGTCAGAGTATTGTAGGCGTGCATGGATATACATGGGGATGTATGTTAATACATAGGAGGGTATTTGATTAAGTTATGCTATGAAATTTGACACGTGACTAATCCGGACCACATACTTTTTATTCAATGGTCAAAACTGTGGCAAAATGAGGATTGACCATGGGACATGAGAATGAGTGTCTCCCATATATAAACATGTCTATTTCTATACGTTATTTATATGGGTTTTCAAATAGAAATATAGAGCAAAATTAAAAATATGGCAAAGAAATTGGAATAAAAAGGTAAAAGTTAGTGAGCATGGCCTAACCTTAAGAAAATGGCCTAAGGAGTAAAATAGGGCTGTTGGGTTCTTAAGATTTACCTCCTATGAGTGCAGATGTGGCAAATTTTATTAACTTTGAAAGGAAGTTAGATGATCAGCAAGCTCTTGATCTGATCCAAGAGGGTAGGAAAATTTTCCGAATCTTTGGAAAATAAAGAATTCGATCTGTACTAACAAATGTGTTACGCATGCAAATAATATGGCAAAAGCATTCAAATTTACTAACTTGTGCAGTCTCAGAGAGAGAGAGAGAGAGAGAATACACAGATTGAGAAGTAAACCTCCAATATGTGGAGGACAGCACATCAAAACAAATTACTGATATTTGGAAAATTCTCAAACGACATACTACTGAACCCAGAAAGATGAGACTGGAAAGAAAGTTGCACCGATATCTAAACACTGACAGCAGTATAAAGCTCTACTATGCACACTAACAGCTTCCCCTAGTATTTCCCCACTTTTAAAGAACAGTTCTTAAAATAGGAGTTAAGAAGTGCTCCGAAACTTAGTTTCAGTATAACTGATCATTCATTTATAAAACCTAATTATATGAGGATTGATGGAGTAATATCCAGGATTGTAACAGAACACCAACTCCCCCCACCCCCTTTTCACAAAAAAAATAAAAAATGCAAGGTATTAATGGATTTCATAAACAAGTATACGAAACATACAAAGAAGGGGAGGTCCTTGGTTGTAAAGATGTAGCTGGCCAACTTCTCATCCCACTGAGCAAATGAGGACTTTGGAGTGTGATATAAAACCTGTCCACAGGAAAGAATAATTTAATTAAAGCATCACATTGCAGAAAATATAAGCATATCCGAAAAACTCGACCAAATACCAAGTACTGGAATAAGGTAAGATTATCTATTACCTGACTTTCCACACTTATTTTTGCAATAGGAGCCAACGCCGCCACCACAGGTGTCAACAAAATCTCATCTATACTTTGAAAATCCCTGTAGGTATATTGAAACAAAATTGGCAAAGAAGAAACAAAAACTAACCGCTTCAATGAGTATTTAAATGTTCTATCAGGTCTTTGATAATTTACTGCAAATACCCGCAACTCTGAATAGAGTTGAATGGGTGAAAAATGGATTCCTGTAACCACCGAATTAGGTGAGACAGATTTAGTTGGGCTGAGTTGAGTACTGAAGGCTTCCAGTAGAGAGGATTCCTAGCAGTATTCTTACAACATTCTTTCTTAAACCTAAATGTCAAGTTACACAGATTTCCTGAAAAAAATTTAACCTTTCCTTTTCTTTAATTTTCCTCGCACAATGGTGATGTATTGAGACATCATTCTCTATGCATGTGAGGATTAACTATGTCAAGAGAGAACCATTTGAGTTTTGAGATATCATCATAATTACTAATCCAACTATCCATGACTTATCTTCCAAGTTAATCTGTTCTGCCCCAGTTGATTTCAGGGAAGAAGGTAGAAACCCACCAAGACGAGGCAAGGATATTCATGCAAAATGTGAGCTTTCTTTGAAAGGTATCCTTTTTTTCTGGGGGACAAGGACTGTTGGATTTGGCATATCTTTACGTCAACAAAGAAGTTGATTTCATCCCATGCCAACCTGCACCCCATCATTCTAACCAAAATTTTCAAGACTCTTAGTTTTTAAAACTAAATTAAGATATGAAATAAAAAGATTGTAGTAAGTTGTCACTTCTCTTATTTTAGAAAACTCCCATGATATATCAATTTTATCCCCCCCCCAACCAAAAAAAATCCCTCAAAATCTCTCCCCCTTTGCCCATACTTTCCCCCCATCAATACGGAATCCTTCATAAAAAACTCTCAACCTTACCACCACATCTTAAAGAACAGGCTTACTTATTTTTCTTTTAATCTATTCTGAATCTCAAAATCTAAATCAATGGTCCTACTTTCTATCTATACTTTTTTTTTTTTTTTGATAGGTAGGGAGGGGTAGTAGATAACAGTGAGGAGGTTCGAACTGCAGACCTCCTGGTGAGCATGGGCTTTTTGGGCTTTCTATCTATACTAAATTCCTCCTCAAATCTCCCTTTCTCCTTTCTCTCTCCTCCCTAGTTTGCATCCGCTATTCAGATCTTTCTTTCTTTCTCTACTAGTGTGGTCTATCTTATGAGTTTCCTCCGAGCATCGTAACGATGAAGCTAAAAAAATAGAATTTCAGGATTGCTACTATATGGAAGAGCTTTAGAAAGAAAGCTACCTAACTTCAGAAAGAGAACTACAGAGAGAAGATGAAAAAGAATCAAGTTGTCCAATCTTCACAAAGCAACGTTTTGGGTTTCATATCAAAAAGTTTACCCACAAAGAAATACATCCAAGTTTTAATGTTAAAAAGTTTCATAGCTTTTTCATGAAAATAATAAGGAATGAGATAAACTTTTCTCACCAGTCATAAATCCAATCATGTGGATCAGCATTCAAAAGGCTAAAAGACAGAACAACCCTTCCATCAGCACCAACAGGCATGAATTCCGGTTGAATCAATCCATCCTTCTTCCCACCATTCATAAAGAAATTGACAAAAATATCCGTAATCATTGACACTGCTTCAATCTCCTCGACTTTACCTAGTAACCAAGCATGTCGATGTTTCCCTATCACAACTCTAGTCTCTTCATCTCTATTCATCACCACAACAGTATAAACCTTTCCACCTGAATCCGTACATTCCATGTCACCACGCAAAACGGAATCCAGAAGTTCATCAACAACCTCATCGTCCTTCAAATTACCACTAAAAGCAGAAAAATCAATCTCCCCACAAGGCCATAAACACCCATTTCCAGCATTTCGATTACGATTGCAATCTTTACCCGACTCCATAGTTACTGAAACAGTATAATTATTTCCACAACCGCCACAAACTGGATCACTACCAGTCAACTTCTTCATTCGTTCTAAAATCAAAAGTTCAATTTTTTCTGCTCGAGAGTTGCTAAACTTCTCGCCATCAGAACCCACGAACACTGCCTGGAAGCGACAAGGAAGTACTACTGGGTTTGAATCAATTTGGTTTAATAAGGAATCAATGGCACGAAAGGGGAGAGGAGCTCGATATATCTCTACAGATTTCAGCAAAAAAGGCAACCCTACAAAGAAGGAATATAGGAATTCATCAAACTACAGCTTTGAACACTAGAAAATATAAAATTAAGGAACCATAATAAATCAATAGAGAAGAGTAAATTGTCACCTAAGAAGAAAGAGAAAAGGACAGAGAGAATCAAAATCAGACGCTTGATTCCTGGTTTCGTTCTTCGCATCTTGTTTGGATCGATTTCTGCAACTGGATCTCTTTTCGAAGATTCAGATATTTGGGGTTCACGCTCAGGAACGCCGGCGTCACCCGTTTCAACAGGTGGAGCTTCTGGGATTTCCGCCATTGCCTAGCTTCTTGGAGCGACGGAGCCACTGAGCTCCCGCTGCGAGCCTGAGAGGTAAGGAGAGACGTCATAACGAACAAGCTACATTTAATGGCCGTGTCGGGTGGCTCGGGTTACTTCGGTTCGACCAAAATCCTTTGGCACTCCTTCAATGGGTTGGATTCTATGGTTGGACCACCCATGTAATGTTGGGTGGGTGGTTCCCTTCCAAGTTCTATAAACGATGGCTTCTTTCTGAGATAGAGAACTCAGCAGAACTCCTTTAACTAGAATCTTGGGTGTTGCAGGTATTGCTGGAGCTATATTATGGGGTTCTTGTACGAAAACATTCCCATACGTTCTTGATCTGATCTGGGCACATAGATTCCTACGGAGAAAGAGAAACTCAATGGAGTCCATGTGTTCAGATAGGGGCATACGAGAACCTGATCCGGACTTTTGGTAATACAACACCGAAGATTCTAATTAAAGGAGAATGTCAATAGACCAAAATTTTGGAGTTATGAGTTCTTCTCTCTCTCTCTCTCTCTCTCTCTCTCTCTCTCTCTCAATGAAAAAAACCACTCCTTATAGACCTTAGAAGCACCCATCTACCATTATGGAGTCCATGTGTTCAGATCAAGGGCGTACAAGAATCTTCTTGTATGTCAACCTGATCTGAAATCTAAATCCATATCTAACAATGTCTTGACTCTTACCCCTACAAATAGGGGTGTTAATCAGTCGGGCTGGGCCGGTCTTGGTTGGGCCTATGTCCTCAGACCATGACCTATCTATTTAAGGAATGAGACAGTCTCGGTTGGTGTCGTGTCAGGCTCAGTCGGGTTCTGGGCTTTAATCGGGCTTCTCCTAATCTGGCTAATTAGACTATAATCGGGCCTTAAACGGGCCTTAAACGGTCTTGACTTTTCTTATATTTAAGATACTTTAATTTATTTTATTAAATCATCAACAATTTTGAAAATATATTACACTTAATTTCAATCAATAATTGATAAAAATATCAATATATACCCTATTCTATCCAAAAAAAAAATCAAAATACCTATATAAAAGGTCGGGCTAAACGTGTCGGTCCAAGTTGGACTTGTAACTCAATCGGGCTAGTTGGGAGGCACATCGGGCTTACCCCTTGCACCATTTACTACATATGTATAAACGAGCTGAGCTTAGGCCCAACACATTTACTAATCGGGCTGGTCTACGTCAGGCCATAAACATGTCAGGCTCAATCGGGCCTACCGATGCGGGCTTAGAATTGACACCCCTACCTACAAATGTGATTGAACTCATACAAGAATCTTCCTCTATTTTCCCAATTAAATAAAAGAGAAATGGTTTCTTCTTGGGACAAGAAATCACCTCTCCAACTTAGAAGAACATCTTCAACCACCAAAAAACAAATCCTCTTACTTGTTAGGTCCATAATCAGCCAAACTTTTTTCAAAAATTAAAAAAAATAATAACAGTAATTAAATATGACACCCAAGAATACGGTAATTACCAGACCTGCTTGGGAGATCGATGAAGTATCCCCCACCAAGAATACAGCAAGTACCATGGGTTTTGAAATATTGGTGAAAGTGTGCAACCTTTAGTCATATATCGCATAATGAGAGATTAGTAGGCTAGTTAATAACATCTTGCATCCTTAACATGACATAATGAGTTTTAAAGCTTTGAGGTCCATAAGCTAAAGAAAACAATATTATGCAAAATTTATGGGCCAAGACGTTACATTATATTTATCATCCACATTGACTAGAACATTAAAATTATATATATGATTTATTCGATTTGAAAATAGGTAGTTTGAGTGAAAAGATGGCAGGCACAGCAAAAGAACACTAGAATTTGATGAATCATCATCTACTTCATTGTACATACGGCAGCTTTATTTGCTGAAAATATGAAACGAAGAGGTATACCCTAAATTAAATGTGGTTTGATGTAACCATTGCCAGTGAATCTATTAAAACTTGTTTAATATTAACAATACTAATTTTTTTTCAAACGCATATATATAAAAAACTGAAACCAAACCAATAGCAATCCAATAACAAGTTTGTAAGAACCAGGTTAAGTCAACTTGATTAAAAAAACCTATCTAAACCGGTTCAAAATTGAAACTAACCGAAATTGCCTTTTGGCTTAATAATTTGATTTCTCTTTGTCCAATTATCAGCGTGAAATTGATTCAACCTGATCAAAACTGGACAGAACCGACCGATCGACACCCCTTAATGAGATCCCATGTTCATTTCTTTGGTTGGCATAAGCTAAGGGTGTCAATCGGTTCAGTTCTGGTTCAATTTACATTTTGACAATGTGAGAATAAAAATCGGACCGAATAGGAATCAGCTAAAATTTTGTATTCAGTTCGGTTTTACCTGTTTATATTTGGTTTCCATTAGCCTATTCACATCTGGTTTATATGCAGTTTGTAGTGCCTGTGTTTGGAAAATGTTTTGCAATTCCGGTTTGTAATGTGTTTAATTCTGGTCCACATTTGGTTTACATGTGATTTGCAGTATTGGTTCACATTGGGTTTCACCTTTATGTCATTTAATTCGATTCCTTTTAGAGTTCGATTCTGCATTTCCAATTTGAGAGTATGAATAGATAATTTTAGAATAACTTATATAACATCTCAATATATATATTGTGGATTATCTTATATTATTATTGTGCATTCTAACATCATAAAAAACCACCTTATAAATACAATCCTTTGGAAATGCAGAATCGAACTTTACTTGAACATAAGGCAGTACAAAAAATTGAGTTTATGCATAAACAGTGCAAAGAAAGGATGGAGACCAATCGGGTTAACTCGATGCTCAATCCTATTGGTGTGGGTTTTGTATCCAAACCCTAAAATACAAAACAAAATGAACCAAAACTCATGGGTCTAATACAAATCCGTCGGCTATTTAGATGCCTATACCCATGAATATGGAGTCTGGATCCTTTACCCACATGGTCAGGGCCAATCAAGTGAAATCTCTACTCATCTGACCCCTATGGGTGTTCGCAAATGTGCATGGATTTGTTTGGGATCTTAGATGACTTCTATTATATAACCTTATTTTATTTTTTATCATCTCCTTGAGTCTAGAAATGTAAGAGTTCATGAAAATAAGAATGGTTGTACTTTAGCCTTTAGCCACATGGATGGTCCATTTGGACAATCCAAATCATTGGATTGATACATCATCCCCTTGAATGGCCACATGTCAAATTTCACAATACAACTTAACTATATGGCTCAACTTTTATTAAACAGAAAACTAAGCCATAACCTCAGGAAATCATAATTGGAGATGATTTTTTTTTTTTTAAATATATTAGAATGGAAAAGAAAAATTTATAAGGCAAAATATCACCAAAAGGCACTAGGCCCCAACAATCTTGTGAAAACTAGCGCAACCCAAAGAAGCAAGAACAAGCTCATACTATGTTTGTCAGATTTTTCAATCGGATGAGCAAAGAAAGTAGGGGGAAAATTTAATATGATGAATCCTTTTCCCATGTAAAGCAAACATTCGAATGTCCTCCCAATGGAGATGAATGTTTTAATAGTACTTAACTGTTAACCATGTGATGATCCAAATTCCAAATGTTATTATAAATAAAGTGATAATCAATAGACATGTTTAAGGTTTATAGTATATATTATTAACTTGAGAAAATTGCATTGCCACCCCCTGAACTTCGGTCCTTATTCAACGCCACCCCCTAGACTTTTCGAAACATCAAAGCCACCCCCTAAAAATTCAAAAAATTCCAAATCGGTCCCTGCCGTTAGCCGACCGTGATAAATGAATGAAAACCGGTTAGTTTTTTTATAATATACCCAAAATACCCCCACCTATTGTGAGAGGACAATATTGCCCTCTCTTTTATTTCCATCTTCTAAACCCATCTCCCATCTCCCATCTCTCATCTCTCATCTCACTCCTCTCACTCACTCGGCCGGACAAGAAGAAGAAGATGAAGACAGTACGCCACCCTCTGCAACTCGATTCTCTTCCCTCCGGCGTGCAATTCTCCCCCCTCCAGTGTTTACTATAGTGGATTGTGTCTTGGAAGGGGAGGGGGGGAGAAATGTCGAAGCTTCTCTGCAACTCGCATTTGAAGGCTCTCCGTCGCCGGAATTTCTCTGTCGTTTTACTGAATTCTCCGTTTCTGATTCAATGAAGTAGTTTTTCATCTCCTCATCTTCTTTTCGAGTTGGAATCGCAATTAGCTATGTCTCTCCCTAGCTTGTTGTCGAATCGACGACTTCTTCTTCAATTATTTCCCGGTTCAAATTTTCATAGGTACTTGTGAGTTCAAGCTTTCAAATCGAGTGCTGCAACTACGAAGGAGAAGAGTAAGAAGGATGCCGAAACTTGTGATGAATCAGAAGCAAAGTCTCTGGGTGATAATGGAAGCTTGATAGGTTCCAAAGATGATTGCTATCCTAGCAGTGAATTTGAGTTAAAGGAATTTAGTGGATGGAAGAGATTTGTTGTGAAGCTTCGGATGCTTTTCCCATTCCCAGAAGGGCAGTGTGTTAAGCATGAAATTGCGAGGACAGGTTCAAATTGTTGTTCTCATTCTTTAATAGAGTTACTGTAATTTGGTCAACATCTAGTTCAACTAAAACTAAAGCATGGAAAAAATAGGATTTAAAGTCTCAAATTCCTCATGATGATGAGATCATCTCACTGTGACACGCCGGAGGGGGGAGAATCGCACGCCGGAGGGAAGAGAATCGAGTTGCAGGGGGTGGCGTACTGTCGTCGTCTTCTTCTTCTTGTCCGGCCGAGTGAGTGAGAGGAGTGAGATGAGAGATGAGAGATGGGAGATGGGTTTAGAAGATGGAAATAAAAGAGGGCAATATTGTCCTCTCACAATAGGTGGGGGTATTTTGGGTATATTATAAAAAAACTAACTGGTTTTTTCATTTATCACGGTCGGCTAACGGCAGGGACCGATTTGGAATTTTTTGAATTTTTAGGGGGTGACTTTGACGTTTTGAAAAGTCCAGGGGTGGTGTTGAATAAGGACCGAAGTTCAGGGGGTGGCAATGCAATTTTCTCTATTAACTTAAATATATCAGTCAAAGGTTCCCTATTCTCATAATATATTAATTATTAAAGGAATGGAATTTTCACTAAATTTCCAGGTGAGGGACTTTAAAGTTTCCCTGTAGAAGGTTGAATGGCCATGCAACTTCATGGAAAGAGTTATTTAAGAAAACACATCCATTAAGCAAACCCACTACGACAGCTTTTTTTCTCTGTTTCTTGGTTGGCTTCCGTGGGAAACTAACGTCCTTCCACGAACTTTTTCTTGCCAGCTACCATGTTTTCTTCTTCTTCTTCCTTTGAGCTCCCTCTTCTTATTTAAGACCTCTTGATCCCTTCCTTCATCTCATCTCTCTGCACTAGTTATCCCCCCCTCACTATATACAAATTGTTTCGCGATGGCACGCAATGTGGTTGGTTTTGAAGATTTCCTCCCAACAATGGCTGATAAGTTGGGGGCAGATGGATTGATAGGAGAGCTTTGTAATGGGTTTGAGTTGCTGATGGACAAGGATAAGGGTCTGATCACATTCGAGAGCTTGAAGAGAAACTCTTCTCTTTTGGGGTTGCAAGAATTGAGAGATGATGAACTGTTGAGTATGTTGAGAGAAGGAGACTTGGATGGTGATGGTGCTCTAACTCAGATGGAGTTCTGTGTTCTCATGTTCAGATTGAGTCCTAAGCTGATGGAGGAGTCCAAGAGGTGGTTGGAAGAAGCTATTGTAAATGAGTTTGATTGTTCTATGTTCTAGACACATTGGTTTCCCATTAGGGGAAGGAACTTATGTTGTAAATTTTCTTTATGCAAATCATTGATACCCAATTCTTCGATAACTAGCTATGATGATTATCACAAGATTAGTCTCTTTGAAAGTAATAGTATATCTGAGTAAACACCAAAACGATAAAAACTAAGAACCTGGCTTTTAACCAAAGAATCAGAATTGAGTCTCCTAATATTTTCTGGGTTTGGTTTAATTTTACACAAACTACTTTGAACAACATAATTTATAAAATTAAACTTCTATGAAGCTCTGTTATATCATTCTTGGAAAAAGAAATTGTAATTTGAGAAAACAAGCCATGCTCACCAGTAATCTCCACAACTGCACACCCCTTCTTTGAAATGATGAAAACGCTTTATGTCTCTTAATATGATCTCCCTCTGGCTCATCTCACTTGCAAATTTCATCATAGAGTGGCAATCCCCACATACTCTTAGGTTCTTCACAATCCTAAGGGTCGTCCCAAGAGGAGTGCTAATAAGCCCATAGGCAAGTGCCAACTTCTCACTATGACTTCCCAGTGCATCTTCTTTCTCTTCTTCCTCAATGTTATGAAGTACTGACTCAGTATTGGGCATATACCCTTGTGCTTTTGCTCTAGCTGATAGCTCCTCCAACTTAGCATAAATTTCTCCAGCACAGTCATGAGCCCTGTCACCTGCAACAAAACTATGCACTCGACCTGCCACTTCAATGTAACTCCAACCAGGGGGTTTTTCAATACCCTTATTCTTCATTGCGATTCTCACACTCTCCACATCTTCCCATCTCCCCACCCCTGCATAAATGTTGGACAAGAAGACATAGCTCCCTGGATGCTTAGGTTCCATCTGCAAGAGCCTCTCTGATGCTAATTCTGCCATTTTTATGTTCTTGTGAAGCCTACATGCACAAAAGAGCGCTCCCCATACCACAAAGTCAGGCTCGATTGGCATGCTCCTGATGAAACTAAGAGCCTCCTCTAGCCTACTTGCCCGACCATATAAATCCACCATGCATGTATAATGCTTCACATTCGGCTCTATGAAGTAATCATCTCTCATGCTATTGAAAATACGCAGCCCTTGATCTACCAATCCGGAGTGGGAGCATGCTGTTAAGACGGCCAGAAAAGCAACCTCGTCGGGATAAATTCCTGGAAATATGTGGAGATTTTAATTTTTTTTTCAATTAACAATATGAATTAGAGGAGACATCAGTAGAAGCCTATCTGATTTCATACCTGCCGATTTCATCATCTCAAAACATTGAAGAGCTTGCTCAGAGCATCCATGGATTGCCCATCCTGAAACCATGGCACTCCAAGTGAGAAGGTCCCTCTCTACTGTTTCATCAAAAACCCGACTGGCACAATCAATTTTGCCACATTTTGCATACATATCCACCAAAGCAGTCCCTACCGTTCGGTTTAACCGAAAACCATGTCTTGAAACATACTCATGTATTCGAACTCCAGCTTCTAAAGCACCAATTTTTGCACAAGCTGAAAGTGCAGATGCAAGAGTAAGGTCGTTAGGTCTCACACCTTCACGCAGCATCCTACTAAACAGGTCTAAAGCCTGTTCATGGTTCCCCTTCTCTGACAACCCAGATATCATGGTCGTCCAAGAAATTACATTCTTGCCTGGCATCCTATCAAAAAATATCCTTGCCTGCTCCAGATCTCCTTGTTTTATGAACCCATTTATCATAGTATTCCAAGAACCAGTATTCCTCTCCGGCATTGTATCAAAGAGCTCCCTTGCTTTTCTTAAGTCCCCAGCTCTAGAACACCCATTAATCAGAATATTCCACAGGAGTATACATTCAAGCTTATTTCTCTCAGGAGTTTCATCAAACAGCTGTAATGCGAAATCCAATGAACAGAGCTTCACATACATATCGACTAATGAAATACGAACAAATGAATCAAGCTCAAGGCCATACTTGATCGTCTGTGCATGGAGAGGACCACCGAATCCATCTGCAACCAGTGATGCCACAGCTTTGAGAACAAAGGGGAAGGTGAGCCTATCAGGTTGGACATTAAAGCGTAACATGAGAATAAAATACCCAATTGAGCTCTCAAACTGGGAACTTTCACAGAGACCTCGGATCAATGCATTGAAGACATATGAGTTGGGATCATGAAAATGGCGGAAAACCAATAGTGCATACTCCATGGATTTAAACATAGAACAAGTTGAAATCAACTGGGTTATGACCCGGCTGCTTTGTGAAAGGTTATGAACGAACAGCTGCGCGTGGATTTGTTTGAGTTGTCGGGTGGTTCTACAAGCGTGGACGAGAGAAATGTATTCATTTTCCGAAGGATGGAAATCGCCATTGACATGGGTTTCTGATGAGGATTGAGAGAAGAGAGCAGTTGCCCTGGAAATAGTAGTTTTGGCGGTGGCAGTTTTCGCCTCTGAGAGAAAGGAAACGACTCTCATGTCAACGGTAACGCTTCGATTCGAAAATTCGTTAAAAATGGAGACAGTGAAAAGCGTGAACTAAAGCCCCACTATTTCTACGTTTATTACAAAAATACCAATACCATTATCCTCTCCAGCGAAAGGGAATGCCTCTATTAAGATCCTCTCCAATATCAACCATTTACCTTCCACCATCACCATTTAACAGCTGGGACAATTTGTACGTATCCAAATTATCCCAACCGATTAATGGATTGAAGGTATTAATGATCAGATGCCCAAGTTGTTGGAGAAAACCGGAACCCCCCATTACCTCGGCACGGGGAAACGCTACAGCCATACTGGGATTCAATCCTATTCTCTAGAATTTTCAAAATATAGGATGCTTGATTCAATGTGGGTGGGATTTCTCATAGCCTTTTCATAGGGGTTTTAGCACCACATGGCTCCTTCCAATGTACTCAACCTCCTCTACCAAAAAAACATAAAGGAATAACTCAATCTCATAAATCGGCTTACAAGGTGAAACAACCCAAGACAATAACAACCCATGTCAAAATCTCTTTTGAAACCAATGTAAGATCAATCTCCCATATTAGTGATATGAGATCTTAAAAACGTACCATTTGTTTCTAAAGCACTTTTCAAATTGTAAAGACCTGCAGATTTGTCTTTCCTTGTGCCTTGCTGTTTTACTCTCATATTTTCCTCCTTTCCAGAAATCTTGATTGGTAAAGTCAGCTCAAAGGCTCTGAAATCCATTATGCTTTTGGTTATTTGGTTTTGATTTTGCTCCAAGGATTGCCAATTGCAGTCAATTGGACATGGTTGGGAGAAGGGGGATGTGTGGTCTCAGGAATGGTGTGTGGCCGGGAAACAAAAGGGGCCTAATGTGACAATCTCATCTATGGAGACAAACCCCCTCCAGTACACAATGGAATGAGAAAGGAGGGGGGGGGGGGGATAAGGGAAACTACCGAGATATGGTTACAGGCATTCCCTTCATCTCAATATATAAAGCAGATTAACTACATATAAACCAGGTTCTCCATACATTGCTAGGGTTCAAGGATTCCTGACTTTTTTTACATTTCTATTCCAGATTTGAATAGGATTTCAACACCACCATAAAACTTGCAGAACTTGCCTCTTTCTTGTGTTGGAGAGAGATGAAAGACCCATAATTTGCACTATCACGACAATAAGGAGAAGAACCCATCATCTTGCTCTTTTACAAGGAGAGGTAGAAACTATCTCATCTTCTCTGGACCGCTTCAAAATGTGGCCGCATGTGAATTGAGTACCCGAGATGGCATTGGATGGGTTATGTTGTCTCTCTTGAGAATCTAAAAATGCCACAAAAGAACACAAGTTATTTTCTGAAAAGTGAATCAGTGAAGAAAATCTATGCACCAGAACCTCCCAATCCAATCAATTCACCAAAGCTTTATTAGCAGCAAAAAATGAAATTGCAGTGACATATAAGGTCACTCCAATTCAACAAGTTTGTTTCTTTTGGGTGTAACAACTAACAAATTGGACATACTTTTGGATCATCCAAGGAATATAGCCGACTAGGATCATTGCAGATACATTTGGCACACCACATGCCTATCATCTAATGATTTGTACAATTCGACGGTCCAGTTCACAGTGGGAGAAACAAGGTTCCCATGGTGCATTATAGACGAACCACTCAATTAAATGTACCTGAGTTTGTTTGGTCCATCTTTTTCCTCTTGAGCAGATTTATGTTTTCCAGACATGGCTTTCTTTTCACACCAAGGTCATTGCACCCAACTGTTGGATGAGCACCAAGTTTTCCTGAAAAACAATAGAAAAAATGTTAATATTGTCAGACATATTAATGAATTTCAATTTCAAATGATCCTCCACGGAAAATGACACATTTGGCGCTTGGAAGAACTGCAATTCACATTACTGAATGTGTACTGCTACAATAAATCAAGCTTTATACCTAAGCTTCTTTTCTTCTTCAGCAGGTTGTCATCTTCCACTTGAGGATTTCTCTTACCACCAAAACCATTGTTTTCATTTGTTTGGTGATCCTCGTATTCTCCATCTGAAGGGTTACATGACCCTGAAGAGATGCAACTGGGGGGGTTAACAAAGCTGCTATTTGATAAATTCCATACAAAGATTACTGACTAGGTGGGAAATATTTAGCATTATGAATATGTTGGTACATCAGTAGTCTATGGCATCTCTGACATTAAAAATGATTGAGGTTGTATTAAAAGTTTGAAGCATGTGGACAGCAATGTACAATCTCAATTATGTGAGTTTTATGTAGACAATAAGAATAAAACTGGGTAGAGAATATATAATCACGAAAATTGAACCCATCAACCATAACAAAGAAGAATATATGAGCTAGTAAATTATTAGAAATAAATTTCAGCTTTCAACATCGGGAAAATCTGTGTACGAGGGTACAAAACTCATCAACACCACCATTATATTAATTTTGTAACGGGAAATAAGTTATCAATACCCTAAAAAAGCAGCTTCAAGATACTCACCAGGGGGGGCGGGGGGGGGGGGGAAGAAGGGCAGCGGCTTACAATATCAGTACACCATATATTTTGCAAACGCCAGCTTGTTTGAGTTGCAAAGGACATGATTTAAGTTCAAGTAAACCTCTTTGGTCCTAAACCCACCAACCTCATCAAACAGGGTTTGATATGATATCCATTGGGGTGGTCCCCCGTGACTCCCTCAAGTAAAGAGAGACAAGATAGGGTAGTTGAGGCTGAAGAAGTGCCAACACCTCTCATTATAAATGTTGATTGATTCAAGCTGGCAAGGGCAGTCTAGTCAAGTTAAAAGTTCTGAATTAAGTTACTTAATTCAGTAAAAATAAGTTGATTAAGTGGAAACATTGGCTATTTAAATGGATATCTATTCAACTCATAATTTGGTGAGATAAACATTGAGCAGATGATCTAAAATATAAGAAATTTCATAAATCAAGCAAGGAAACCGAGAAATCTCCATTTTTGTATTCTTTCATTCCCACGTCCAGGAATACTTCCTGGATCACTAGGAATCCAAAAATGAAGAGCAAAACAGGAAAAAAAAAAATCACTACTGTGTTCAAAAGCTTTTTGGGAAGCCCCTTGATATCGATTCCTAAAGACACCTCTAAAATTCTCCAATAAGAACTCTTATAGACCAATTGCAAATGATAAGAGGAAAGAAGAAATTGAAATGAGACATTTTCTTACATGCATAAGAAAAAGTGGGCATTTGAATTTTTTTCACCCTCTTCCAACTGAAAACAAATGGCGCATTGAGATAATTTGCAGGTAATCATTTTACTCCAAGAAACATTTAAAATAAAAATAAAAGCAAGACATGAAAATAACACCTCTAATAGGGACATCCTTTTTCTTAAGTAATGCCCATTGAGCATCTCCAAAAGCTAGCATGATTCCAATACTAAGCATATGAATGAGAAAAAGCTAACATCCTTGCCTATGTTGTAGATGAGGACAGTTGCAGGTTAAAGGAACCAGTGTTGGATCCCACAAAAAGTATACAACAACAACAACAAAGCCTTGTCCCAACTTAATGGGGTCGCTACATGGATCCAAAGAAAGCCAAAGGAAGAGAAAATAAAAGGCGTTAAAGGGGACAGATTGATAAACACTAACAAAGTAGAACACAGCTAAAGCGGGTCCGCTACCTGGATCCTAGCCCTCCAATCTGCTCTATTCGAAACCATACTTGGGACAACGCCTAATTTGTGCATATCTTTCCTCATAACCTCTCCTATGGTCATCTTAGGTCTGCCTCTAGCTCTTTTGGATCCTTCTATCTGAATCGAGTCACTCCTCCTTACCGGTGCACATTCCTAACCTTGTCTCTTCTAGTTTTCCCGCACATCCATCTTAGCATTTTCATTTCCACTACCCCTAGCTTATCAATGTGCTGCTTCTTAACGGCCCAACATTCCGACCCGTACATCATAGCCTGGCACACGACAGTCCGATACAATTTTCCCCTAAGTTTCAAAAAGGATATATGTTTGGTGAAAATATCCAATCAGATTGACCCCATCATTCCATTTCCTTGACTTAACAATTGGGTGCATAATCTAGAGACAGTTAGGGTGGTTCATTTCAACTTACAAGCATAAGATAGAAATAAATTGTCAATTAAAATCTACTCACTGCAACAGAGGTCTCAAACATAGTACCTTGGCAGATAATTTGCAGATACTGAAAACGTCATAACTTTGTACAAAACAATCAATCAGCCAAATATATGTCCTTTTGACCTCAAAGAATAAAAACTATGTTATCTTTCTCACACATGCATAAAACTCTCTCTCTCTCTCTCTTTATACAGAAACAGGGTTCTCCAATCACCACACCTCTTCTCTCCATCTCTCTTTCACAGCCCTTTCTCTGTGTTTTATCACACAAAATATTATAGATCTAATTAATCTAAGCAGAGTTTTGTACAGCATCTCTATATTTTGATGAATAGATCCATTAAGAACCCAGAAGAGAAATGGAGACTAACATATTGATCTTCTGAATTTGTAGCTAATGGAATCATAGGCTCTGCCTCCTCCCAGTAATAATATATCTCTCTCTAGACTCTCCCACTTCTGTTGAATCTCATGAAAGGTCGACTTATGTATAAACTGCAAATAACTGGAAGGAAAATAATTCTAATCCAATTTCACACTCCCATGTTCTGCATCTCATAAACAAATACAGTTCCCAACACAATCATATCATAGATCCAACATTCCACATTGTCCAATGCGAGGCCAAAAAGTAGCTTGATCAAATCTTGACATTCAAATAAAACATATTTCTCTCAATTAACCTTCCAATAGATTTAATTTCTTGGTTGCTTGACAATATTAATCATCTAGTTGGTTATTGTTTCTACAAGTTATGAATTACATAAATGAACCAAGCAGCTTGTAAGAGTGTCTACTGAATTTTTCTGCACATGCTTCTTAGTGAATTTACACATGTTTACCAAAAGGAAGGGAGGGGGGGGGGGGGGGAAGGGGGAAGAAGAAGATAAAGTTTTCCTTTCAAACCTCCTGGGCTATTTCTGAACTTTTTTACATTTCAAATTTCAGACCAGGTCAGGCTAAGTGCTTGGAAAATTATCAAAAGCAAATCCACATTTCAACCAACTCCACCTTGCAACAAAATTATGATTGAAATATTTGGATCCAATTTCAAAGATGCAAACGTGAGGGGGGTTTCCCTCTCAAACTTTTTGCCCTTAAAATTGCTAGTACACTTAATACAACTTAAGTACATCAGGTCACCTTTATATTAGCATTGGTAATACCATTAATGAAGACATATGAATTAGCAATGCCTGAGAAGAAAACACTGGTGCAGGAACCACCTTTAAATAAAAATAAAAATAAAAATAAAAGGTATAACCAAACAAGGAGATGGTGATGGATGCCAAAACCCACCAATGACAAAATTTGCAAGCAGCTCCAATCCAATACAAGCTCATTAGAACTATAACATTACAAACAGCCATAATGCTAAAACAACTAGCAAAAGCGAATTGCGAAAAACAATACCATAAGCTCTAATAATGTACTTACACCTTGATACGGCAGAATTTGTCACCGAATAAAGCGAGGACACGTGGCAACCGAGTGAGGGACACGTGTCGCCCATCCGATAGAGGCCACAAGGCTGCAAACCACGTGAAGGGAAGGTTCCTGAAGGGGCAAGGCTCCAAACCACGTGAGGGGAAGATTCCCGAAGGAGGTTTCCGAAACCCTAGGCCCAGCAACCCTATAAGAGGAAACCGAAAAGGGACCCAGGGGAGGTACACCGACACCAACCATTACTCTTGTGAATACACTATTCTGCCGATCACTAACTTAGGCATCGGAGGACTAATCCCGGAGATACCTCCGGGCCTCTGCCTTCTGTGCTTGTGCAAGATTAGCTCATAGGGGATTTCAGCAATAATAGATTGGTGCCGTCCGTGGGAATGACAATAATGATGGGGAAAACCTACAATTGTAAGAAAACAAGAGCAGCGCTGAGCATAAACATGGACGAGGAGGAACCTCCAGGAGGGCTCCCTTTCTCGACGAAAATCGGAGAAGAACGGGGAAACGATGATCAGGAAGGTTCCGCGAGGAACCATCGTTCTGCCAGATATTCGGTGCGCGGAGTTAGTAATCCTCCACCCCCTCCTAGGGCGCAGGAATATGTGATAAGGGAGCAGTTCGAAGCCCTTCAAGAGAAGTATGACCGAATGGCCGAGGCAATGAAGCAAGTCTTCAAAGCCGTCTCTCAGAAGACCGGCAGAGCACCGCAAGGCCCCCATATCCAGCCAGAGCGCGCTCAAGACGAGGACCGGAGTGGTACAAGATCGATAAGGTCCAGTCGAAATCATCAAAACCGAGCAATGAGGGAAAGCCCCACACCCAAAGAAAGGACGCGATGAGCCGCCAGGACCAGGCATGGGGAACCATGCCAAGGAGACGGACAGAGACACGAGGACACGGGGTTAAAGCAAATGATCCTAGACCTGAAAAACGAGATCAGGAAGGTAGCGGAAAACTAAACAAGAACTCGCGAGCCAGACCTCACTAATGACACGGCTCTAGCCAATGAGGTCACGAGGAACGCGCTCCCGATCAGTTTTCGCTTGCCCAAATATGACACCTATGTCGGGTCTGGGGACCCCGTCAACCATCTGGAAGGCTTCAAGGTTGCTATGAAATTCCATTGAGTCTCGGAAAACATCATGTATCGCGCCTTGCCTATGATGTTCAGAAGAGTGGCAAGGTTGTGGTACAACTGCTTGCAGACGAAATCGATCCACAGCTTCAGCGATTTAAGTTACTTCTTTGTGAAGGGATTCTCCAGTAGCCAACCCCTTCAGAAGACCTCGTTGAACCTGACTAACGTCAAGCAACATAAAGGGGAGTCACTGCAAAACTACATAAAGCGCTTCCAACAAAAGAAGATCACGATCAAAGGTCTGGACCCGAAAGAAGAGTTCATGGCCCTACTGGGAGGCGTCAAGAATAAGGAGCTAAAAAGGTCTTTGGCGAAGCATACACCGAGGAACCTAGCCGAGTTGAGGGCTCAGTGTGATAAGTACATCTAGATGGAAGAAACCCTCCAAACCGATGAAGAAGCTGAAGAGAAGACGCGAAGGAAAAGGATCTCTGGAGCAGATGACAAACCTTCCGAAGAAGGCAAAAGACAAAAGTCCGAACGTGGTCGGGCACCCAGTCCACCGAAGAAGTTCGAGAAATACACGCCCCTGAATCGGAAACGAACGGATGTGCTAATGCAGATAAAGGACTCCCCGGACGCCAGAGCCATGAAGTGGCCAGGGAAGATGGGACGACACCCTGAGAGACGCAATATGGAATATTGCCACTTCCACAGGGACCACGGCCACGACACCGAAGATTGTTGGCACCTGAAAGGGGAAATAGAAGGAATGATCCGAAGAGGATATCTAGGCGGATTCGTAGACCGCGAAAAGGAGGATGCCCAAGATGGTAATGACCGCAGGGATAACCGCCGTAGAGACGGCAAAGGCCGCCATGAAAGAAGGGGACCAGCCTGCAGAGGCAATCAGGAACGACAAAGGGACCGGACACCCGAGGAAGCCAACCATCACCTCCGGGACGAAAATAAAAGCCCAACTAGGGTTATAGCGACAATCTGTGGAGGCCTAGCCGCTGGAGAAAGTTCAGCCTAGGAAAGCAAAAGCCTATGCGAGAAGCGTGCATGTGGCTGAATGGTCAAACAAAAAGGCGAAGACGGGGGACGGTTATTTCCTTCTCGGATGATGACCTGGAAGGAGTGCACACGCCACACGACGATGCCCTAGTAATCACCATAACCATAGCCAATTGCAGAGTAAAAAGGATCTTGGTGGATAACGACTGTTCAGCTGATATCCTGTTCCTTAAAGCTTTCCAGAAGATGGGCCTGGACGAGGGAAAGCTGAAAAAGGTCGAATACCCGTTGTAAGGATTCTCCGGTGCCCCGATCAAAGTGGAGGGATCGACTGAGTTGCCAGCAAGAGCCGGCACTTGAGACCGCCAAGTAACAATCATGATCAACTTCCTGGTAGTAGGCATTACTTCGGCGTACAATGCCATACTAAGGAGAGTTGGTTTAAACCTACTAAAGGTTGTCATCTCCACTCCACACCTCAATATGAAGTTCCCAACCAAGAACGGTGTCGGTGAATGTCGAGGAGATTAGGAGGCATCCCAGAGGTGCTACGCCACCTCCTTATGGGGAAAAGAAAAGGCGGGCGAGGCGCTCCCGATAGAAGATCTACGCGACGACACAAGTTATCAAAGGAGGGAACCAGCTAAGAAGCTGATACAGGTTGAAGCCGAAGAGGGGGATAACACTCACCAATTCCAAGTGGGGGCTACAATGCCAAGGCAACAATGAGAAAAACTCATCTCATTCCTCTAACGAGACAATTCTGACGTCTTCGCCTGGTCAGCCTTGGACATGCCTAGAATAGACTAAGAAGTAATAGAGCATCATCTGAGTGTCAACCCGACTAAGAAGCCGATATAGCAGAAGAAGAGGACCTTTGCCCCCGAAAGGCAACGGAAGATAGATGAAGAAGTAGAGAAGTTACTGAAGGCTCAGTTCATCCGTGAATTCCAATACGCGGAGTGGATATCCAATGTGGTGATGGTCCCAAAGGCAAATGGAAAGTGGAGGATCTGCATCGACTTCACCAATCTGAACAAGGCCTGCCCAAAGGACGGCTACCCCCTGCCGAAGATAGACCTCCTCATCGATGCCACAGCAGGACAGGAGGCGCTGAGCTTCATAGATGCGTACTCAGGTACAATCAGATCAAGATGTCTGAGGCCGATGTCCCGAAGACATCCTTCGTGATCGAGGGGAGATTGTACTGCTATAAAGTCATGCCCTTCAGACTAAAAAATGCAAGGGCCACCTATCAAAGGTTAGTGAATAAGATCTTCAAGGGGATGATTGGCAAAACCATGGAGGTATACGTGGATGACATGCTTGTGAAAAGCCTGAAGACAAAACACCATATTCAAGACCTAGAAAATGTGTTCCAGGTGCTGAGGCGGTACGACGTGAAGCTGAACCCGACAAAGTGTGCATTCGAAGTAGCATCGGGAAAGTTCCTCCGCTTTATTGTCTTGGAGAGAGGAATTGAAGCAAATCCGGTGAAAATACGGGCCATCCGAGATATGAGGTCACCACAGAATGTGAAGCAAGTCCAGGAGCTAACAGGTAGAGTCGCCGCCCTAGGATGGTTCATGTCTCAGTCGGCTGACAAGTGCCTCCCTTTCTTCAAAGCCTTGAAGGGATCCAAAAAGGTTGAATGGACAGAGGAATGTGAAAAGTCCTTTGAACAACTAAAGGAGTACTTGGCTGCTCCCCCACTGCCAACGAAGCCAAATACGGGGGATACCTTGCAGTTATACCTAGCTATATCAGCAGTGGCAGTAAGTGCGGTACTAATAAAGGAAGAAGGAAGACAACAACGACCAATATATTATGTCAACCGAACGCTTTTGGACGCAGAAACGAGATACAGAAAAGTGAAAAAAGTAACATACGCCCTGGTGATAGCGGCAAGAAAACTGAGGCCTTATTTCTAGTCGCACACGGTGTGTGCTCATAGACCAACCACTGAAGAAGATACTACAGAAGCCGGATATGTCTGACCGCCTAGTAAACTGGGCCGTAGAATTGGGAGAATTCGACATCCAATACAAGCCGAGAACCGGAATAAAAGCACATGCTCTAGCGGACTTCATAGCCGAGACAACACTCCCAGATGAACCCCAAGAGTCTGTCGAGACTCGGGCGAAAAGGACTTGGGCATTGTACGTGGATGGTGCATCCAACAGCGTGGGAAGCGGCGCTGGGATCATACTTGTTAGGCCCGAAGGATTCAAAATAGAGTATGCAATATAGTTCGACTTCAACGCCTCCAATAATGAAGCTGAATACGAAGCTCTAATAGCCGGAATAAATCTGGCGCGAACCTTGATGGTACAGGAGTTAGTAGTGCACAGTGACTCACAGCTCGTGGTGCGACAGGTGAATGGGGACTATGAAGCCAAGGAACAAAGGATGGCCGAATACTTGAAGACGGTGCGAGAGAAAGTAACAACCTTCAAGGAGTTCGAGGTAAGGCAGGTGCCGCGGGAGGAGAATGCCAACGCAGACACGCTGTCACAATTGGCCACCTCCGACTTCAAAGACCTTGGGCGATCTGTGTACTTTGAAGTATTATCCCATCCAAACACCGAAGAACCCCGGGAGGCATTACCCGTAGGTGAATATGGCCCTAGCTGGATGAATGCCATAATCGAATACCTGAAGGGAGGAACACTCCCCGAGAACAGGGACGAGGCAAGGAAGGTACGAATGCGGTCAACACACTTCCTTTTGAAGGACGAGATGCTGTACAAAATAGGGTTCACCACGCCGTACCTCAAGTGCTTGAACCCTGTCGATGGTGAGTACGCACTCTGAAAAGTGCATGAAGGGATATGCGGCCAACACCTGGGAGCCCGAGCCTTGACCCATAAAGTGCTACGGCAGGGCCTGTTCTGGCCGACAATGAGGAAGGATGCGGAATCGTTCGTCAGGAAGTGCGTTAAGTGCCAGATGTTCGCCCCCATCCCCAGGCAGCACTCTACCGAGCTCTCATCCCTATCAAGCCCAATACCATTCGCCATGTGGGGAATGGACATCCTGGGCCCGTTACCCCTGTCCACGAGATAAAGAAAGTTTGTAGTGGTGGCGGTAGACTACTTCAGAAAATGGACAGAGGCCGAAGCACTGGCGACGATATCCGAAAAAAATGTAAGGGACTTCTTCCAGAGGGCGGTAGTCTATCGATTCGGAATCCCTCGGGTGGTGGTAACGGACAATGGAACTTAGTTCGACAACCCGACTTTGGCTTGTTTTGTGATGCCCTCGGCATTGACCACAGGAAAACATCTGTCGGTTATCCATCGACCAACGGACTGACAGAGGTAACCAACCATACCCTGCTCCAAGGAATAAAGAAGAAACTGGATGATGCCAAAGGGTTATGGGCAGAAGAGTTTTACAACATCCTCTGGGCTTACCGCATGACTGAGAGGTCAGCCATCGAAGAAACACCCTTCATTTTAACTTACGACACCGAAGCTGTACTCCCAGTGGAGGTAGGCGCCGTAACCCATCGGATTCAATACTACAATGAAGAAGAAAATGATAAAGGACTCCGAGCTAATTTAGACCTCTTGACTGAAGTCAGAGACACCTCGCAAGAAAGGATCGCCGCCTATCAGCAGAGGGTTGCGAGGCGCTACAACTCCAAAGTCCCAAGAAACGAGTTCAGAATGGGTGACCTCGTCCTCAAAAGGGCAGAAATGTCAGACCCGAGGCATCAAGGAAAGCTAGTTCCAAATTGGGAAGGTCCTTACAGAGTCTCGAGGATAATACGACCAGGGTCCTATCACCTGGAGACTACAGGGGGAGAAAAGGTACCTCGATCATGGAACTCAAAGAACTTGAGGAAATTCTACCAATAGAACATTTACATTTACATTGACATTTCGTAATTTTTTCCTAAGCACTTCCAAGTTGTAACTCTCCATCCAAAACACTCCGAAGGATTTTCATCTCGTAAATATATGAGCTGGGTTACGGCTATCGCTTCCCGATGGTTGCAAATATAAGGCACTCCCTTCAGTCTGGCGCTCGGGCCGAAGCCAAGAAAACATGATCGAAAGAATAACCTTGGTTGGGAGCTCAGGCCAAAGCAGAGCAAACCTGACCCGACAACTTAGATAGGACCCTAGTTGGGAGTCGACAATAGGTAGGTGTTATGAAGGAAGCACCTGCGGCGGGGGAAGACACCCGAGGTTCGTGGGAGCCTCGGCCTTTATTCCCCCACCATCGGACTAATGGCTCAACAAGACCGAACCTCGTGAAAAAGGTTAGCTCCCACAACCACTCAAATAAGAGCTTCGGCCTTCATACCTCCACCCGTAGGCCGAAAAGCTAAAACACCCCATCGGATTCGGTATTGGTTTTCGGGATTATAAAAAAGAACTTGAACGAGAACTTCGACCTTCATACTGTACCTGTAGGCCAAAGATCTGGAAAATCCCTTCGGATTCGAAATCGGTCTTTGGGATTGCAAAAAAAAAAAGTGCAAGTCAGGAAGACAACATAAAAAAGAGGAAGCATTTCATTCATGAAGCCCGAAGGCCAAAATTACATGAAGCCCGAAGGACAAAATTACAAAAAAAAAAAAACAAAGGCTAAGTTACAAAATGGCCTCATGGAGCGTCTACTAGAGGGATGGCCTAGCCCCCGGCATTGTCGGCAGCGTCTACATCGGAGTCTCCTCTCCCAAGAGTAAGAGGGACCTCATGAGAAGCATGGGCCCCCTCTCCCTCACTGTCGTTGTCCTCGCCATCTACGACATCAGTGGTGGTAGGAGTTGCATCGGTGTCCTCGAAGATAAGGCCACTCCCCTCGAAGGACACCTCGGGATGATGTTTAAGGACCCAGTCTCGAACATCGGTGGCACCCATGATGAATCCGGGGGCGATGGCACACTTTACCACCTCCCTAAAGTCCTCAGAGGACTTATAGCTCTCGATGGCTCGGGTTTCGGCCTCCCTCAACTTCGTGACCATCTGCGCCTCCAGCTCGCGGAGCTTCCGATCGCTCTCCTGTTGTGCGCGGATGAAGTCGGCCTCCAAATGCTCCACTTTCTTAAGGAGGACTGTGTGCTCCTTGTTGAGGGCCGACTTTTCATGCCCAGACTCCTGAGGTCCCTGGCCAGGGCTTCGGTCCGGATAGTCAGTTGGCCGACTTGGGTCTGAGCCTGAAAGAGATCAACAGTAAAAATAAAAAATAAAAAAAAGGAAAAAATTTCTGAAGGCCGAAGACCGAAGATTACCGCTGCCATAAACACGCAAGTGCTTGTTATCATTGCCTTGGTCCCTTGGCTTTGGGCCTCGGCCGCGTCTCCTGGCAGGCTCCCCTTCTGGACGAGCTCTCGGGCAACCCGCCCGATGGTCAGTGTCTCGCCCTCCTTAATGGACCACCGAGGGACGAACCCAACTTTGGCCCGAGAATAACTGCCCCTCGGACTTCGGAAGTCGGCACCAAGGGAAGAGGCCCTCGGAGGAGATGCGCCGCGGCATGGGGACTCAAGCGTCCGAACTACCTCGATGGTAGGGCCTTCGGATCTAGGTTTCTTCCTTGGGAGGGCTTGGGAAGTCGAAGCCCCTCTTTTCTTACCTTTCGGATGCTTCTGCTGGACGTCTCGGGCCCTGGCCTCCTTCAGCTGGGCCTGCCTCTCAGCTGCGGCCGCGGCCGCTCTTGCTTCTGCTCTCGAAATTTGCACTGCAGAAAAGAGGATAAAGATCAGTAAGAGAATGCTAAATCCGAAACAAAAGCAGTTACAAACCTAGGACTCACCCGAGCTAAGCCCGAACTGGAACAAGAAGGCATCCGACTGGAGGCTACTAGACTCGACAGGCCGACGAAGAGTCTTGTCCTTAGGCATCGACAGTGACTCTGCATCTGTCCCGAAGAGGGTAGGTGTAGAGTTCACGTCCTTCAAGTCTGGGATGTCCCAAGTATTACCGAAGGGGAACCCTTCGGACACCCTCACGAAAAAGAACTTCAACTTCCAACCGTGTATCGAGGTTGGGTATCGATTCAGAAATCGGAGGTCTTTCCTAGGGCAGAAGTAGTACCAGCCCAAGTCCCCCTTGCTGGAATCGAGAGACAAACAGTTGAGGAAGAGTGGAAGGGAGAGAAGTCTCCCCATCCGAGAGAAGAAGACAATGAAACTCAGGACTTGCTGCCACCCATTCGGGGTCAGCTGGGCTAGAGAGATGCCATAGTGCCGGAACACCTGGCTGAAGAAAGGGTGAAGGGGGAGCCGAAGCCCGGCCTTGAAGGCATCCCGATAAAAGCAAAGCTCCTAAGGATTTTGGTAGCTTGCTCTATCTTCGGGCCTCGGTACCCAAAGGACGAACTCGTCCGGTATGCCACATAACACGCGCAGCTCCATCAACTCCTCTTCGGTCATGGTCGAAACTATATTCCTGTCTTCGACCTCCAAGGACTCATTGGCCTAGTCCCTGGAGTCGAGAAGCCCCTCCCTAATACCTTCACCGCTCATGTCACTGGTGGTAGAGGACGAGGAGACATTCAAAGATGTGGATGTGGAGGATGAATCCGAGGACATCCCTCGAACCCGACCGGGACTTCGACGGCTAGAGACCGCACCCTCGGATGACGAGGGGCCACTACCTAAAGAGCTAGACATGACTTACTTCTGAATGACTGGCCGAACCAAAGTTAGAGGAAGTTAAGGACGAAGGACGAATGGTCAGAGAAATGAGTAGAAGATGACAAAATGAGAGTGTGACACTATTTGTAAGCAACAGTGCGTCGCTACAATTCCCCAGCATCATTAAATGCAGTACACGTCATCTACGTGCGATTCCCGAAGTACACTCTAGCAAAGCGCACGAGCGTATCACCGTGCCTAGACTCGCACTGACCTAATCGAAGGTTACAATCTTGGTTGGGACCTTGTGCCAAGGCCGAGTGAACCTGACCGAAGGTCACAACCTCGATAGGGAGCTCAGGCGAAGGCCGAGTAAACTTGACCGAAGGTCACAATCTCAGTTGGGAGCTCAGGCAAAGGCCGAGTGGACCTGACCGAAGGTCACAACCTCGGTAGGGAGCTCAGGCGAAGACCAAGTGGACCTGACCGAAAGTCACTATCTCGGTAGGGGGCTCAGGCAAAGGCCGAGTGTACCTGACCGAAGGACACTATCTCGGTAGGAGGCTCATGCCAAGGCCGAGTGGACCTGACCAAAGGTCACTACCTCGGTACCGGTCTCAAGCAAAGGCTGAGTGGACCTGACCGAAGGTCACTATCTCAGTAGGGGGCTCATGCTAAGGCCGAGTAGACTTGACCGAAGGTCACAACCTTGGTAGGGAGCTCAGGCGAAGGCCGAGTGGACCTGACCAAAGGTCACTACCACAATAGGGGGCTCAGGCAAAGGCCGAGTGGACCTGACCGAAGGTCACAACTTTGGTAGGGGCCTCAGGCGAAGGCCAAGTGGACATGTCTGAAGGTCACAACCTCGGTACGGAGCTCAGGTAAAGGCCGAGTGGACCTTACCAAAGATCACTACCTCAGTACGGGTCTCAGGCAAAGGCCGAGTGGACCTGACCGAAGGTCACTACCTCAGTGGGGGGCTCATGCAAAGGCCGAGTGAACCTGACCGAAGGTCACGATCTCGGTTAGGAGCTTATGCCAAAGCTGAGTAAACCTGACCGAAGGTCGGAACCTCGGTTGGTGTCTCAGGCCAGAACCGAACATAACCAACCGAAGGCCATGTTTTCGGGACGAACGCCGAAACCTAAGACCGAAGGGGCACTCAAGATAAATTAGATGGTTACTCCCACTGAATGAGCCTCCTAATGGAAGTAAGGGGGCTGCTGATACGGCAGAATTTGTCACCGAATAAAGCGATGACACGCGGCAACTGAGGGAGGGACACGTGTCGTCCATTCGATAGAGGCCGCAAGGCTCCAAACCACGTGAGGGGAAGATTCCCAAAGGGGGTTTCCGAAACCCTAGGACCAGCAACCCTATAAGAAGAAACCGAAAAGGGACCCAGGGGAGGTACGCCGACACCCACCATTACTCCTGTGAATACACTATTCTGCCGGTCACTAACTTAGGCATCGGAGGACTAATCCTGGAGATACCTCTGGGCCTCTGCCTTCTGTGCTTGTGCAAGATTAGCTCATTGGGGATTTCGGCAGTAACACACCTACAACACCAAATCTAATGTGCAAAATGAGATCGCAAGCCATAATAAGATCGTTGCCAAACTGCTAAGTGCCACCATAAGCAGCAAGCATAATAATATGTTGTGAACTTTTTGGTAAACTCCAATATGCACTATTGCGCACATCCTGGAAACTAAAACAAAAGGGACACAACACGCAACATAGAGCCTAGCAGAACCATTTCACTGATACACGTTAGCATAAATCCCAAACATACGCTACCCAAATCAACCCTGAGCTGCTAAAATTTTACCAAAGCATTCTTAAAGAACTCATTACAGCTCTTCAAAAACCCAAACAACCCATTAAAGCTCCAAAGCAATGAAACCGAAATTTTTTTAGAAAAGAAAGAAAGAAACCTACTTTTGGTTCCGGCCTTACAGAGTTTGCCATCGACGATGAGAGCATCGGCATCGTTGGCTCCAGTAGACAAACCTCGAGAAGAGAAGAAGGAAAGCAGGGACTTCCAAGTGACAGACGAGGAGATAAGATCGACACCTCTACTGACGAAGTGACCATTAAGCTTCAACGATGCCGGGTCAAGCCCAAAAGTCCGGGCAATAGAGCCGAGGTCGAGCCGTTGCTCTTCCACAGCCACCAAAGGAATCAGCTTCGACAAAGAGGGACAAAATAGCTTGATGGTTCTGCTTCTTGCAGACATTTATGGTTCAATCTGTGTTCTTCTATCGGTATTTTTCCTCTCTGCAATCGTTCCTCTCAAGTACAGAGGTGATTGATATTGAAGATGACAGAGCTTCCTGCTTTTAAGTTCCAATGGCTTTCCAATGGATTCTGGAAGTGTCTAATGCTTATTTCCATCAACAGGTTTTACTTGAATGCTTTCATATTCTTTGAGAGGAAAGGTAGCATGTTTCGTTGGTGTAGGATCATATATTGCTCAAGGGATGGCTCGGATGGATCATACTAAAAATTATTTGAGTTGAAAAATAATTAAAAATAAGTAAATTTTGGGTAAATTCATTTTGCCATTAAAGAAATGGGTTGGGGTTTTCTGGTTGGTCACCCTATATACGAATCTTTTGAGGGGTTTCTTTCGCACCGTAGGATCTAAAACACATGGATATGATGTGTTGATTTAGAATAAAACAATATATAGTACTTCAGTAGTATGAAATATAGTTACGTAGACCTTGTTTGTATGTTTGTATGGATCAAGATTGAAGAAATCAAAACATTGCAACCCTCTTTTCCTCTCAAAACCCTATTTCATCCTTGACCTACAGTTCACATGGGTTTTTCTTCCCTCGCTCTGACAGCTCTTGTCGTTAGAGAATGAACCATCCCCTTCCTTGAGACTTGAAGTATTGGGACTGAGTTACTCAGAGCACACTGTGTCTCCATATGAAGTTACAACCATGATTGCAACGTCTTCTCCATCTTCGTTCGGCTTTTCTTCTTCGGCAAGTCTCCATCTGAAGCTATTTAGTGGAGTCCCTGTCATGGTGCCCCTTTCCTCTTCTTCTCCATCTCCATTCAACTGCACAAGTCTCTCTCTTCTTTGCAAGTTTTTCTCAGAGAAAACTCTCTCTCTCTCTCTCTCTGTAAAAAAGCTTTATTAACGAGGGAACATTAGCAAACAGAAAAGGGGAAATAGAGGAGGGAGGGGGGAATCGAAACAGGAAAGGAGGGGTCTAGGAGGAAGCCACATAACCGACAAGATAGTCGGCCACAAAATTGCCCTGTCGAAGGATGTGTTGAAACCTAATACCCAGGAAATTGGCAGCGATTGATAAACAGTCTTTTAAAAGGGGGACGATGCGATAGAGGCATGTTGATGAAATTTGATAAAATGAAGGAAACCTCTTCTCTTTATGGAATCTGAGAAGAGGCGTCTTTGATCTCATTCTCTCTGTATTTTATTATTTGTAACTACAATTAGGTGTTCCATCCTCTATTTGATTTCATAATTAAGTGGTCCAAATAAGTAGCCTCAACTACCGATTAAATGGGGAATTACGATGGATAATATTAGCCACTAATAGTCCTATCAAGATAAAAATGTTCACTTTCGTTGCTGTGATCAGTGATGTTCTAGTTCAGGTTGATTAAGGATGTCTTACAAATTAGAACATACAAGCCCAAAAGAACACCACGATATCTTCTTGGGGGAAAAGGGGATTGGAATAGTGGGATTGAGAGGGGCAAGTTCAGTCTCATCATACCTCTAGTTATTAGTCTTTAAGTTTGAAATCCAACTAATTTTTTGCAAGTTTGAGTTTTAATGTATTCAAGGATTCTCTAGATTCCTAGTTGTACGTTTTATTTCCATATTTGATCTATACAAATGCAACATTAGCAACTTATTTGTCTAACTGTGAGAAGTATTGTTGTTTGTTGGCTGCTTTTCTTTTCTTTATTTTTTGTTGCATTTTTCCTTTTTACCATTGTTCTTTGGGTGAATGGATGAAGATTTCTACCAAAATAAATAAATAAATGGACAAATATTTTGGCATTTCGTGGCACATATATCAATCCCTAGGTTCTCATAGGGGAGATTAACTGAGCAGTTTTTGAAGAAATGGTATCATTTTTTTCTCTTTATATTTGAAATTGTGGATGTATGGATATTTAATCGAAGAACAAAAATATGAGGCTGAAGTTGAACAGGAAAAAAAGGAAGAATAATAGAGTGAAATACAAGTTTGTTGTGACCTTGATCATTCTTTTGTTGGTAATATTGGTTGAGACAATCTTGAAATACAAAGTTGAGAAGCTGGATTTTATTGATGCTTTCTATTGTATTTGTTATATTATCACAATTTTAGGATATGGTGATAAGACCTTTTCAATTGAAATGGGACATGTATTTCCTATGTTTTGGATATTGGCAAGTACCATTTACATAGCTCAGTTTTCTTTATATTGCATGAATTGATCTCTCTTCCTATTTGCATTGTGAGTGAAAATGTGCAATGGCCTTATTTTCATTATTGTTGTTAGCTTGTATTTCATATTTGTCTCTGTTTTACCTTCTAATAGCTTCTCATGTTTGTATTGAATTTGTTCATCCGGTTTCCTAATCACAACCATGTTGGTGGTAGTAGTTAGGATGATGAACTACCAATGGTGTTTGGGTTACACATGGTGATGGTGGTTTGGAAAATCTCTTAATTTCTTCTTTGGTATCGAAGATATTCTCTCTCTCTCTCTCTCTCTCTCTCTCTCTCTCTCTCTCTCTCTCTCTCTCTATGTGCATGTGTGAATAAAAACCAGAGATAAGGTGGAAGTATTAATATAGAGAGAGCCAGAGGAGTTAAAATGGTGGGATATTTAATATTATATCTTTTTGTGATAACATTGACCGGTGCCTGGGCCTTTGGACAAAATCCAAAAAAATTATTTAGATGGTTCTGATCATATGATCAAAAGGACTGATCAATAAGTTAACTCATAGGTCAAGATATAAGGTTGACCGTTTGCGAACCACAATCAGCCAACATCACAAGGGCAATGTGGTTTGCACCTAACTTTAACCCAATGAACCAACTTGACTTTAAGTATAAGTTTTAAGCATGACAATATTGTGCCTAATAGGCACTTCAGAAAGCACTGTCGGAATTATGTCAAGACATCTACTCACAAGGCCAAAATTATGATGTATCTTTTTACCAAAAAAATATAAAAGATATGGCATATCTTGAAAAAATAGAATAGCAACAAACCCAATTTTTTTGTCCCTACCTGCATCTATTTTTACCATGTACATACTATAGAGTATTGTGAGACCTATTTAGATTCTCCTAATCATGTGGATTACAATTGGTAGAATTTGATATTGACTACACGTGATGTTACTTTTTTAATTAGGAGGCATTCATTTACTCGTTTTATGTGGCTTTTAATTATGACATGCTTGCATATTTGTAGAGTTTTAGGGGGGAAAATGACACATGATGGTGAAATATCAGATACTATTGTCGATGGACTTATAGTAGAGAATAATATTATACCATATAGGGAGTTAGGTGAGTTTTCCCTTAGAACACCTTTTTTTTTTTGTAGAAAACACTTGATATGACAAAGGATATGAAGTAATATTGTATTTAATTGTGTATTTTGTTTTGTAGAGGATGTGTACGCTAGGGAAGGTCCCACTGATGTGGAGGAAGCCATTGGATTAGATATATAAGCTATTGAAAATGAATTAAGTAGCAGTGGTATGGTAGTTGATGATATAAATGGGGGAACCAATGAAACTATAGAAAATGATGTTTTTGTGTATGAAACAAGTGACCATGTTGATGGGGATGAAAGTTTGTTTGTTGATGAATCAACAAAACACTTTGACAATCCCGTAGAGTATATAGAGGAACAATGCATTGGGAAGTATTTTACCAATGAAAATGATGCACATGAATTTTATAACAATTATGCTCAGAATATGGGATTTAGAGTTCGAAAATCTAAAGTGGAGAGGTCAATAAAAAGGAAAGAAGGAATGAACGAAGAGAGGGATGTCTTGTTTCGCATGTATTTTTGTAGGAGGGAAGGTATTAAGGACTGCAATGATAAAAGGCAAGAAGGAAAAGAAGTCAACCCTCGAGCTAATATTAGAATTGGTTGTCCGGCTCGTCTGCAGGTAAAATCAGCCAAAAGGGGCTTGATTGTTAACCAATTCATTTCAGGTCACAACCATAACCTCGTGGTACCCAATAAAACTTATCAGCTTCAATCACATCAATGGCTCTCAGACTTGGTTGTACAGATTGTGACCACTCTATATGATTGTGGTATAGGATCGGCAACTATTTATAAGGTTTTAAAAACTATGTCAGGTGGAGCCTCCAAGGTGGGTTTGCCAGAGTTAGGTGGACTTACAAAGATTGTTGGAATACTTGCACCACACGAAACTATGTGATCCTGAATTCTTTTGCAAAATAGTCGAAACAGAGGATGGTACAATGCGAGATATATTTTGGGTTAATGGACAGATAAGAGCTGCACATCATGTATATGGTGATGTCCTGATATTTGATACAACATATAAGAAAAATCGATATCACTTCCCATTTGGGTTTTTTTTGGGAATAAATCATCATGGTCAAACCACATTGTTTGGATGTGGGTTGATAGCAGATGAGACGATTGAGTCGTCCATTTGGTTATTCTCTACGTAGTTGAAAGCAATGGATAATCGAACACATGTGGCAATTATTATAGACCCAAGTCCATCATATTGAGGGCCATTCCACATGTGTTTCCAAGCTCAAAGCATAGGTACTATTCATGGCAGGTGCAAAAACACTTTATAAAACACCTGAGCCATTTGTATGGGTCGAGTCCGTTATATAAAAAAGATTTTGGGAGTTGTAAGACAAAGAATGAATTTGAGACAAGATAGCAAGAGTTATTAATAACTTATAATCTCGTTGAACATGAGTGGTTGAAGAAAACGTACGAGCTTGGGTACCATTATATCTTAAAGGTACTTTTTTTGCTTGCATGTCATCCACACAACACAGTGAGGGGATGAATTATTACTTTCGTGGGTACTTTAAGCAATCAATCCCATTGCACAAATTTGCACAACAATATGAAATGTTATACAGAAACGAAGGGAGAGGGAAGCTAGTAGTGATTTCTCCATTATCAATAGAAAAACTCCACTATTAGTTGGTAATCCTTTGGAGATACATCCATCTAAAGTCTATACAAGGAAGATTTTTGAAATATTTAAGAAGCACTGGTTTATAGCACTGGTATTGACAACCACAGAAGAGGAAGTACATGTTAAAAGAAAAAGTATTTGGTCTGTCCCTTTGACATTCTTAACGAGCATAAATGTGAAGTTTGGGATGACATCGATACGGGTGTTGTAACTTATAGCTGTAAATTGTTTGAGTTTATGGGTTTGTTATGCAAACACATCTTGAGAATCTTCCATAAGACATACCGCAAGGATATTCCTTCCCAGTATATCCTAAAAAGATGGACTATGGATATAAGAAATGACTTGACGAATAAGATAGACAGATTAAGTGATGAAGCTTCTGGATCAGTAACAGTTGCATGGGCTTTTCAAGATACCTTGAGGAATTTGATAGCCACAGTTACTAGTTCACAGGTAGCATATAAATCTGCTACGACTGCATTGAGGATTGTGAATCAAAGAATCTTAAGAAAACTGGGTGCATCAAACATACAAACTCCTACTGTTGATCCACTACCCTCTGCCAATGTTATGCATGACTTCCATTGTAATATCCATATTCTTTTGGATGTGATCATAAGGGGTCAACCTAATTTAGGTCATGCTAAACATCAAATGGAGATGGCAACTGGAAGGAAGAATAGATGTAGCAATTGTGGGCAGTTAGAGCATAACAAGGCAACTTGTAAGGTGTGTTTTCAAGAGATCTCGTTGTATATATTAATTTTTAAAAATGTTTAGTGCAATATTAATAATGTGGGACTATGCCTTATATTTTTCAGGTAGTAGTGGCACCGAAAAATGAATTGGACACCACATACAATGAAGAACGATTTTAGTTAGAGATTTTTGGATCAACAGTATTTGATCTCATGTGTGGGTGTCTCTTTTTGAGTTATATATGTGGCTATTTATGTTCATTTTTTTGTAAGGATAGGTGTTGTTAACAACTTCCATTCATTTGAACTTTCAAGTTTCTATAATATTTGAAATGATTTTGTGAAGGTCTTCAGAAATTTACAAGGACTAAAGAACCAAAGCTTTACTTCCACATTTATGTTTGCCATAGGAAATTATGTAGTTTTATTGTGATGGTTGAATGATATATGGGCATTCTGTTTTGCATAACTCTATAGTGCTACTCCGGTGAAACTTATTTTGGCAATAGCTAACCTTAATCAGCCTTAATTTCCTAGTTTGTTGTCAGATGCATGGATATGAGCAAAAACTCAGTTCAACTCTACTAAGTTTTATCTTAACTAATTAAGGTCAACTGCATGAATCTTGTTTCACCATTCCACTAAGGTCCAACTTGAGCTGCTTGAGCTGGGTTGGGCAGTCAATGAATTTTGAATAGGTCCCAGAATGAGACCTGATCCATGGAGTTCAAATTTAAGCCTGATTTTCTCATGTCCTGATCCAAGTTGCTCTGAGACACACTTGTTTAAATCCATCAGTATTTAACCCCCTGTCACCACTTCAAGTAGGTCGTATCACCCTTCCCCTTTTACCACCTTGAATTTGCACCAGGATTCATGGTCTCACTGGTGCATTTATGGTCTTTGTTGCACATATCTAAACCTCAATCAAACTATCTTCATTTTTTTTTTCCTGTTGGGATAGAAATTATTTACATTGGATTTTTCAGTTGTTGGTTTATGTTTCAGTTTATCAATTATCTTCTGTTTTACATTATTTGATTTCAGAAGTTTTTGCTTAATCCTAAAAATACTTTTACATTTTGTTTCTTTCATTTGAAATCCACCTCTTTTGAAATAGTTTTTTGCTTATCAAGTTGAGATTGATCAACTTTAGTTATTGGTTCTGATGGTTTTATTTCTATTAGAGGTTGGAATTCTTACTTGATGATCATAGTGTCTGCTTTGGTGTTTGGTGTGAAGTCTGGTCCCATCTGTGGTTCAACATTGTTTCTTTTCCTTTTGTTTTTGGAGTTGTGTGCATTGGAGTTGATTTACTTATAAAGTAGTGGTTTATATTATCTTTGAACACTTGGGGAGCAAAATAACAGTAAAAGGATTCATGATAGAGAGGATAAGCTTTTCAAAGAAGGTACAATCATTTTTTCTTTTAAGGTCTAAGATTAAATAGAGGTACAATGATTTTAGTGGCATGGTCATGACACATGACTCCCATTTTCATTATTATTGGCCAATGGCCACATCAAAACAGAGAAAAGAGAGGTTTTTAACATTTCAGCTTTTTAAGATTATAGACAAGAGGGATTAGATTCATGTAAAACAACTAAAAGTTTGAGGGGTTTTTTTTTTTTTTTTTTTTTTTTTAAACTAAAATATTGAGCTTTGCAACATAAAACAAGTTTTGATTGAGTTTGACTTGTCTATCTCTTTATATGTAAAACAACTAAAAGATTGATTTTTAAAAAATTTTATATTGTTCTGAAACTTTTACGTGGTTCTCAACGATAACAAGCAACGAATTTCAAGGCGCATTTTATTAATGGTTGGATATGTTATTTTTTGTTTGGTTTAAATTTATTAATTGTTTGGATTGATTTACATTAACCTCCCTGACATTTGCCTATATTACATAATTTTTCATAAAAATTCATTTATTACATTTAAATTAACCCAAACTAACATGAGAGATGTTAATTTTTTAAAATGGAAAAAGATGATTTTACCCTTCTTCTTCCTCTCGTCTATTTACCCTGAACTCACCCCTCCCTCTCCTCCTTTCCATTTGCCCAGAGCTTACCTCTCTCTCTCCATCTTCTTCTTATTCTCTGACAAATAATAGATTACAAATAATTTGACGCAACGCAAATGGCCAGATGCTCTGTATCGAAGAGAAGAACGGAGAATCTGATCAAGAACAAGAGTGGGGAGGGAAGGAATTGATGAAAGATACGAGATGGAAATAGAACCCGTCGGAAATGTGGTTAGGACTCTGCAAACGGCAAAACGCCCGCGAGTTTACATAAACCGTCACATAACGGTCGAAGGTCACCACCGGAGGGTCAGAATTCCTGCAACCTGTGCTTCTGATATC
The DNA here is from genome assembly GCF_013358625.1 of Macadamia integrifolia. Taxonomy (NCBI): domain Eukaryota; kingdom Viridiplantae; phylum Streptophyta; class Magnoliopsida; order Proteales; family Proteaceae; genus Macadamia; species Macadamia integrifolia. The sequence goes on from NC_056566.1 coordinate 9,617,654, forward strand.
TTCCGTCTTTTTTTTATTTTTTATTTTTTGAAACAAAAATCCCAAACACAGATTCCATTAATCAGTTAATGAATCTAGATAATAAGAAACAAATTACTGAAAGAAAGAACCACTCAATACACGTTTGTACTCCGTAATTAAAGCTACAGCCTAATCAGTTTGAAACTGCAAAACAGAAAAAAGAGGGAATATGACCCGCCTTCCACTACTCCATCCCTCCTTCCTTCACAACATGAAGGTGATAACAGGAGGAGAGGAAATGTGTACAACGAACCATCTTCGAGCCCACTTGCCACTGCTCTAATCTACTTGGATCTCTGTCTCATCTTTCGACGCTTTCTCTTGAGTCTCCTCATGCACTTCGCCGATTTGTTTCAGTGTTCGCGTATCGTCGGTGTATATTTTACGTCTTACTCGGAAACTCGGTCACAAATCCAAGGAAGAAACGATTCAGTGGCTCTTGGAGTAGGCTCGTCCTGAACTCGTTATCCCAAGCCCAAAACACCTCCATCAAGAGACGTTTGGCTGGGAACTCCACTAACGATTCTGCTCCCAAACCCATCTCTATCGCTTACCCTGAAGACAATGGTAATGGCACTGGGGTCATTGCTCTCCTACCGGCTCCTGAGTTCTGACGACGCTGAATCGGTGATATCAGCAGGAAAAGCCGTCACAATGTTTGATGTGGAGGGTCCCCTGCTGACGGTGCAAGCTATTGTTGTGCAGGCATCGACTGTCTTCTATGATACTCCTGCGACCTCAGGTCCTTTACTGTCACTGTTTTCGTTTTATTTTACACTCTTCTACTATTTGGATATTATTTTACGATTTTGAGCATTTCTGTTGATAAAATCTTACTCGCATCGTTGTTTATTTGCATTGATATTTGATAAGCTTTCTTATGTCTTCAGTTTGGCCCAAAAGTCTGAGTTCTTTCAAATGCCGGTTAAAGAAACTAGAGGGGTGAGTTCAGGACAAATAGGGGAGAGGAGGGAAGAAGGGTAAAATAATCTTTTTAATTTAAAAAAACTAAAACCTCTCTTACGGTGTTTAGTTTAGGTGAACTTAAATGTAATAAATGGAATTTTAGGGGGGATTATATAATATAGACAAACGCCAGGGGAGGTTGATGTAAATCACGCTAATTATTTCTATTAATGAATGTAATGGTATATTTGAAGGAATCCTTCTAAGGACATTAAAATGTTACTTATGTTCAAATTAGTAGACCTAACACATTTAGTGTGTATTTATGTTGATAAATTGTATATCAATAGTATGATGTGATAATATTTTGACAGGGTACTGAAATCCATTTTCTTTTGTTTAGTTTTAGGAAACAAGTAATGTTCTTGTATAGTATATATGGCCCATGTCCTTATCTATTTGGGCAACTGTGGGATCAAGATGCCATTGAACTTGGACCTTGGTTTAATTTTAAGTGCATTTTTTTTGTTTGTTTTTGGCTTCTTTTTTGTTTTGGATCATTGCTTTTTTTTTTCATATGCTCTAATTTTGAGGCTGCTGAAGATGCTTTAATTGTCCTAAGCATAAGTTAGAGTCTGCATATTGATTGCTCATCACTTTAGGACTGCGAAGTATTGTATAGGTCTAATGGATGCTCACCAATTTTTTCTTGTTACTAAAGAGTGCAACTTTTTTGTTTTTTCCCTTTCTTGAAAAAAACAAAAAAACAGTGTAATTGATTTATGGTTTTCTAACCAATCACTAATTGGATTAGTATCCGAAATCTAAATACCATGCTATGGTTTTGAGCTTTTGCCCTAGTTGCTAAATACACAATGTACTTGAACTCTGATGCAAGACAATATACAAAACCCTTCAGGTAATGGGCTCACTTAGGTAGGTCAATAAATCTAGTTGATATGGCTAATAATGAAAAATTCAGCAGAACTATAATATTTTCAAAATAATTGAATATGGATTCATAAAATCGAACTCTTGTTTAGAGCGATTAGACTAGTTGCCTTTGCTGTTATGAATTTTACGTTAGTTCATAAACTTAAGAAAACAATAGTAGCCTAATCCTATTATAAATACCTCTTGACCTAGACCCACACCCGCACCCATCCAATTGCATATATCCAAGCAGCATGGCTTTATTTAGTAGATTTTGTGAAACATAAGCATTTAGTGGGTAAGTTGGACTTGAACTTGCATCTCATGCATTAGCCATATGGATAGGGTTTTACTGGGATTGTTTTTGGATGTGGCTCAAGGACCTTCCTGGACTAGTTGGTAGACATTTTAATAAAAAAAATCACTAGTATGGTATCATCTGTTGATATATATGCATGCCAAAATTAAGTGAAAGTAATTTTCCCTAAATAAATCAGAAACCTGTGATTAACTATATTTTTTTTTCTTGAAAAGCAAAATCAAAAGATTCTTGAGACCAAACATACAAGTTTTACTCCTACTTGTATGAGTTTCTCTTAAGTTCATTCAGTGGCTTTACAAACACATCCTTACCCTTAATATGCATTCAAAATTTCAATCTAAATACACCTATCACATTAAAGGTACTCTAGCCAAAATTGATGGAGGAAACTGGTAAGACTGACAGAAAATGAAAGGACAGTTCTTCAAAACATGGGGAATTTATTATCACTCCCCTACACTTGGCCTATATTTACTAAAACTCCCATACCTTTTACTTTTTTACTGTTACTCCCCTATTTTTTTCTTTTTACATATCTTTCTCCCCTACTCTTTTTAAATACCAATATTACTCTTCATTTTCACTTGTAACTTATCAGGCTTTTTTCAAATTAATTGGTTCAAAACATGGCTTGAACCAAACCACTAACAAGTTTTATATCATCCAATCATTGAGGATATTGTAAAGTCAAAACAGAATAATTTTGTATCCGATCTATATCTATATCGGTATCATATGTTCCAATAGAGTATCACACGTTTTTTAATTTTTTGGCTGAGACCGATACCAATCTAATACCGATAAAAAATAGATTGCTAAATATGTGATGATGGATGAGATAACAAAAAATAAAATAAAATGAAATAAAATAAAATAATAATAATAATAAATAAACAACATCCCTAATGATTGGATGAGAAAAAATAAAAAAATAATATTAATAAATAAAAATATCTTTAAGGACACATCAGCTATATCAATATCCTTGATGACTGGATGAGACAAAACTTGTAAGTGGTTTGATTCAAACCACATTTTAAACCAATCAATTTGAAAAAAATGTAACAGGTTACAAGTGAAAATGAAGGGTAATCTGGGTATTTAAAAAGAGAAAGGGAACAAGAGATGTAAAATAAAAAAGCAGAGAAGTATCAGCAAAAAAGTAAAAGGTAGGAAAATTTTAGTAAATATAGGCCAAGCGTAGGGGAGTGATAGTAAATTCTCCTATAATCTATAAATAGATATGGGTAATATTGAAGATTAAGATAAGACATAATGTAATAGAATTCTTACATGGTTTTGGTCCAAGAAATACTGCATTCACACATGGAATCTCTGCACCGTCCAATAATAAGAGAGTTTAACTCAGACAACAAAAATGATGGCTATTTACAAAGCTATAAATTATACAACGGTATTCAGAGTCTCAGGCAGGAAATAAAAAACCAACTAATTTTGCAAATATCTATACTTTATTTAGAGTTCCATTGATGACATTATGATGATGTTGTTGCCGTTGTTATCGTCGTTCTGTTGTTGTTGTTGTTCTTCTTCTTCTTCTTCTTCTTCTTCTTCTTCGTCTTCATCATCATCAGCATCATCATCATCATCATCATCATCATCATCATCATTATTGAATGAAATTGTCATACTGGGGACTCAAATATTTTGAGGCACAAATATAACACTTCCATGTTCCCTTAGTATTTTTTTTTTTTTAAACTTTTATCTCTTTATAATTTTTTTTACCTATAGTTATGCTGGTTAATTAAGTTCTTAACATAACTAAACTATGCTTAATCAGATTATGCTACAAAAGTGTAAATTGATCCCTAAAAATTAATTTTTTGTTATCATGTACTACTACAGGGCATGGGAAAGGCCGAACAAAGAAAGCTTATATGGTTTTAGGAGGATCAAAGACAACATGCAGCGAGAGAGAATCATCAATTGAGAAAATTAAAGCCTTCATAAGGATGTGAGACATGATGGCTATAAATCTATTGCAAATCTGAACAGTTTGTGAAGTTTCTTTTCGGGTACCCTTTATCAGCTCATAGAGAACATTTTCATCATGTTTCTTTATTCCAAAAACCATTGCTTCTAGTTTTGTTCATATAAATTGACCATTGACACTAAACACAAATATCTTACCCTTAAAAAAATGTAATGGCTGATGGTACATATTACTGCCAAATCCAAGATAAACCAAAGATACCTTCTTCCCCTTTTACACAGAGCAAAATGAAAAAATGCCTACCACCAAGCTACACCCGAGTGATTATATTCTGCAGTGAGTGCGGCCATGTAGTGAGCATCAGATGGTCGAGACCATCCGGGCATGCGCCTCGAGGTCCTCTCGGCCATCCGATGCTCACTACCCAGCCGCACTCACTGTAGAGGATAATTTTGCAGCTACACCCTTATGTATCCCCCCTTTCGCAAATCCAAGTTGGATTAATGACTCAAAATTATACCTCTGCAATTTTATAAAGGTTTAAGAAAGATTTGTAAGATTTCCAATTAGATGGGCTAGCATAATCCAATGTTTGTTTCCAAAAATCAGTTTAGTGGTATTGACTACAGATGGAGTAAGCAGAAAGAATCCAATAATGGTAAGTGATCTCTATGGAGATATTGGATTTTATTAGCACACTTTAATGGTATGAAATATATATTACTATGTGTAGATTTAATATATGTTTTCCTTAATGGGGAGAAACCCCTAATTTCCGTGCAGGGTTAGTCCCTACCCTCACCCATATGTATAGTTATCACTGACCCATTAAATGAGGCTAATGACCTAAAACTAAAGGGAAAGAGGGTAGACCAGACCAACATTGATCGTGTTGTACAAGGAGCATACGAGAAGACTTTGAGGAGTTGTTATTCTTCAGCCATAGATTCAGGTATGCCTAAAACATGTCTTTGTAGTGTTTATCGTACATGCTCATCGATCTCCATAAATCGTTTCCGCATTTATATTCTATCAATGGTATTAGAGCCTACTCATGGAAATCATTAAGGGTTTTTTTTTCAATTATTATTATAATTATAATTATCTGTTGTGCTCTAACGCCATCCCCTAGAGAATGCCAATATTAGAGGGACACCCCCTCTCTTTCACCAAATTAAACTCGGACCCCTTGCCGTCAGTCACTGTTAAAGAATATACCATATATGCTGATATCAGCAATAATATTTTATTTAAAATACAAAAATACCCTTAATTAAATATGAAGTACCTAAAGTACCCTTATAATAATTTACTATTTCTTTCCCCATTCCACTGGGATCATTGAGAGAAGCGGCGACGACCGGCGACCCGCACGACCTCACAGAAAAAGCCAAACCCTCACCTTTCAAAACCTGCAACATCCTACCTTTTGTAGATCGTAGCTCCACTGCGCCCATCCTAGCAAAACATCCACTTTAAGCAAACCCCACCTTCCCAGGCCTCCTAAAGCAAGAAGAAAAATTGGAAGCAGAGCTCCATTTACCTCTCCCTATCTGTTTCGCTTTTGATTTCTATCTTTCATTGAGAGTCTTTTCTTTTTTCTCTTATGTTCTCCACCCCTAATGTGGCCACTATGGAGAAGATCACCAAGTCCAAATCCACTCCAATGTATTCAAAATTATATTCTTCCACACGAAACTCTGATAACGTAGGTACCCTGCATCTATCGCCCATGATTCCCACTCTCTCATCAACAAATAAAATCAATTAACCTAAAAAAAAAAAAAACATTTTTTTCTTGAAAAATCATCAGAGTCGTCCTTACATCAATGGTTCATTTTGAAAGAAACCGATCAAAATAATTGATAGACAAAAGCTGTTTGGAAACAAAAGCCGAAGAACGCCCGAGTTTGATTAAAAAAACAGAACTTCTTTACACCTACAGAGGGGAATAAAAAGTAACCCAAAAGAAGAGACGATCTGCAATAGAAAAAGAAACGGAAGGAACGAAGCTGAGTTTGAGAATCCACAGAATGGTATCCAAGCGAGAGCATTTCAACCAGCTCTCAAGTACAATTGAAGATGATCCATGGGTTTTGCATCCAAAACTGTTCTTTCTTTCAAGTACGCCAACGTAGTACACCGTAACCTTGTCTTACCCCGCATCACTCCCTCCATTAAAGACCAATCTTTTGCCTTCCCCATCGCCACCGCCTCCACCAGATCCTTGGAAGCCGCCAATCTCAATCTCTCTCCCAGGAGCTGAGAAACGCATCGTCTTCTACTACACCAGCCTTAGCATGGTCCGCAAGACCTTAGAGAACTGTAGAACTGTTCGATCGATCCTAAAAGGGTTCAAAGTCTTCATAGATGAGAGGGATCTATCAATGGATGCTGGGTTATTGGAAGAACTAAATGCGATCTTAGGTAGTAAGGAGCTGATGCTACCTAGAGTTTTTATCAGTGGTAGGTACGTAGGCAGAGCAGAAGAGATCCAACAACTTCACGAGACCGAAGAGCTGAAGAGGTTCATCGAAGGTTTCCTGGTGTCGGAGACCGGTGTTTGCAACGAATGTGGAGGGCATCGCTTACTGTTGTGCAATCAGTGCAACGGGAGAAAGCCAAGGGAGCAGATGAAGGCCTGAACCATCCCCATCATCATAGGACAGCTCAAAGGCTCCCCCTTCACCACCACCACCAACTTTGGCACCACCGCCATCGGCAGGTTTACCTACGCTCTGAAAGAGAGAAACAAAAATAAAAGAATTGGGTTAAAATGTGTTTTGGTGAGAAGGGTATAACGGTCATTTTATCTCTTGTTTCAACAGTGACTGACGGCAGGGGGTCCGAGTCTAATTTGGTGAAAGAGAGGGGGTGTTCCTTTAATATTGGCATTCTCCAAGGGGTGGCGTTGTAAATTACCCTAATTATAATTATCTGTTGTGCTCTAAGATTCTGATTTAAAAAAAAAAAAAAAAAAAGGTCGTGAGGTTAGGGGTGTCAATTCTAAGGCCGCACCGGTAGGCCCGATCGAGCTCGACACATTTACGGCCCGACCTGGACACCGGCCAATTTAATAAATGTGTCGGGCTCAACACGTTTATTAAACGGGTGTTCATGGTGCAAGTAGCTAGGCCATTGGGCGACCGACCGAACCGACATGTTTATATGTCTGGCTTGAACCGACTCATTGCAGCCCGACCTAGCCCAACCCCTTTAATACTGGATAAAATTCCTATTTTGTCACTATTAGGAAGAAATAAATTAAGCTTTTTTACCCTTTACATTGTAATAGGATTTGATTTAATTAAGCTTTATTTTGTAAGTTGTAAAGGCCCTAATCTCTTCTTTTTCTTTGTAAGAACAACCATATCTCATATCATTTCTCTTTTTTATTAAAGATATACTTCACATATTTTTAGGCATTCAACCACTTAGGAAAAGAATTTCGGGTAGGCACATTTAAATCGCGTTTAGAGCTCGTTTATACTTAAATATGTCCATAGGCCGGTTAAGGCCGGTTAAGACCCATTTAAGAAAGCCCAATTAAAGTCCGAGATCGACCGACCCGATTATAAATTGTACTATGCCCCTCAAAGCTGAGCTCATTTACCTAAATGGGCATTTACTATGCAAGGCTTCCAAGTGGTCAGGTACGATTAAGCCCCAACCGAAATTGACCCGACCCAACCAGCTGACACCCCTAGCTACGGGCAGCCAGGCCATGGCTGCAGCCATTGTTACCTACATAGCATATGTTTTTGTTATAAATATGTATACAACTCCTATTTTCTTTCTCTGAATCTTCAGTATTCCTGATAAGGTTTAGCAATTTCAAATCCCTGGTTGCTGAAACCCAAATTTTTGGTTAAAATCCAAGTTAAAGTCAAATTTTGAGTTGAGATGGTCTCTCCTCGTTTTGCTACATTTAACTTAATTCAATTATTAAAACTGAAAATTGAGAAAGAAAGGACGGCAGGAGTTATGAGAGGCGAGTTGCATGTGGCTGAGTTACACTAAGATATATATAATGTATATTATATTAAGAAAGCCCAAAAAAGTTAGAAAATTCCAAAAGTGTGTTACTTTATTGGTTTTAGTTGTCTTTTGAACCAAAGTACAAAGTTCAGTTTTTCTCTTTTCCCTGTTTTTTAGGTTTTGGGATTGACTATATATATATATATATATATATATAAAGGTTTACTTGTATAGATGGTTTCTCTGTTGATGAAACCGTACAAAGTTCTATTTTTTATTATTATTAAGGTAATTTATAATGTTACCCTCTAGAGAATACCACTATTTAAGAACACCTTTTTTGTTTTACCAAATTAGACTCAGACCCCCTACCATTAGTCACTGTTAAGTGAAGAGGTAAAATGACCATTATACCATTTTCACTAAAATTCATTTCAATCTAATTTCTCTCTCCCTCCTAATTTCCAAACCACAATGAAGTAGAGAGCCAAATGCGTCACGACTCTCTGCCATTGAACTCTCTGGAGTCTGGAATCTGGATACACTTAACATATGTCATGATTTTGGTCCTAGGCTCTGTTTGGTATTGTTTCTATTCCAGAAACTCCGTTTCGTGTCAGAAACGGAAATTTCAGTTTCTGTGTCAAAATGTCCTTTTTAAATGATTTTGGGTTGTTTGGTGAATCTGTTTCTAGAACAGTTTCAGAACCAAGAAACGACAGTTCTGCCGTTTGGTAATGCTTGTTTTAGAAACGGGTTTTTTTTTTCTCTTTTCTTTTCTTTTAAGTCAATAATTACAACAATAACACTAAAATACTATAAGCATATAAATTCTTTTGGGACAATAAAATATTACACACCAACTAAAAAAAACATGGTTTCCAAATGATGAATAAAATACAGAATTAACAATGCCTTGTCCAAGTTAATTATTACATAATTTCCCAAATTTTCACTTTTTTCCCAAGTCTAAAGACTTGAATGTATGGAGGATGTCTTTCATCTTATTTGTTTGGTCCTCTAATCCTTTAAGTGTCCCTTCCAGATATCCTTTCATGTACTCGTTCGAAATGGAAGGTGGTCTGGATGATGTTGATGTTGAGCTTGAGCTTTCTAAACATAATATATGTTGTATGGTAGAGATATGTGTTTCATCTTTCAACCATACAAACATACCACATCCACGGTTATCAGCTTATATCAAATAATAGTAGATGTGATTAGGGTCGTTGAAATTTAACATCGAATGAAACAAAAATCATAAATTATCTATAGGTATAGGTCAATCGTAGAAATAAATTACCCCAGTTGAATTTGGGCAACATATAAAATACTGTCCCTTGTTTGGACCTTTCGTCGCAGTTCGTACTTTGCATTGGCCTTTACCACATCTACATAGATGTAGTTAATCCACCCACATGAAAAAATTACATGAATCTTCACACTTGAAAAATTCTCTTCCAATATTTTTACCCGACTTGGTTGTATATTTACCACAACTCTTCCCACAAATTTCACAAGTTGCTATCATGAGTGGGGGCATAGAAGAAGTCATCTGTAACAGAAATTTAAATATAAAAAAAATTAATATAGCATCCAAATATATGACATTCATAATAATATATCAACTTGTCCCATATATATAAATGTATCATAAAACAAGTACTACGTGTGTTGAAACATCAATTTAGGTTTTCAGTTTTGGCAAAATAGTTATCGGTTTTAGTTTTCAACTAGTTCTGGCATCATTTGCTGCCTAGCCATTGCATTTGTAATTCTTAGCCTAGTGGCATTCATCTCTTTTGCCCGATTTCGTTGACTTGATTGTATTGTAGAATGATCAACGAAATCTTCATATGGCGGGTTCAAGTCATCTTCTGCAACTTTTAAATCATCGCTCATCCCCACGAATTCTGCATCAGCAATATGCTCTTCTCGAATATAATTGTGTAGCCCACAACATGCCAGTACGATTGATGCCTGAGCTTCCACTGGGAACTGATGCATTAGCCTTAAAATTTTAAATTTGTTCTTCAATACCCCAAATGTGCGTTCAATGACATTCCGAAGTGATGAATGCCTATAATTGAACAACTCTTTCGTTGTTCTTGGGGATCTTCTACGCCCTTTATAGTCCGGTAGATGGTATCTCTCACCCCTAAATGGTGTCAAAAATCCAGATTGGCTAGCATACCCAGAGTCGACAACATAATACTTTCCTACAGACAAAAAATAATATATATTATTACATATACACTCAAATGAAAATCTAATATAATAGTATAAAGTTAATACCTGGAGGTGGATGTGGAAAACTCAATCGAGGATCACTTCTTGCCTGTTCAAGTACTCGACAGTCATTTGCACTACCTTCCCATCCCGCATACACATATGTGAATAGCATGTCAAATGAACATGCACACATCACATTTTGAGTTGTGATCCCCTTCCGATTCCTATATCGAATTTGATCCTCTCTTGGAACTACCGCATGGATATGAGTACCATCTATGGCGCCAATACAATGCTATGATTCCTATAACGTTACCTTCGGAAGTGGCAGTCAAGGTTTATTTACAGATTAATTAATCAAGTCTTCAATACACAACTTCCAGAGTAAACATAAAAACAAGAATGCACATTTCAGTTGGTGAAGATTCTGTACAAGCTGAAATGAAAATTGGAAGAATTGAAATTTAACAAACTTACAACAACACTGTGATAGATGAAACTAGGTACCACAAGAGGTGTATGGATTCAGGAAGCAAAGGAGAAGAAGAAGAAATAGAAGAGAAGAAGACGAAATAGAAGAGAAGAAGAAGACGTTACCTCTCTGTATAGGTGGTCTAGAAAAACCCTAAAATTTGTCCCAATACCTGCTCTGTGATTACAATAGATGAAGAAGAAGGAGAAGAGGTTAGAATACAAGAAGAAAGAGGTTAAAAGAGATGAAAAAGAAGAAGGAGAAGAAGAGCCGAAATCGAAGTTACCTGCAGAGGAGATTTCACAAGGGGGCGAGCTCCTGTTTCTTCTTCTCTCATCTCTCTGTGCGAGTTCCAAACTATATTCGAAACTAGAACTTTGTTAAGCTAATCGATCTCTGTCTCTGGTAGAAAAGAAAAAATGAAGAAGAAAAAGGAGAAAAAAACCCCTAAATTTCACACAAACCCTCTCTGTGGTTACAATAGATGAAGAAGAAGAAGAGGTTGAATAGAAGAAGAAGAAGGAGAAGAAGGAGGAGAGGCGAAGCACAGACCTGAGGTGAAGATTTCTCGTACACAGTTTTAGCTGAGCTCTCTCTTCTTTCCTCTTTGCTCTCCTCTCTCTATCGCGGACAATCGGGAACGAAAGTTTCTCCCTATATTTTTTTGGAACGAGACGTGGCCGACGGAACAGCCTCGAGCGTTTCGTCAAATCGGGCCATTTTCGTTTCTTACCACACTGATAGTTTCGAAAAAACTGAAATGGAGCCTAAACATACCAAACAATTTTCAACGTTTTTTTGTTCTATTAACACGAAAAAACGCTAGAAACGTTTTTTTATGAACTATACCAAACAGGCTCCTAGTCTTCAACTTCCAAAACTCTGTACTATAGGCAATGTTCAACGAAACATGACCGTTGTCATAACCAGAGACGAATTATAGAAAAGGAAGCCAACAAACCCAACTTCAAGATTGAGCACAGCAAGACTACCACCTTTAATACTTCCTCTTTCAAACATGGTTTAAAGAGAGAGAGAGATTAGATCATTTATCTCCAAATGCCACTATTTAATACATTAGTTATGGTATCAAAAGGATCGGCAGCAGCAGCGGCAATGGAAACGTCGCATTGGATGTACTTGATGGGGTGGTCCGCGTTCAAGAGCGAGGGCTACACAGTAGAATAGTGAATCCCAAATCTTGTTTTACTAAAAGTGCTTCTCGTAGATGGGTTTGCCTTGAAAGAGACGAGCATGTAGGACCGGTGAAGAGATGCCGATGATGATGGTGAGGAAGATTATAACCATTGAAATGAGCTTGAGCTACGTCGCTGCTCGACTGTCTTGGCACGACAGCTCTCGAGTGGCGTCGATGAGATAGGAAGCCATGGGTGCCGAGAAAGTCATTGGCTCTAATGGTAGAGAGTTGTTGTTGGTTGTTGTGAGTTCCTGCTGGTCGTCGATGCCGCTATCGCCGTGATCTCTGAACGATCCAAATCTATTTGGGTATGAAACTTATTACATGGGCATTTTAGGTACTTCACATTTAGTAGGGGCATTTTGGTATTTAAAATAAAATATAATAGCTGACATCAGCATATGAGGTATATTCCTTAACAGTAACTGATGGTAGGGGGTCGGAGTCTAATTTGGTGAAACAGATGGGGTGGTCTTATAATTGAGGTATTCTCCAGAGGATGGCACTGTAAATTACCCTTATTATTACTATTCATCTAGGTAGGGGTGTCAATCGGTCGGGCCAGGTTGGTCTCGGTTGGGCCTAAGCAAGCCTGATGGTGTGAAATCCTTGCATCGTGAATGCCCATTTACTTAAACGGGTTTGGGTTTGGGGGGCATGGTACGGTTTGTAATCAAGCCGGTTGGTATCGGGCTTTAATTGGGCTACCTTAAACGGGCGTCAAACAAGCTATAAGTCTATTTAATTCTAAACGGACTCTAAACTGGCTATGTTTACAAATGCTTTAGTATCAAAACACACATCCTCAGACTGAGAAATGTTTAGGGTGATGCCTTCAACAGATTTGATTTCCAATCAACAAATAGAATTGAATCAGTAAAACACTCAAATAAGCAAATCCTCCACCTACAAATGCAGACACATACAAAAGCAATGCATGGGAAGGAGCGAGAGAGAGAGAGAGAGAGAGAGGAGAGAGAGAGAGAGAGAGAGAGAGAGAGAGAGAGAGAGAGAGAGAGAGAGAGAGAGAGAGATCTATCCCTTAAAGATCCTATGCATTATTAAGCAAAGAAAATAAGAAAAGGAAGTGTTTCCAAGCTACAGCACAAGGGCAATCTCCCATAACCAGTGAAAAACGAGAACGGCAAAAAAGGGAGACAAACGGGTTTTAAAGGGGTGCAAAATTTTGAACAATGCAATAAAAATGACAATATACCACATATATTTAGTCTTAGGATATAATAATGACTTGCATTTTAGTAACCATATAATTCAGCTAATGACACATTCATGGTTTAATTAGTTAGGAATAAGGACGGATCATGGATGTATGAAGTAAATTCTAACTCACAAGGCAGAGGCAGTATGGATTTGAGATCTTATTTCTCTGCTTGTATTTTTCCCAAGGGGGCAGCAACGACTAGAGGATGAGGATGAAGAAGACTAGAGGGAAGAGGGTAGCGGCTAGCAGCAGTTCGCAACTGCTGCTGGAGGGAAGAGGGCACCAGCGACCAGCAGGTACCAGAGGGAAGCAGCTACCAGTGGTATGAGATGCCTAGATGGAAGAGGGCACTGGCGACCAACAGCTACCAACGACATGCGGTGACTAGAGGGAAGAGGGAAGCGGCTCTTGTGACTTCAGCAGTTCTTTAGGTTTAGGCAATTAGGCGTTTAGGGTTTTTTTTTTCCATAGGAAATTACCATTTAGTCCTGCAATTTAAGCATTTTTCTAGAGGGGGTCAGGTCAGTCGGACTAATTGAGTCGGTTCTAACGGGCTACTTAAGTGAGTCGGGTCAATCGGGTGCCCGATGAGCTACTACTCTGCACCATGAACGCCCGTTTAATAAATGGGCTGGTTCAGGTCAGGCCTTAAGCGAGTCGAGCTGAGTCAGGCCTACCGGTGCGGGCTCAGGATTGACACCCCTACATCTTGGAAATTTAGATTTACAAGCATTAATGAATATTTAAAAAAAAAAAAAGTCGTTTACTTTTATTGATTGTTTCTTTTTGAGGAAATGGTACAAAGTTTATATCTTAAAAAAAATAAATAATGGTGTCATGAGGTTTAATTGGACGCTTCGTATCAGAATCATAAAGTCTATTTATTTAGTTGTAACTCCTCTTGACATCTGGATTAGGCAATAACACTTTATATGATTTTATTATTCATATCATTTCTTGTGCTATTCTATTTAGTCACGATAGGAAATATGATGCATCTTATGTTGTTTCTGACTATTACGATAGGAACACTTATGATTTTATATTTATTAAAAATTAATGTATCAGTTTTTAGTCTCACTTTCAAGCTTTGTTCTAAGACTTACCTTGCTTATGCGTGGACCCATTTTACCCTAGGTGGTGAGCCCTATCTATGGGGTAGACACACATTATTTTATTGTTATTTTCAACATCAAAAGGGTTTAATGTTAAGAATTTCCTAGGGGTATTTTTTGTGGGCTTGCAAATGTGACTTGTAGTTAATGACTTAACCCAAAGGGGTAGCGCAGTTGGTGAGTAACGAACTTGGTACAAGCCGTCAACTCGGACGTCCTAAGTTCGACTCCCACTAGGCACACCTTGGACCACTCACACGAGGGTATTGAGTGCTTTTCAGTGCTTTCAATGAAAGTTGAATGATTCTCATTCAACCTCGGTATGACCCGGTCCATGCAGTTATGGGGTCAGTATGGGCCCTCGGGACTAGTCAGGCTGAAGGTTGAAAGCCTGAATACCCAGTGTTAGAACAAAAAAAAAATTTGTAGTTAATGACTTAACATTAGGGATTTTGTGTAACAGTTACTTCTGCTTGATGTGTTACATTCATAGAAATTGTTTCTAGAACCAAACAAAATGTGGGATTATGAGATTTATAGAAATACCATTAAAACTCTACTTTAGCCTACTAACAATTAAGGGGTGGAAAATTAAAATTGTTAATTTATAATTGGGATTTGAAAGATTGCCTTTATATTTAAATAATTGGAATGGACATTGTTATGAGATTTTATTTAAATAAATGTAAATAAGATGCATGTTACAATGTGTATATAATACATGTCATGGATGGATGACATTCTCTCTCCTCTTTATCCCTTTCGCTCTCTCTTTTTCTCAGTCCCTTTCTTTGTTGAATATTATGTATTCTTGAGTAGCCCAAATGATGGATTCAGTTGTTATTTTGGAACCTCTACAATCTGATGTTATAATTACTATCCCATTAATCTATTTTAAAGTTAGTTTGAGAAATTCAGACCATGTTAGAACCAGGTGATCCAATTTAAATTGGATTAATTGTTAGCTCTCATAAAGGTATTTTATTACATCACTTAAGAAGAAAGAATACTGTCATACTTGAGATTACAAAATTCTACACTCCCATTATATTTCATAGGAAAAAATTTTGTCCTACTATGGGTGACATGCATTTTAGATATGAAAATCTTTAATTATGTAATTATATGGTGAGGTTGGATGCAACATTTGTGGCATTATAAATATTGGGAAGTGCTACTGTTTAGAGGACGGAAGGTTGTAGTTTTGTTAAATACATACCATATTTAATTGTTCTATTTGGTGAACTTATTTTTAGAAAATTCTAATGATGATGTGAGACTATGGATGAAAAGTAAAAATAGGGACAAATGACCCCGTCTTTAGATAAGATCCATCTGGAAGCTACACATTGCATGACCTGCTTTGGCACAGGGATCAGGATATACATGTGAAGTCATGAAGGATCTGGACAGGAATAGAAAATTTCATAAAAGCCAATAACCCATGTTTATGTTTGGCCAACCACTTGGTTGCACCTACACTACTTTATTATGATACTTTATGTTGGAAGGGGAAGGTGGGATTTGTATATTCTTATACATTATATTCATTGATATTATCTATTTGCATCATTAATCGAATGACGCTCTATAAGAATATTATGAATTGTTAAATCTTTTATCAACTGACTTGATAAGTTCTTATAATCTGGAGGTATAGTGACACCATATAACTATTATAATTGGTACTTGGCAATGATGACTATAAATATAGTTCATATGCATAAAAGACTCCCTAGTTTTTGACTGACTATCAAACTTATGTAGTGGCCCTTGGACAAATAATATGCATGTCTCTATAATTATATTTATCTATGTCTCTTGAGTGATGTAGTCATTACTGCCAATGCAAGTGAATCTCACCAAGTTGAATTTGGTTACTAGTTTGGTCTATTCGTCATGGCCCTTTTAATTACGTAATCTTACAACTTTTATAATTAAATGGGCTTTAGTGAAAATTCTTTGTGGGTAGAGTTGACATCTTAAAGATTAATATTAATGTTGATATCTTTACTCACATTTGAGATGTTATAATGCAAGATCATCCTAAGTTACTTGTACATGTTGGTAGTTTATTAACTATTTCCATCATAGTTTCAATGAAATTCAGTTTTGAAGTCTAATAATTGGATAGACCATAAATAGTTTATGCAAGTAAAATCAGAAATCATTTGATTTTCGTTTATTGAAATTATTTTTGAAATCTATTTATGCTGTTGACTATTTTGATCATGTTTGTTCAAGCCACCAATTAGATCTAGTTCTAATATGAAGTGGTGTTAACTTTTATAACTAGTACTTTTATTAGGTCATCTGATCCCCACTCTCTTGTGTTAGTGGGAGAACAAAATATTATCCTATTGATGGTGATAGATGCATTATACATGTCTTATTATGTGCACATAGGGTATTTCGATGCTATATTTATCGTCCGTGACATCTGATTTCGTCACGAGACACTTAATTATGAGTTTTGACACCACATTATTAGTCAAAATATCACAAGTGCACTGTTTAAGTAATATTTCTTTGAATTTATATGTCCTATGTGTACTTATGATAAAAATCCAATTTTATTGAAAATTCATTGAAATAAAATAGATATATATTACTTGAATGATTTAAATAAACCCATTAAAATTTTAGTGGCTTATTAGTATAAAGTCTATGAAGCTGCTTATATTTACCATGGATCTAAGCTTACATTATTTTTATTTGTTAGGACTTATTGTTGTTTTGGCCTATAAGTTATGTGGTTCATGTGCCCTATTAACTAATGAATTTTTTGACTTAAAGAAATTATAGGGCTTTATTTTGATTGACTTTAAAGTTTATAAGCAAATATTTGTATTAGATATTAAAGTCATTTGAGCCTAAAGATTATAATTGTATACGATTTCTTATGTCTAATGTATTATGGATGATGTAACATATTTCATGTGTTTTTGCTATCATGAATAAATGTTATAAACTGCATATTTAACATATTATCATTATTGAAAATTATCATATTTAGTTAGTTATGGTAATGGCTAGAAGTATAAAACTGTCATACTAAAAATGTATTCACTTTGATAACTACTAAATTATAGTATTGTAATATTGATTATTAGGGTTTACAATGGGTTACTCTTGTGGACTTAAGCTAAAATATTTCAGTTATATATTGAAATAGTTCATCTTGTTATTTGTACCCAAATATAAACCCATGTGTATTTGGTAGCAATCCAAGTTTATAGATTTTCATAATTTCGGTGATTGTGCTTCCACTTAGTGGCCTAGTTATTGAGATTGTGAAATTGATATTAACTATTCGGGATAGATTGCAGTCAAGGAGACCATATAGCGAATGATGTGCTCTTGCCAGGTGAGTCTTCGTTTGGTTAGTTTCGTTTGATAGTGTGAGGGTGACGTTTTGAGCTTCACAACTTTGAATATTCTGGTCTTGCCATCGCAAGTGATGGAATCTTTAGAGTGATGTTTCGAGCATCTCGCCTTATATGTGAAAGATTTCACTACGTGTTAGGCGATCTTGCCACCACAGATTGGACCCCAATGATGTCGGATCTTTCCCTAGTTGTGTTTTTCTACAGCTATTGAAAATAATACTGGGATAAATCTGATTAACAACCCAATTAGTCATGTTTAATTATATTGTTGGGATATTAATATACTTTATATTCTTGCATATATTGTATATTTTGATAAATATCTATAGTTATATTTGTTACCTTTGACTTCCCAGTTATTTTCTATTAAAACCTTGAATGGTTCAATTATTTTATGAATAGAACTAATCTTTTAATATTTCTTTAACTATTATGATAATGGATTTTAATCTTAGATTGATGTACCTCCTAAGCTAGTGGTTGTTAATTATGTTCAAGTTAAGGTCCTTTATGATAAAGGGAAGAATCAATATGTTTATCTAAAGATCAGTGGGAGTAAGCTCATGAATCATAAATTTCTATAGAACTACATTACTACAGATAAGTAAATATTTGTCAAATAGTTAAGGACTTGATTCCAAAAGTTTTTCAAGATCATATCACTGATAAATGACTTGTTAGTTATTTTGATGTATTTTATTAGTGGGAGCTTTGCTCATATATTCAGTTGTATATGGCTTTCAATTTGTTTCACTTTGTTTTTGTATTTATGATACATAATTATTGTTCTTGAGAATATACATGTATTTTATCATGGTCATTTGTTTATGTGTATACACTTAGTTATTTGCCTCCCACAAAAAATTGAGGTTATATGTGATGTATTTACCTCATTCGATATTTGAGGTTCCAGTCCATACACACACATTCAGTCACTAGTAAAGCCTTGATTGATTGAGGTCTAATGTAGTGTTTTGGGACATCCAGACCCAGTCCCAATGAGCTTCTTTGATTGAAGTTTAAGCATTTGGGAGACGCTTGTAGTCAATAAGACCTTCGATATTTGTCTCATAGCTCATTCGGTTTCTGAGCCTGGACTAATTAGGAAATAGGCATGATGATCACTATTGCATGTTATTTCTATACCACACTTTCATACTATTTAGACCAAGTCGGTTAGGTTATGAGCACTTTGACGTGTTTAAACTCATGTCGCTTTAGATGTAATAATTAATACAGTTGGGTGTTTGTAATTCTCATTCAGACCAAGGCATTTGGTTTAAGGTGCACTCCATTCAACACTGTTTTGTTTGTGGCCACATTCAGTTTATCTAAATCGGAGAGTCGTTTTAAATAAAAAATTTTAAAAATCTAAAACTTGTGACATATGCTGCCCAAGTGGGAGATTGTAAGATTTCTAATTAGATGGGCTAGCATAGTCCAATGTTTGTTTCTAAAAATCGGTTTAGTGGTGTTGACTACAGATGGGGTAAACAGAAAGAATCCAATAATGGTAAGTGATCTCTATAGAGATATTGGATTTTATTAGTACACCTTAATGATATGCAATATATATTACTATGTGTGGACCTAAGATATTGTTTCCTTAATATGGAGGAAACCCTAATTTCCTTACAGGGTTGGTCCCTACCCTCACCTCTATATATAGTTATCACTAATCCATTAAGTGAGACTAATGACATAAAGCTAAAGGGAAAGAGAGTAGACCAAACCAACATTGATCATGTTATACAAGGAGCATACGAGAAGACTTTGAGAAATTGTTATTCTTTAGCCATGGATTCAGGTATGCCTAAAACATGTTTTTGTAGTGTTTATCGTACATGCTCATCGATTTTCATGAATCGTTTCTGCATTTATTTTCTATCAAGGTTGTTTAATGACTTCCAGTGATATTCGAGACATCAAGGTCTTGGACAACACAGGATTGTATGTAACAACAAAGTCCATCCTCTTACCATGGGTTTATCCCTCGACCATGGGGCATCAAACTTTAGTGGGCAAAAAATGTTAACAATATAAAAAATGGAGTGACAATGGAGCCTGAAAAATAATGATGTTGTGATCCCCAAAAACCATAAATGGAAAGCTGAAATTTTAAAAAGAAAGGGTTTTGTAGGTAATAGCTATAGATGTTGATGCCCTTAGAGCCAAACCTCACAAGTAAATCACAAAGCTCGCAAATATCTGAAACCAAACAAACCAAATTACTTTCTCTCTCTTACTGTATAGCTAAAAATTCATGTAGTTAAGGGAATAGAATGGAGTATACCTTTGTGCTTCTTGAAATAATCTAAAGAACAACTGCACCCACCAAAACAATAAGAAAGAAAGGAGTCAAAAACCAGGGCATCACTGCTTACCAAAAGAGAGAGAGAGAAAAGAAGAATTGGTTTGCTTACTAAGGAGCAAGGCAGGAAGGGCACTTGTACTTGGATTGTGTATCCTTGCACACTTCGCACTGTCGAGGACCTATCAGTTTTATCTGCTTTTCTCTTCTATCTCTTCCATTTCCTATTTAACAACAACGAGGTTTTAAGGTTTTCCAACTCCAATCAGATCAAATTTTAACAAAACCGATTATAACTTTGAACCCAAGTAGCAAATGTCAGGAAATTAAATAGCAGAAGTGAACAATAAAAATTTGAGATTAAAATGAATGACAAAGATGCAATTGGTCAGAATTCTCAAGTTAGAAAATGGATGATTTTTTTTTTTTAAATTTACCAGCGGTCCATTCTATTCCATGGCCAAGTTGGGTCTGGATTTCGGTCTCTGCCCTCAGATGTTGTAGCTTTCTCTGCCCAGTATAATCTTATCCCAATTAAATGGGGTTGACCACATAGATCCTTGCTCCTCAATTAGTTCTATCCAAGATCATACATGATACAGAGTTAAGCTGACCATATGTTTATTCACCACTTCTCCTATGGTTATTTTAGGCTTGCCCTCATTCTTTTGATTCCCTCAATCCGAATCAAGGCACTCCTACTTACTGCAACATTCGAAGATCTCCCTCTAAACTTACCATGAACTAACGCAACTCGCTCCCCTGGACATAGCCATGCGACCTCAAAGAACTCTCTAAACTTATCATGAACCAATGCAACTCACAATCCAACTCTAATATTTTTATTTCATCCTCCCTAATTTTTCCACATATCCCATATGGACATCTTCATCTCCACAAAGTTTAGATAAATTAAAAAAAGGGTAAGGGATAGATATGCTAGCAAGTAACCCTAGAATCAAATCTGCTAGCAAGATTTTAGCTGTAGGATTTTGTCAGTATAAATAAAACCATTGGATCGAATGAAAACATCCAAACCTCATTCCACCGCTGCTACACCCTTTCTCTTCCCTCTTTTTAGCTCTCCGCTTCTTGCAACTAATCGGTGACATTGCTCAACCGGCTGGAGTTTTGAATTCTAAGAATTTAATTGCTTCCTTTTCTCCTCCACTGGTCAGCCCCTCCTAGAGGGCTCTTCACCTCGATCCCCTGTGTCGAAAAATCTCTTCCCTCTTTCTATCTCCGCGCTCCCCTGCAACTAACCGGTGATGGTGCTCAATCGTAGTTTTGAATTTTGAGAATTTAATCTCTCCTTTTTCTCTACCACTGGTCAACTTTAGGGATTTTATGTGGAATAAAACGATCGAACTGGATTATTTCTTGTTTTTAGGGATTTTTTTGATGTTCCTTAGCTTCGAGATTCAAGATGTTCTACTTCTAGTCTTGATCTGAGACTGCAATTTTTCTTGTTTTAGATTCTTTAAAGAGAAAACCTTTCAAGATTTCAGATTTTCTCCCTTTCACTGTTTTCTAACTCGATTGGAGTTCTAACTCAACTCTCAGATTTGTCTCTTCTTCACTAATATAGATATGTGGGCAGACATGGGGCATATGTAGAGGTAGGATAGGAGAAAGAGAGAGAGGTAGAGGCAACGATGAATTTGTGGAAGGAATGGGACTCGGAGGAGACGAAGTGGAAGGGAAAAAGTGGAAGGGAAAAAGTAGAAGGATTGTGGAACGACAGTGTTGGGCAACTTATGTAAGACAATGTTTACAGACGGATGAAATCCTTTCTTTTTCATCTAACGGCCTATAGATGCTAGTATACTTTATGCTTGGGTAACCCATGCTAGTATAGTTTATGGTTGGGTAAACCGCTAGCATGCTCAGCCTCTTCCCAAAAAAAATAAAAAATAAAAAATAAAAAATAAAATAAAGAAACCAATAACTTACGATACCCAAAATTTATACATGTCAGTCAACAAGTCTTAAGTCTCTTATACAGCTTACCTTCTTCTCCACCGCACTTTCTCTAAAGAGAAAGCAAAATTCACTTTTTTATTTCTTCACAGAGAAGGAAAGAGAGAATAATGTCGAAGGGGGATTAGGGGGGTTTTGCTCCTCCTCCTTTTTTATTCTTTCTGAAGAATCGAAACCATATCTGGTCGTTCCTCAATGGCGGGTCTCTCTCTCAAATGCGGGGACTGTGGGGCCCTTCTCAAGTCTGTAGAAGAAGCCCAAGAACATGGAGAGCTTACTTCTCACTCCAATTTCTCTGAATCAATGGAAGCTGTCCTCAATCTCGTCTGTACTACTTGCGGCAAGCCTTTCCGATCAAAAACTGTAAGATCTTTGTGCTTTTTCCTGCAAATTCTGTTTTTTTCAGTGGAATTTAGAGTGTTCATTGTTGTTCTTGGGTTGTTGGATTTGATAGGAGAGCTCCTTGCATAAGAAAAGAACTGGGCATACTAAGTTCGTTAACAAGACTTCGGAGACAACCAAACCGATCTCTTTAGAGGTTCCGAAGGCCTGTGCTTCTGCTGAGCCAGAGGAAGGTTTCGAAACTGGTGAAAGTAGTCAGTCTGGAGGTGGTACTTTCTGTTACTTATGCCTTTATGTTGTTCAGTAATATAGAGCAATGAACTTGAACTTGACCAAAGAAAAGTGAATTTTACCCCTTCCCTGTTGCATTTTCAAATGTAGTCATTTTTGGAAGATGATTTCTTATGTATTTATGTGGTTCAGTGGAATGAAGCAATGCTTTTTTTTTTTTTGGTAGGAGAATTAAGCAATGCTACTGAACACTTGAACTTGATTGAAGAGAAATGAACCCCCCCTCCCCCCTCCCCCTTCTTTTATTTTTTTTATT
Source organism: Macadamia integrifolia (assembly GCF_013358625.1). Taxonomy (NCBI): domain Eukaryota; kingdom Viridiplantae; phylum Streptophyta; class Magnoliopsida; order Proteales; family Proteaceae; genus Macadamia; species Macadamia integrifolia. The sequence goes on from NC_056566.1 coordinate 9,640,579, forward strand.
TTTTATTATAAAGATAATTGGAAGATGAATTCTTTGTTTTGTTGTTTGTTATATTAAATTATTGGGATTTATTTGATTATGTATCAAATTTTAATTGGGTTCTTCTCAATAGGGAATTAATTGGATGGCAGGGTTCATGGATTGGGCACATAGAGTAGATTGAAATTCCAGTAGACTTAAATATATGTAGACTTAAATATATTAAAATGAACCTGAAACGCTGTATAAGAAAATTAATGGTGAAATGTCTATCATAAATAATTGCCAAAAAGTGAAAAAGAAATCATTAAAGTCTAAACACGAAACCCAGATCCAGGGCTGTCTGCCATCTACGTTAGAATTGTCATATGATGATGTTTAGATTAGCGAAGGATCAATAAGGGCCAAAGAGAGGGTGAGGGAGTGGAAATCAGAGTTTTTTTTTCAATTTCTTCCCCCCCCCAATACGGACATAGCTCCCTCCCCTTGCCCTCCAGGTGCCCCCTGTGAATAGTTATCACTTTACCAGGAGAGTTATCTTTATTATTTGTATTGTTCTTGCTGTTGGCTTGTTTAGTTGGAGGATTTAGTGGTGTTTGGTTTACTTTTTAATTGATGATACATTTATTACAATAATCTTTTTTTGTTACATTAGAAATGGTTGTTCCTGAAGTTGATAAGAACCTGCTTGGTAAACTTGAAGAAATGGGGTTCCCAAAGGCCCGAGCAACACGTGGACTTCATTATTCTGGTGAGGCATTTAATAAGAACTTTGTAATAAAGATGATTAAATATGTTTAAATTAAGGTTCCTTTGAATATGTGTTAGCATATTTCTCTAATTATTTATGTCTTAGTGGTGATGGATCTTTTGACTGAATTCTAGGCATCCTTATGCAGCTATACACTTCAATTTTGGTAATTTCTGATGAATATCTAATTAACTGTCAACTAGATCATACAATGCCTGAGTTGGATTTTCCTCGGTGGACTTTTTGGTTGGCAGTCCTAAGTTTATCTGAATGCTATGTTCTTCAAGAGATACTAGAAGTCTAGATAACAGGAGGCTGCATGCAATGCATTCATGCACTAGGATATTGACCCAACACTTGGTAGATCTCACCTTGGTTTCTCCTAGCTGACAATATGCCTTAATTGGTTGATTCTGCCATTAAAGCATTGGGATTCTTTTTGAAACCATCAATTGTTTTTGAGTTTTACATGCAGACAGTTGTGATCAAATAGGTATTGCAAGACCCTACATCTTTTTGCCATCCGAAAGGGAAGAAAGTGTTGTCTGATTTTATCCTACATGTAATTCCTCTCATAAACTATCCTCAAAATGATAATAAAGTTGCTTCAATTGGCTTCTGCTAGTGCATATTTTTTCTGAATAGTATGTTGCCCTACTCTTTCTCCTTCTGCTTCTGTTTGTATTGTTTACTTGCAATACATGCACAGTTATAAGTTAGTTGTGGCTCATTGGCTTGGTGTAACTGGTTATTCATTACCTTGGGACCAAATTGGTTTGCAAAATTTTGACAGTTGTACCTGAAGCTATTCCTGTAATAGGATTTGTTGACATACCACCGAGCTATTTTTTATTAATATAATGGCACCAGGGCCTCGCACATGTGTGAGCCTCGTGCACTGGGTACGCCCTTATAATGTCACGAGGGCCTTATTTCGGCGGATGCTACTAAATCAGATTTTTTTTGGCATCGATTATTATGAATTGTTTTCCCCTACTATCTACATCAAAAACTAAATCGCAAGCTTTTGATAAAAAGTGAGGAGCCGCTTCCAGGACATTTTCTCCTGTTTGTGCCACATAAAAAGAACTAACATGTTGGTGTATCATTAAACTGATGATATAACATAATGAAAAGTTTTTACTATCTCACATTATGGGAAGAAGGGAAGAAATAAAGAATAATAAGATGGGAATAAAAGAAGAAGATAGAATTGAACAACTGTACATGCACTTTTTGCGCATTGCATACGACTCTATAATGGATATGACTTTTGGAACAAGTCACACACTTCCATTCTGGAAATACAGAAACAAAGGAATTCCGTGATCGAACTACCAGAATGGCCTAAAAATCCTAGTCTATGAATCATTTTGGATTGAAAGGTTAATACTTCATGGTTCTTATGGACCTAACCCATTGAAAGTTCATCTGGTAAAACAGAAGAATTTTATGGTTAAGAATTAAGTTAACTGCTTTTTTTTATTTTTTATTTTTATAGATCATGTATTAATCGGCTATAACTATAGAGTATCCTTTTTTCACGAATTACTGCTTTTATTTGAGTGATCCACAAATGATGAAAATCTCTCTTTTGCTGCCCCTTTCCCAATGGATTCAACAAATATAAGTGAATAAATTTAGTAGAATAAAATTCAAATAAAAATCATCTATATAAATAACCAACTCGAATTAGCATATACGACAAAGACATATGTCTAAGTTGGCCTTCTGTCATAACAGATCCAGAAATAAAGTAAATTGATTAAAAAAATTTCTGATAATCATCGATTCGCCTTTATCTATAACATTTACTACTTTATTATTTCTAGATAAGAAATGTATAACTTTTGATCAAGAAGTACATTACCATGATCCCAATTAAGAGTACGCTCCTATCCACTGATAAAGAAATGACTATTAGGAACAAAATAATCTTTTATATTTTTTTTATATCCATATTATATCTATAGTAATAGAGATAATGGCTGATTTACTCTCTTTGCAATCAGTTTTGCCACATCACCGTATGCCCGTGCCTAAGGGCATATCATCTTTTTGATATATATATATATATATATATATATAAAAGGTATCCTCTGAACAATTCAAATCAAAGCAATTGAATGTCCAACTTGGGCCTATATGACCTGACCGATCGATAGAAATACTAACGCTCCACCTTTTCATATATTCAATCACACTAGATAGATATCAAATTTATTTGAACTTGTTTTCTTCTCAGGCAATGCTAACCTTGAAGAGGCTGTAAATTGGGTTGTTGAACATGATGATGACCCTGACATTGATGAGATGCCCATGGTATGATTCTTTTTTGAGATAACTTTCCTTGTAATAAATTTCAGATCAGTTTCTCTATAGATATTTCATATAATTTCTCTCCTCTGTCTTTTTTTGGATAGTTATACAATTTTTAGTTTATTGCACCTCTTCTGTCTGTTGCAACAACACAAGTCCCAAACTCAACGTGAAAGCAGCTTGATGCTGGGAGGGGAATGTACCCATCCCAGCGATTTGAGAAACAATTTAGCCTTGAGCTTGTGAGTTCTGTGAGAGACAGAACATAGTTTTGTGGAATTCAGAACTGCTCTACTGTGTGATGCAGTAGGGAAACCTTGGTGGGATTCCTTCTCTGCAGTTAGGTGAGAGGCCTAACATTTCCAACTTTCTATTTTCTTCTTCATTCAAGTTCAGATCTAGACCTTGACCTTCACTATACCTTGCTTATACCAGGTTTTCTTTTCAGTTCTGTTTTGATCTCCAACTAACTATTCTGTTCTACTGTTGGATCTCTTCTCAATTTCAGACCCATGTTTAGTACTGGAATAGTCACCTAATCATCACTTCGATTCCTGTAGTTGTTAACAGTAGACTGCCCAACCTTGATGACCTGCAACAGCACCATGACGTTGCTTGATTTCTATATTTCTGCCAGTTCTATTTCTAACCCTACTTACCAACTGTATTCCTTGGTTGCTAAAACCATTCTCAGTTTCTATTTTGGTTTTCACACGCTAATCTTGGTTTTAGTTAAATTTCTATAGTCACTAAATCTCAGTTTTTAATTTCAGCAACTTCCTAGTTTTATCCTAGTTTTATGACCCTTTGTTTTCTCCAAATATGCCCATATTTATTAACTCCAAGGCTTGGGACTTCAGTCTATATATCTTCTAGGCCACTTGATTGGAATTTGGACCAGATCAGAGTCACCTTAGTCCTATTGCTGGATTTCTCTCCAGTTTGACCATTTACTTGCCCTATGGTTCTGGATTTCTTTTCAGAATCCTCACCTAAGCCTTTGGTGATCTAGGATCCCATTTGTAATCCTATGTGATGATGATGTCACCATCATCTAATTTCTTCTTGGTTCGTCTTCCTAACTTCCTTGGCAACTATGCGGAAAACCTGAGAAAAGAAACTATTCCCATCATTCCATCCAACCAATTTTTCTCATCAGAACGGCATGGTTGGGGTCGTTGGCTACCAACAAGATTTATAAAACTAATCCATGGTCGTATTTTGGAAAATATAGCCTCTACAGACAACCAAATATGATACTATTTTCAATCCTTTTAGATGAATAACCCGTACACAAATTGCACACATTTTTTTAAAAACTTAAAATCGTCTAAGAGATGAGATTTTAGCAGAACCATCAATAGAGTATCAAAATGTCACTTTCATGCAAAGCATATAGTGGGTCAATATTGTTTCATTGTGGTGATTAAGAAGAAAGAGTGGTTGTTCAAAGAGTACCATCCAAGTCAAATTTGGCCTATCCTTTGACAAAAGATTCACTTTTGGTGTATTTGAGAAGCATGTGATGAACATGTGATTATGTGTTAGGGCAAGTGGGAGATTGATGGAATTGTGTGGCCCAACACATATTTTTTATGTTATTTTGCACATTATTATTAGACTTTTCTATTTCTATTGTGGCACGTGGTATATTTTTGTGTCTTATAAAATTGTTTAAATGGTACAATTGTTATTGTTAACTGGATTGATGGATTAGATTTGTGGATGATCATCCAGATGAGACACTTTATAGTCCTTGTCTTGATCGCATTGATCATTATGGATTATGTGCTCACATTTGCCTTGTTGGACCGTGTTGGCCTCAAATGTAAGCCACACTAATTATACTAACCGCAAACACACAGTGTCAGCTGTAGCTACAGGTCAACTCAGGGAGTCTGAGTGCTTAATTAACACATTTCCAAATTTGGCAGAGTGTAAATATCAAGAGACTTCACTATACTAATTTAACTAAGTGTGCAAGATAATTCGAACAATTAAAATATCAAATTAAATTAGTGCAATTAAATTTAACTAACCAATGGATAATAATGGAATAAAATTAATGGGGAAGGTTCACTCAGGATTGGGATTCACCATTGGAATAAGTTGAATTAACAATAGGCATGGGGACATATTACACATAGTATGATCTAGGTCTATGGGAGATGTGGCAATGGCTAACATACCCCATGAGTAGCATCATTCAATATGCAATATTAAGTTAAACCTCATAAATCCTAATTAGTGTCACTATGGCTATGGCGGCTATCATGTATATGGTCCTATTGGATGACATACACAATAATGCGGTCAACCGTAGTAAGTCTAACTAGGTTCATGTCCATTAAAATAAAGCATGCCCATTTTTTATTCATATTAACCACCTATGCTTCACCTAAATCCCAAAAGAAGGGGTTTAGCTAGTCATGGAAGTGGTGGGGATCATGCTACTTGAATTAAAAATAAAAGACATAGCAATGGAAATTAAATTTAAAAATAAAAGAAATAAATTACTTCCCTGAATTAAAGAACAACTGGAGGTTCCTAGCATGGATCCCACAAAAAAAAAATACAACTTGTAAACATAAATTATTCAAAGCTAAACTAATGAAGTGAAAGAAGAAAGGGAGGGAAGAGGGAGCTTGGTGTTCTTAGAGAGAGGAGAGCTCCTCTATTTATAGAGTTCAGCTACCTAAAGAATGAGAAGAAAAAAATAGAAAGCAAATAAAAATCAAAACCTGTAATAGAAACTACCCAAAATTTGATAATTCCAATTCCCTTTACAATATTTCTCTTAATCCAAATTAGAAAATAGGATTGGATCTTTTAGAATATTGTCCAATATAGAAGATCATGAATATGAAACTACTAAAAATTCATCCCAACATGTGGTTATAAACTAAAATAGAAGGTTGACTCACTCAGCCTAAATCTTCCTTGTAGAAATTGCCCACCACATAGGAAATCCTTGGAATTTATTCTGTAGATTTTTCCAAAAGGGAATCTTCTAGGCTTGGCCAGGCTGGCTAGAGTTTGGTACCTTGGGCTGAATTTGACACTTGTACTCCACTTGGTCCACTTTTGGCCTGAATTTTGAAAACAAGAGAAAATACCTAAACTAGCCATGTTCTGGTAATTAAATAATGTAAATAATTGGACTAATTTGCATATAAAAAATGTTCAACAAACAGTGATGGATAGGTGGGGTGTAAGTCAAATTGCTTTGACTATGAGAGACATGAGGACTATTCTCTTGATGGTTAGTGCACATAAGGTCTTGACAATATTTCCTTCCCATTGACTTGACAATTATGGAAGTGTATTTGTACCTACAAATTGCTAATTTGAAAATATTTATCTTAAAAATGGTTTTGCAAGAATTTTTTATTTATCTATTTATTTATAGATAAAAATATTATTTACGTATTTTTCTTCTATTGCAATGCCAGTGCTATTATTTGTTTTGTTGGAAAGGGCAGTTTTGTATTTTTAGCCCCCGTCTCAAGTTCAGGTTTTGATAACTGTCAAGGTAAGGCTAAGGGCATTAAGTGTGAGAACATTAGGAATCTGAAGCATCTCAGTTAGAGTTGAACTTTATGGTTGGTCTTCTCTATCCTAGAGATATCTATATATGCATCTCAAGGTCACACAGACAAAGAGAAGAAGAAGCTCAAAAAACCTGACTAGCTGGGGTGAGCACCCAGATAGCTTATGAGGTCCTTGGAAGTTCAAGTGGCATCATTGAGTGATCATCTAAAACTCTTTCCAACAAGGTTAGATTCAAATTACCAAAAAGGTATATCATTTTCTTAAGATTTATAATTAAACAGTTAATATATATTACCAAATTGTTTTTATTTTCTATATTTTGTATATCAAATGTATACTCTTGGGTATTATTCTAGGGAATAATTTGAAAACTCAAATCTTAGCTTTGAACATGGCTTAGGAGCCATTAACTGTTTGATCTGCTGCCTAATTCTCCTCAGGTACATGCCAATACTAAAGTTGAGGCTTCAAAACCAAAACCATCTCTTACTCCGGAGGAAATGAAGATCAAAACACAAGAATTAAGGTTCCATTTAGAGTCTTTACTTATCTTTTACTAAACTTTTGATAGTGCATGTTAACCGAAGGCGTTTGCAATTATTGGTAACAACAGTTTAGAATTTCATTTTAGATTCAATTTCTTCTTAAAGTATTTTTTATTAGCCATTTTTAGATTTTTCGACCATTTATAATTTTAGTGGTGCAGTCATGAAATATTTTCACAATTTCTTTTCGTTTTTGTATCATTTAAATCTCATCTTCTTCATGTATAGTTCTTAATTTCTGGCATGCTTTTTCAGGGAGAAAGCTCGGAAAAAGAAAGAGGAGGAAGAAAAGATAATGGAAAGAGAAAGAGAGAAGGTGATTTTTGAAATTCATGATGACTCTCCTGTCTTATTGCCAGTTAACGTCTGTAAATGCTTGTATTTCTCAGGAAATGAATCTCTCACAATAGAGAGTTTTTATAGGATTACATGATGAAACCCTAGTCAACTAGGTAAGATATGGTACAAGAATATTACAGAATATTACATGTGATATAAAGGGAAAGAGAATATATGGAGATCGGACCATATGAGACTTCCCATATCAGGAAGATATGAGATATACTATTACACCCCCTTAAATTGACGGTTGGCGGAGCAGATCTTCAACTTGTCACGCATGAATTGGAACCGAGCCGTAGGAAGAGGTTTGGTCAAAGCATCAACGAGCTGGTCATTAGTGGAGATGAACTGCACAGACAACTGTTTTTTGGCAACACGGTCACGAACAAAATGGAATTCGATCTCGACATGCTTTGTTTGGGCATGAAAGACCGCATTGGCTGATAGGTCGCACCGATATTATCACACCACAGAATCGGTGAACCATGAATTGGAATGCCAAGTTCTTTAAGTAGGGACTCCGACTAAATAAGTTCCGTAGCAACATCGGCTAGAACTTTATACTCTGATTCAGTGGAGTAGCGAGCCACGGTTCGTTGCTTTCGAGAAGACCAGGAGATCAGATTAGAACCAAGATAGATAGCATAACCTCCAGTGGATTTCTGATCATCACCATTGCCAGCCCAGTCAGTGTCAGAGAAGGCTTGGAGTGTGAATGGTGTTGTGGACCGGCCAAAAAGAAGACCATGGGACCGTGTTTGCTTCAGATATTTGAGAATCTGCTTCACAAGGGCCCAATGATCCTCGGTCGGAGCGTGCATGAACTGACAAACACGGTTGACCGGAAAGGAGACATCAGGTCTAGTTAGAGTCACATATTGGAGAGCGCCAACAATTGAGCGATAAAGAGTGGGATCAGCCATTGGTACACCCCCTAAAAGGGATGGTTTGGCAGTGATAGCCATGGGTGTAAGAACACCTTTACAATCAGTCATATTAACGCGTTGCAGAAGATCACCAATATATCGAGACTGGGTAAGGAGGCCCTTTGAGTGGGGCAGCGCCTCAATTCCCAAGAAAAAATGTAAGGGACCTAGATCTTTGATAGAGAACTCCAAAGTCAGAGAAGAGAGCAGTTGGGCGATTAGAGCAGATGTATTCCCTATAACCAAAATATCATCTACATAAACCAAGACATAAAGCATGGAATCACCTCTCCTGTAGATGAATAGCGATGGGTCAGTCTGCGAGGCCACAAAACCATATTGAAGAAGAAAAGTAGACAAGCGATGGAACCATGCTCGAGGTGCCTGTTTAAGACCGTATAAGGACTTATGAAGGCAACACACATGGGATGGATGAGATGGATCGCTGAAGCCAGGGGGCTAAGTCATGTAGACTTCTTCATGTAGAATGTCGTGGAGGAAAGCATTAGGTACATCAAGCTGACGGATAGTCCACCCACGGGTAACAGCCAAAGAAATAATGGTGCGAACAATGGTAGCCTTAACCACAGGGGTGAAAGTTTCTATGTAATCCACACCATGTTGTTGATGGAAACCCTTAGCAACCAAGCGAGCCTTATAACGCTCAAGGGATCCATCGGCCTTCCTCTTGACGCAGTACACCCATTTGCATCCAACTAAATTCTGATTCAGAGAGGGAGGTACCAATGACCAAGTGCCATTTCGAACCAAGGCATTGAATTCCTCACTCATGGCCGCCTGCCATTCAGGAATCTTGTTTGCCTATGTGAAGCAGGTTGGCTCAGGGGAGGATAATGGTGTGTGATTGGCAGTAAGGGCTTGCGGTGGTGGTGGTGGTGGTCTAGGGCGCTGGTCTAGGGCGCAAGGTCATGGGATGCACCTTGGAAGGAGCAACAGGTGGGGAGGTGGGCTCAGGTAATGTAGGTAAGGGAGCGGTGGGTACGGTTGGAGGTGGGGAGGTGTAGAGCTCGAGGAGAGGGCGTGAGCGGCGTGGAGGGGAGGGTGGTGTGTAGTGGGACGGCTGTGAGGAAGGGCTGGTGGTAGGGTTAGGCGTGGGAAGTGGGGTAGGAGGTGAGGGAGGCGGTGTGAGTGTAGTTGGAGAAGGGGGAGGCACTGGAAGGGAGATGGGGTTAGGGCGCTGTGGTGGCAATGGTAAGGGCTGAACCCATGTAGGAAAGACAACCCAAGGAGATTGAGAAGGGGAAACCGAGGTGGGAGGTGGACCAAGGATTGAAGGAGAGTTAAAGGGAAAGGAAAACTCATCGAACCAGACATGGCATGCAATGCAGAACTTATTGGTGACCCTATCAAGACACCTATAGCCATGATGAGAAGGACTGTATCCAAGAAATACACAGGGAGTGGAGCGAAACTCCATTTTCTGGCAGTTATAAGGACGAAGGTAAGGGTAACAAAGGCACCCAAAGGTGCGAAGGAAGGTGTAATCTGGAGCCTTATTGTAAACGAGTTGGAATGGGGGAAGATTATGAGATACTTGAGAAAGCATCCGGTTAATTAGATAGACAGTGATCTCGAATGCAAAATGCCAGTATTGCATGGGAACGAGCCATGGGCGAGCAGGGAAAGACCCATCTCAGTGATGTGACGGTGTCGGCGTTCAACTGACCCTTGCTGGGCATGAGTGTGTGGACAGGAGAGGCGGTGAGAGATCCCAACCTTAGAAAAGAAGGTGGGAAGGGTGCAAAATTCACTCCCCAATTGGTTTGAACCTGTTTAACTTGACAAGAGAAATGCCGTTCAACAAGTGCTTTAAAAATAGTGAAAAACAGAGGACTTCAGATTTATGGACTAAAGGATAAAACCATATATATTTAGTAAAATTGTCCACAAAAATTACAAAGAAACGATGCCCTGAGATGGAGGGCGTAGGGGAAGGACCCCAAACATCACTAAACACAAGATCTAATGGAAAAAAGGCTACGAGAATTAGATAAAGGAAGATGCAGGCGACAAGATTTGCCAAGTTGACAGGCGTTGCAGAGAGTCTGAAGGCAAGACAATTGACATGGAAGCTTATTGTGATGAATAATGTGACGAAGTAGTCACTCATGAGGATGACCGAGACGGGAGTGCCAACCGTCCAGGGTGGTTCTTTTAGCAATACTAGCAAGAGGAGTAGGAGTTGTAGACTTCAGGGTATGAAGACCCCCTTTACTCGGACCAGAAAGAATTATCGTTTTGGTGTCTTGATCCTTCACAAGAAACTGAGGAGGGTGAAACTCAAAAAACACGCCATTGTCTTTAGCAAACTTATGAACAGAGAGAAGGGGTTTGGTGATAGAGGGGACATGAAGAACATTATTTAGAGAGAGGGAACGAGAAGTAGAAAAAATACGAGAGGAACCAACATTAGAGATCGGGAGACCCTTACTGTTGCCAATCTGTAGAATATCATTACCTAAGTAACCATCATAGGTAAAAAGAGAGTTTAAGTCTAAGGTGACATGGTGTGTTGCGCCGGTGTCAGGGTACCAGCCTACTAGGTTAAGGCCACCAAGGGGTAGGGAGAGGGAGAGGCGTAGGTGGGGGTTGGGAGCAGGAAAGGTTGGGCATAATGGGCAGTGGGAGGATAATTTTTATGAGAGGGAAGGGCAGTAGGGGAGGGTTGAGGGTATTGCTGAGGTCGATTGTAGCAGGTGTTAGAGTTGTGGTTGGTCCGTTGGCAGATGGTACAGTAGAATCGTCCAGAAAACTACTGAGACTGGCGTCCACGGCCACGCTCCCCATGACCCCTATTAGATCCTCGGCCAGTGGACTGAGTGCCAGAATTGTTTGGGGAAGGGGAGGACTGCTGTGCGGTGTTAGCTGTTGGAGTAGAGGAGTTGGTGTCTGTGGCCTCAGTGATAGATAATTTTAAGGTGCGGAGACTGTCGTGACTGAGAAGCAGGGCATGCAGCTCGGTGTGGGTGGGTATAGATTCACGAGCGAGAATGGAGGGTACTATACCTTGTAGATCTTCGCAAAGAGACTGCAACACATGAATATTGAAATTGGCCTGCTTGAGAGGTTTGTTGGCGGCAGACAATTCATCAGAAAGAAGTTTGGCGCATTGGAGTAATAGTGTCATAGTTTCCTTTGGTTTTTGGCGAAGATTCTGAAGACTGAGATGAAGAGACATGAGTCTGGTAGGAGATGCCGAGCCAAACGCAGCAGAGAGTGTGACCCAGATGTCACAACTAGTGTCCTTATCCAAGATCAAAGGAACAACATCCTCGGAAAAAGAAGCAACAAGGAGACTAACGAGCTGTGCATCTTGTTGATGCCACGTTGTGGCCTCGATGGGGTTGCTGGGGTAGGGAGTGGTGCCATCGACAAAGCCAAAGAGGCTTTGGCCTTTGAGGAATGGCACCAATTGTTTCTTCCAGAGAAGAAAATTTGTGGGAGAAAGTTTGATCGAGAGATAGTGGTGGCGCGAGGAGAACACTGAGAGAGAGAGGGAGCAGCAGGCAGCAACGACAGGCGTTATGGCCTGTGTGGTGGGAAGGGCGCCGATGGTGTTGTCTTCGGTGGCCATGGAGATGATATTTTGACTAGCGCAAGAAAGGAAAGAAGAAAGAAAGGGCTCAGAGGAGCGTAGGGTGCTCTGATACCATGTAAATGCTTGTATTTCTCAGTAAATGAATCTCTCACAATAGAGAATTTTTGTAGGATTACATGATGAAACCCTAGTCAACTAGGTAAGATTTGGTAGAGGAATATTACAGAATATTACATGTGATATAAAGGGAAAGAGAATATATGGAGATCGGACCATATGAGACTTCCCATATCGGGAAATATGAGATATACTATTAGCGTCAGTATGGTGAAATTTCCTTCTTTCAGAGCTGTGGTAAGGGCATGTAAAACCCTGTAAGGAGTGATAATTTGCAGATTAGAGGATCTAAAAGAACAACGGATAGACTGGAAGCAGCGAGAACAGATATGAATGTCTTAGGTTTAATGATAAATATGGCTTTTAATAGAGTTGAATTGCTAAACGGGATTCATTGAGCTTATCCCATTCAGTTGGCAAAATGGAAAAGGCATAGTTGAGTTGAGTATTACAACTGAGCTAGTACCTCCATGCAAGGTTCTAAATCTTGGTTTTAAGGCTGGTTCCGGTAGACAACTTGGATCTTGCTTTGAGGTTTTGACATTACGTTTCAGCCCTGGGCTTCGACGGATTGAAACCCAAGTTTTGAAACTGAGAACTCAGAGATTTCGGTCAGTTTCGACTGAGATTTAGTTCCATGCCTCCATGTGGCTGACAAATGTGATGTTTTTTACTGCCACCTTACTTCCAGCAGTGGACATATGGCATATGCCTTACTATTAGCATCCCAGAGGGAACTTCCATTTGTAACATTTTTTCTGTCCACGGTTTAATTCCCATTCAGTAGACATATGGCATATGCCTGCCCAATGCTAATGTACATAGGCAAATAAAAGGATGTGTGAATCAATCCCATCAACCTGACATAATTGTAGCCAGGGGTCTTTATCAAAAAATCTTCTCGTGGCCTCCTTGCGCACCTCCATGCGATATCTTGTGTAGTCCTTTCCTGCGAGAAGTAGTACTTCTCCCAATCAGCGATAAGGTCGAATTTCAGGTGATGCACCACGTCCATTAGAACAGGCGATGCACCACATCCGGGAGTGCGGAGAACATAACAAGCTATCATGCAAAGTAGATAAGCATCCTGTGATCTTTGTTGATGAATTCCTTCCATTGGTAGATATTGCATGAAGATCTGGGCCACCTTCATAATGTCGATCTTCCCATACCTGACAAATTGCTTCACTTCCTCTTCATTCCATCCGAAGAAGTCCTGAATTTCCTCTGAGTAATCTTTCTTCAAAATTGAAATTTTAGTTTGGCCTCTAGATTCTTTTTGGCACCTAGTCCTACAATGGGAAGGTGAATTCTCAGAATGTTATAGTGTAGTGGATAATGATGATTGTCTTTTGTTAGAGCATGTACTAAAAACATGCCTGTTAAGTGATCTTGCATCTGTTTCTTTAATTTTCTATATTATTCTGCTGAGGTTCCTACTCTGTAACCAAGTGATAGTATGGTTATAGGAAAGGATTCGAGCTGGTAAGGAACTACTTGAAGCAAAGAGAATTGAGGAAGAAAATGAAAGAAAACGGTTCGTCTTTAAACTTGAAAGTTATACTGTCTATGTTTTCATTTCAATCTTACCCATTATCTGCTCTTTGAATGCTATGCACTTTCCTTTGCTGTATTGCAGTTTATTTTTCTTGCGGAAAGCAGAAAAGGAGGAAGAAAAAAGAGCAAGGGAGAAAATCCGACAAAAACTAGAGGATGATAAGGTCCTACATGGATTTGAGCATCCTACATATCCCCATATTGGTTCATATTTTCTTAAATATGGAGATGTTTCTCCTCTCTTAATTGTCATGCTTGTTTCTTATTGAGAAAGTAATAATATAGGTGTTATAGTTACTATTTTCTGTAGTGTAAAATGTAGTGCAAAAAGAATTTACATGTCTGTTACTTCTGCTACTTAAACATCACCCAGAAAATAAAGAATGGTGACCATTATGTACTTTTGATTCTTTTTTCTCATTATTAATAATTATCAGGATCTGACTCTGACTCTGATTCTGTATGATATTTGAGTCTCTTTAATTTGTTTGATCTTAGACAGAGGTCATGTGTTTAGGCAACGTTTCAAAAATTGGAATCGGACAGAATCGGTACTGATCGGTACTGACCGATTTGATCCCTGATTCCAATTTTTCATAACCTTGTGTTTGGGTCTAGATTTGATTATTCAGCTTTGCAAGACTCCAAAATCTCTTATCTATGTCTTTACAGGCAGAAAGTAGGCGGAAGCTTGGCTTGCCACCTGAAGAGCCTGCAGCTATAAAGCCTCCTACACCTGTTGTGGAGGAAAAAAAGGTGGCTTGTCTGTGTAAAAAAAAAAAAAAAAAACTTTGTGTACCATGCAACATCTGGGTTGAAATTTTTATGGATAAATTATTTGTATCTACTCTTCTGTTTACATTTCAGATTTCTTTGCCTGTTAGGCCTGCTACAAAGGCTGAGCGCATGAGGGAATGTTTACGATCTCTCAAGCAAAATCACAAGGTCAATGCCACCTTTTTTTTCTTTTAATGGATTAATTTGCAAGATTTCGGGTATGGACCTTATGGCAAACCAGTAGGGTCTCTCTCTCTCTCTCTCTTCAATCTTTCTTGTTTGATTTGCGATGTTTAGTATACCTAACCTTCCTCTCCCTTGTCATTGAGGTGTACTTGTTTAGGGTAAACTTATGGCTAATTCAGTTGGGTATGTGCTGACCAAAACTTGTCTCTGACCTCTGTAAGCTATTTGAAATTTTTTGTTGTATCATAATATACAGAAATAGCTTGTTAGAAAGGAAAACCAATAGTAAAATCCATTTTATCTATATAAAAGAGATAAAAAGAGAGTAAAACCATCTCTGAAGATATCCATTTGTAGATAGGATATAACTGCCAGGATATGGATTAGGGAGCACACTATATGGATGAGTATAGGAAATCAAAATGCATGTGCATATGCACACATACACACAGAGTTGGGGCCATGAGAGTTGGGCAATGGGATTTTGAATGTTTTTCAGATTGGCAATTTCCTTATTCTTTTTCCCTGGTGGGGTTCAGCTAGGGGAGTGAGTTGCACTGTATTAGATTAATAGGCATATCTTAGTTAATAAGATATACTCTATTTGAGAATATTTTCAAAACTTCCTGCTGTGGCTTTGCCCATGATTCTATAGGGAGCTGCGACATGACTTTAGTCAACCTTGCTGATATATGTGATTCCGTCTCCAGCTTCTTCAGTGAAGAGTCTTTGCAACAATTTATATAAGAAATTATTATATTCAGTTAGCTCATTCTTTTGTTATATATACTGGATTAGGATGATGAAGCCAAAGTGAAGAGGGCATTCCAGACTCTTCTTACTTATGTAGGGAATGTTGCAAAGAATCCGACTGAGGAGAAGTTCAGGAAGATTCGACTCAACAATCCATCATTTCAGGTAAGGGACTACATCAATAGATCATTTTTAATGCTGAGTTTAGGGAGTAGAAGCTAATAATTGTAAAGTAAGTTCTTTTTGTGGCTTACTGATTCAATTTCTCCAGTTTATTGGTGAGTTCAACTATTTACATGTTCTGAGAATCAATTGGGTCTGTTTTTTGTGCTTCCTTAAATTTCCAGGTCACTGCACACATCAACCTAATTGGTTGTCGATCTATTCCATTTACTCTTATTGATGGTGCACATTTTTTTTTTATATAGTTGCCTAAATATTCAGCACAAATAACTTTTGGCTCCCCCACCCTTGTTTTTTCTTTCATTAACATGGTTTTTTTTTTTTTCCTCAACAGGAGAGAGTTGGTAGCTTAGAAGGGGGAATCGAGTTTCTTGAACTCTGTGGATTTGAAAAAATTGAAGGTGGTGAGTTCTTGTTTCTTTCAGGAGACAAAATTTCCATGGCAGTGCTAAACACAGCTGGGGCTGAGTTGAACTCTGCAATAGTAAACCCTTTCTTTGGAGTTCTCTAAGGGGCATCTCTCATTGTAAGTGGTGGTCTTTTGCTATTTTGTGCTCAGAAAATGTGTGAATTGGATTGTATAGAAATGAATCAATGTATAAGTTTTCATGTATGTCGCACAGCTATGGGTGGATGGTTTTAAGAATCAACATTAACCCTTGCAATTAGATCATTGTGCATAGACAATCATCTAATACACCAAAGAAAAAAACTGAAGAAGAGAATAAATGTGAAACATGTTCTTGCCTCTTCTTTACAATTAGTCTTGTGGCAGATGGTGATTTATGGCCTCTTCTCTATGCTAGCGAGATTTTTTAACTTCTTCCCTAAAAAAAGAAAGTATGGAAGAAGAACAGTACCCGCTAGTGAAACATACGCCCAGACACATGGGGAAGTGGAGCCGGGGCATGGGCGTCTTTTCACAGTCTGATTTCACTTCTCCATGTGTCTGGGCATACGGACCACTAGCAGGTAGTGTTCTTTTTCCTAAGAAGTATTTCCAACTTGGCTACATGTTGCAGTTCACTCACTCGTATACACTCTCTCTCTTCCTCTTTACATGAAATGACCTCTATATCCCCTATAATTTTGACACCTTTGTGGAAATAATATATTTTTTAAAAATAATTTGTATTTCTCCATCCCTATTTAATAGGAGTTTGATACCCAAAGATACATTGGTATGGAGTCGCAGTTTTATGTTGATCAAGTTTTGTGTAAAATATAGGGCGACGGTTGGACATGTTGCTCACTTTTCACAAGCTAGTGGCATGCACCAATGGGGAGCTTGGGATGGGATGGGATGGGAATGGGATAGGAATGAGCTGGGGCATAGTTTTACATGGAGTGTGGGGAGAGATATACACAGACAGATTTGGCTCGGCTTCAATTCTTCATCCTCTAATTCTCTACCAATTCCCTATTTGTGTGCGACATGTGTTCCATTCTAATCCAACGGCTGTGGAACAAACCCCTATTTCAAACCTCTTTTTCCCCAAAATAGCCATTCCACCAACATCAACTCTCAACCTCAAGATGAAGAACCTGAACGAAGAAAAAGGGAAGGAGACGGGAGGAGAAAATCAGGAAATCTGATGAACCGAGGAAGAATATATTTAGACTTGCAAGCATCTCAATAAGCTATTTCCGGAAACCATGTCCCTGCAACCAAAAAAGGTTTGAATAAATAACAATCTACAATAAATAGATCCCAGAAAATGTGAAACATTTAGCTCTTCTGATTTAGAGATCAAGAAAAAACTGAAAAATTCTGTAAAGGACAAGTATCTTGAGAACTGAAACTGATAACCATGTTACAGAAGGAACAACTCAGCATAAGTTATTGTCATGAAGTAATGAGTAACTTGGGTGTAATCACGTAGGTAAGTAGGGTTAGTTGTAACCGCAGAGGAGAAGGAAGTGGAAATGAAAGGAGAAGGTATGTAACGGCTATATACAACCTACTTATTGGTATTTTCGGAATGAGATAAGCATGAGTTGGATTTTCTACAATATCTCTTTAGAGGAAAGAAGATTGGCGACCTCCTAATTACAACGTGGACAGAGCGTGCACATACCATACTTAATCTGCAAATAAGTAGAAAAATGGGGAGCAGGGGAGGGGTTAAAGTTCAGTCATGCAGTTGGGAGAAACATGAAATAGAATATTTAGTCAGAATCCTATCTTGAATATTAAGGTATGAAGTGTGCTAAATAACAAGCATGAACGATCCACTTAACCAAAAATTATCCAATCAACCATCTATGCCCAAAGATGGAATGGAATGGATTTGGATCACATCTAGTAGTACTCAAATTCCATCTCATGAAAAATATTTGTAAGATAGAAATTCAAAGCAAAATCATCAGAACTAATAAAATTAGTCCGGATCAAAATATATTCTTCCTCAGTTTCACCAGATTTCCTGATTTTCTCCTCCGGTCTCCATCCCTTATTCTTAGTTCAGGTTCTTTTTGAGGTTGAGAGTCGATGTTGGCAGAATGACTTTTGGCAAATAGAAGGGTTTGAAAAAGAAATTTGATCCACAGCCATTGGATCAGAATGTGACACATGTTGCACACGGATAGAGAATTGGAAATGAGCCGAATACACACGCATTTTTTCCTTTAATAATAAAACACTATTTGAAAATAAATTTAAGTCATTTTTCAAGTGGTTAATGTCAAGCCAAACCAGGACAGTTAATCATTATGTCATTATTAAAAACTATCAATGTCTTTGCAAATTTTGGTTCTCTCCGTTAGTTCTGAGACTCCATTCTCTCCCTGATCTTAATTCTCTCTTCCTTTTCTTAGTCACTCATATCCTCCGCATAGACGAGGGTATTCTCAAAAGAAATACACATTAAAGGGTTTCAAACCTTGCTCCTGGGAAGCATATAGATGCAGATTGGGTCCGGCCAATGTAATCAACACAGGATCACCAAAGCCCAATTCGAATTATAGGTAGCAATCCATCCAGGAACTTGGTTGATGAAGCCTGGTTAATCCCCTGTTACCCGAACTTTGTCGATACTTGCCAGGATTGCTCAAGACAACTCAGGATCCGATCAGTCGGGTGTAATCTGTTCCCAGAAGTATCAGATCATTGGTCCTTGTGGCAGCGTCATTTCATAAACTTGGAACAGATGGGAGCTTCAATTCAATCACTATGGATGAAGGATATGACTTCTTGATTGATTTTTTAAACTGATGGATTCCTATTTGCACTTCCGCAGATCAATATGCTTCAAATTATGCAACTTAAGAAATACTTAATAAGGGCAAGATAACAACTATCTAACACAGTTGGTGAGCCATGGTACACAAAAAGCCCATTTCGAGCCTCCTAGCTGTTAACTACTTCCCCAAGTAAGGCCTCCCTACCTATAAAAGTAAGGCCTCCCTAAGGCCTCCCTAATAAAAATAAAAAATAAGAAAAAAAAAGGGAAGAAGAAGGGCAAAATAACTTGGTCTACTGGAACCTGACTGGTTGGATTTTGAGCTTGGATAACTTATGACGAGTCGCCTTGGCACACCTCTTACAATATTTCCAGCTTAATTTCTCTGTATTAGCTGTTGAACTAGTACAAGAACTAGATAGGCATGCATGTAGAAGTAAGAAATCATGTACCTAAGAAGGTGTACGCCCTCCATGGCTAATGTAGGACTGAATCCTTTGCCTTTGCATTTTTCTTTTTTCTTTTTTGGGGTCTTGCATGGGTTCTCTTCTTGCATTCTGTGGTTACGATACTCTGCATTACCCTTTATTCTGAAGAATCATCAATTCTCCCAAAACAAAAATTACACAAATGAAAAATAACTCCACAAGTCACATCTATGCCTTCTTAATCCCCCCTCCCCCCTCCCCCCTTTTTCCGCATAGATAGCACCCTAAGAATTTTCCCTGGCCTGTGAATTTCTGATGAACCTTTGTTGTAGAATATACCTAATCAATTTCTACAAGCACTCTTTAACCCACACACCACGGACCAAACCATAAACAGAAGGTACAAAGAAGCCCAAGAAAAACAGAGATTCACTTTGCGTTTAGTAAGGTAGTAAGGTGATATGCATGGTTTTCGTAATATGTGCAACTGTGTTGATGACCATACTAGAAGAGTTTCAGCTATTCCATCAACAAATCAATCAAACGGGAAAAATTGTACAGGGAAATGGTGCAGCACCCAATATAAAAAAATATCTTCTTAAAAATTGCTAAATTTGGATTTCACGCACATATTGTACAAGAGGGATACCTTGGATTAGCTTTGGCAGTCATTCAGAATAAAAATGCCAACCAACAGCAATCCCTGCCACTAATAGGACTTTGAGTATGAACTTAGGAGTTAGTAAGGAAGATGACGGTGATTGTGACTGTGATGGTTCTTCTGGTCTTCCTCTTAACTTCCTAAGCAACTTTGATAGGAGCCGGGGAAGTGGACCTCCTTTCCCGGAAGCTGTGCATAAAACAAAAAACAACTTCAGCAGCTAGCAAAATAGATAAGAAACAAGCCAAGGGGGTAAAAGAAGACATAATCAAGGTGGCCCTCAACAAACTTTATGGTAAATATGGTTAGACACTAATTGGACAAATTATACCAGTGTCATCAATGATTCTACCAACATATTCATCAACTTTTTATAAGGTATAGACTGGGAAATAGGTATAGAGAAAAAAATATATATGAT
>NC_056566.1:9660839-9676552 GCF_013358625.1 Macadamia integrifolia
CCCCCCCCCCCAAAAAAAACCCCCAACCAGAAAAAAAAATAAATAAATAAAGAACAAACAAACAAACAAACTATCTAGAGTTGAACAATTCCATAACAGTGTACAAGCACAAGTGCAAGATTCAGGGTACGCAATCAAAACTTCCAAAGCCATACAGGTTTGAGCATATATCAAATTTAAAAGGAGAAAACCATTAGATAGGGTTCCATCAGAAGCATAAGCCATAGGTACACTGAATCCATTGTAGACAACAGGTTCCTTTAATCTTCCATCAACTAAGATGGATCTAGTGACTGCTTCCAACTAAAGGTCCTGTAGCCCTGTCACAAGATTCCCCTTCTCTAAATTTACATCATCTATAACTTATGAATTACCTTGGCTTTTTAAGAATCTTTCTTCCTCAGCAACCCGCCTCCTTAATACATTGAGCAGTGATCCAAAATACAAAGCAAACACCGTGCATGTGATTGTAATCACATTGTAAGGCATGCTAAAATCAGGAGTGGCAAGAGGCACAAGTAATATTTCTGTGTAAGACAGCACAGGATTCTTCTCCTGCATAGCAAATCCAGCCAATCCAGAAAATCAATAAAAGTAGATGTACAAAATGAATCCCTTCAGGATCAAGATACTGCCTGAATTATTACCTGAAACTTAGATAACAATGGTGACTTGCTGGAGTCCTCTTTAAGAAAATGCATACTTGCTTCAAAGTCAGGAAAACTAATTACAGCTGATGGAATGTCAAATCCCTGATTAGCATCTGGAGGATATTCATCAATGTGTAATAATCCCTACAATGGTTAAAAAACTTCAGAGTTAAGAACATTAAAAAGAAAACCAAACAGGTAAGACTGCCCAGTTAGAAAATCATATGGTAAACATATGGCCCAGACGGTCTCTATCGTGACATATGTGGGTGCTAGTGCTACTCATTGCCCCCAGGCCATATTTTGCTAGATGAACTGCTAAGTCATTCGTGAGTTGTACTTGTGTTAAAAATGAAGATCCCGAGGGATTGAATCCTGAGAGGTTTAAGAAAGAAAAATGATTACTGGTCAAAGCAGATTACAGTAACAGCCATCTGATTGAAAGGAAAGAGGTTCAAACAGAATTCTCACACAAAAAGCTTTAGACAAGTTGAGGCTTAAGTGCTTAACATACTGGCCTTACATAAAGGAGAAATAACGGTTTACAAAAGGTTAAGAGTATCAGATGCCATTTAAAGACGTCTTTATTGAGGTTATTTGGTCCATTATTCTGTCAGGGTCAATCTATGTGCTTTATATATAATTTTTACATTTTTAATAATGCATGTAGACAAACTTATGCTTCACTCTTCCCCTGTCAAGAGGCAAAAATTCTTTGACTGGGTTTTTGAGCAGCTTAAAAAAATGGTTTTTATACGTACCATATATTAGTTTAGAGGTAGCCTAATGTTGTTGCAATAAATGATAAATGAATTGAATTTTGATAGTTGTTAGTGGATCAAAAAGCCGGGGGCTAAATTTTTTATTTTTTTCCTTACCAGATATGAGCTACGAATCAAATGGCTAGTCATTGGGTACTCTACTCACTTAGGTATGTTCCAATATATGTTGCATCACCAGAATAATGGTTAGATTATTTTATTTATTTACTTTTGCTCAAACAAGGGAGCTCATTCAGCCATTAACATAAGTGTTCAGTACAATGGCGAATACAACTAAAAACAAAGAAACCTCAACACAGTTGGGGCCTCCAGATCATAGTTGTCAAGGCGACCCAAGACAGTAGAGAGGTGTCTAAGAGCTTAGGCGGCAAGGCGTTGCAAGGCGCCCAAGTGTTATTTTTTACTTCCCCTCTTTTCTAACATTATTTTATATGCTACATATACCTTATATCATCAAAAATCAACATTAAGCCACATCAAATCATAAAAAATCAACATTACACTACATCAAGTCTTCAAAAATCAACATTAAGTCACATAAAAAAAAAAAAAAAATAAAAAAAAAAAAAGAGCAACTCAGTGCATGAGACTCCCGCTACTGCAAGGTTTGGGAAGTCAAGTGTACATAGCATTACCCCTTGCTTTGCAGGAGAGGCTGTTTCCAAGTTTTGAACTTGTGACCATCATGTTGCAATAGTACAACTTAACCATTGTGCCACAAGTTCGCCCCCTCAACATTAAGTCACATTAAGTCATCAAAATCAACATTTAGAGAAATGTTCTTGTTCTCTAATAAGTTCCACTGGTTAAATGACTTTATTTTTACATGAGACTTTTTGTATTAGGTAGAGCATAAAACCAACTTTCCAACAAATCTAAGTCATGATGACAAAGTTATGTTCCGGTCAAACTTATTTTAAAGTGTGAATGCTGTTAAAATCATCTGAATGAAAATAATTTTATGTGCATCAAAACAAAAGATTATTATACCTTTGGTTTTAACAATGTCTTGCCATTATAAGATTTATGAAATTTTCAAAATTGAGAAAAACCCAAGCATTTGAAAGTTGAAAATTGCTCATATAACAAAAAATCAAGTTTTTGTTCTTGGACTAGGGAGTTGACTCTTTTATCCTTTTGGAATTTGAATTTTAAACTATTTTTATTGGATACAAATAGGGGACAGTGCACTAAGGCAACAGTCACCCAGTGATGCAGTTGGGCGATGGAAGGGATCTCCTTGATTTGGGAATTTTCTTATTTACTTTCCTCTTTTTGGTTTAGAATTTAGTTTGTGGTATTTTATTTAGCTTGGATTTTTATTTCAGTATCTATCTACGCTAGTTTCCATTTTTAATTAGTTACCATTGAGATGCTTCGAGTTTTCCTTTAAGTAGTCATGTAATACAATATGGAGTTTTAGATTTGAATGAATTTGAAGAAGTATGTTTTGGTTGGAATTGTTGGCTACCATGGATGGTTTCCTTCTCCCCCTTCTCTAATATTCTTTATCCATCTCTCTTTTCTGGATTTTTTCCCTTTCCTATTCTTTTCTTTTCTTATCTTCTCCTTCCTCTTGCTGGTTTTCTCTCCCAGTCCCTGTTCTGGGCAGCAGTTGCAGCACCTTAGGGATCGATAGATCTCCTTCTTTTCACCTTCTTTCTTCACCAACTTTTGGGGGTTAGTTCTCCATTGAAGGGCGACCCTACGCCTTGAATCTCAGGCCCGACAGTGGTTTCTGCTGTGAGCAACTACACCTACAACTCAGGTCACCTCAAGCCACTGTCCAGATCTGAATGGCAGGGAGTATCACACCTTCTTGCCTGCCGTTGAGGTACCTGTCTGCAGGAATCAAGAGGCCACAGGGTTGGCCGCCTTCGCCTGAAATTTCAGGTCTAATAGAGGAGATTTGAAGGAGATTTACCCCTCGCAAGCTGCTGGTTTCTTCCGGTTCTGCTGGTTGTCTAAGAAGGAGAAGAAAAACTCGTGAGTTGTGGTTTAAAACCCTTGAATTTTGTTTTACCTATTATAACCCAGCCTTTACCTTTTAATTCCCTTTGAGTTTCTTTATTTCTAATTCCAGAATACCGCTCCCTCATATCACGTTATTCCTTGTTTCCATTTATTAGTTTGCTAACTTATAATTACAATTCTACCACTCTTTATTAGAAATGCCAAATTAACAGAACTGAGCTTTCTTTGGGATTAATTCCAGATCTGTCCCCATTCAGCTATTTCACTTTAAAATGGTTATTAAGTTGTGCCATAAATTACATTACTGCCATTGGTTTGTTTAAATTGAATTATTTGTTAATTGTGGGCCCATAAGAGATCCGATTCCAACTTTTGGAACCCGGATCTGCATCACCCAGACCCCAACTAGGACGCTTGGACGCCTAGGCAACGCCTTGACAACTTTGCTCCAGATACAAGCCAATACAGTTTCTAATACCATCACATAACCAAGCTGGTCCATTCCTAATAGTTAAAAAATAGTTTTGATGCATACCCGATTTTGGAACCCTTAAATTTGGGTCGTTATGGGCCCACAAATAATAAATAAATCAAATCAAAGGGAGCGATGGCAATTTCGTAAATTCTCAAAAAGTATCATATGGGAAAGAATGAATAAGAGAAGGGGAAAAAACTGTGATTCAGGCTCTCTTTGGCATAAATTCTATTTTGCATTTATGACCTATTTCTGAAAAATCATTTGTGAGTATAAGTTTTAAATAACAATCGTTTGAACTTCTAGACAGAATTTATTATAAAATCCAAACTGGGATTGGTACGTGAGATGCATAGTCTGCTCAGGGATTTGAAGATATCTCATAGGCTCCATAAACCAACAAGATCTCACCATCTCTTGTCTCACAAACACAAGTGGGTTTCCATTCAAAGCCACTACTTCATTGGCACAAAAGATCCGTATCTCGAGCATTGAGAGACCGAAATTTCCTACTTAGAAGCTTGCAAAAGCAAATAATCCCAACCTCAAATTTCCTCAAAACCTTCTTCCACACCAACAAGAATCTTTGAATAGCAGAGACTGAGAGCATAACCTTCAAATCATTTACACAGCAAGCACAAGTGGGATATGTTTTTCTTGTCAATACAAATTGGATGATGAAGGGTGTTTAGTAATTACAAACACCATTACATACCATAGGTATGGGACAAATTAATGTAGAACCAGCCTAACTATTAAGCTAGGAACCAACTCTACAGCAGGATCACCTTATACTAATATAAGTAAATTACAGCAAGCAAAATTCCTAATTCCTCCATAACAGCAGTAAGAGGACAGTGTAGGGGGGGCCTAACAACAAGGCCAATGTGTATAGAAATGATACATAAATTAACACTCAGACTAATGTTCA
Organism: Macadamia integrifolia; assembly: GCF_013358625.1. Classification (NCBI taxonomy): domain Eukaryota; kingdom Viridiplantae; phylum Streptophyta; class Magnoliopsida; order Proteales; family Proteaceae; genus Macadamia; species Macadamia integrifolia. The sequence continues at coordinate 9,665,652 of NC_056566.1, forward strand.
ACCTAGAAACAAATCTTACTCCTCAACATTAAAGCTATTGTAATTATCACTTGCAATCCAAATTAGTAACCTAAGAAAATCCTTGTTTCACCAGTCAGGATACTACCGATCGGATGTAAAACTGTGATTAATTAACGCAGTAAAACATTCCCAAACTTTCGGATACAGCAGTAAACCAGAAACTGAGATAGCAGAATATTCCCAAAATAGTAACTTATGGAGAACACTGGTATATCCCTAAGGCCACCTCAGAGAGAGCCCAATTTTCAATCGAGGGTAGGGTATGGGGTAACATTCAACTCTTCAACAACTTAGCTCCAACTGACAGTTAGATCAGCAATTATGAGTGGATAAAAATTAGAAACTTTACATCGGATTTAGTAACTTAACAACACAGAATCTTGTAGCCATGGGATGGTCCTCAAACCACTGTCGAAGATAGCCATAAATAGGCTGAATCACATATTAAAACATGAGCTTCAAATAATGGAGGAAATGAAGAGGTATCGCCACTTGAGATTTCTGCCAGAAATTGCCAGAACCCGGGTTGCCGCAGGAGATGTTTGAACTTCAATCTTCAAACTGCTGTTGAAGCTTGATAGGACTGGTTATGGTACATCAAAGCACCTCAGAAGGTCTTCAAAGTTGGTCTCGGTTGTCTCTCACAGAACACAGTTCAGGGTTTGGAAATAGAAATTGAAAATAAAAGCAGACAGAGAAGAAAGAGAAGAGGAAGAAGGCATAGAGAAGGGAGGGGTCTCCCACCAATGGCTTCTCACCATAAATTTTTCACAGAGAAACTGACTCTTAGCATTTGAATTACTCAGCCAAGCATATAGCCTATTTTCTTTTCTCCAAACCGGTTTTTTTTTTTTTTTTTTTTTTTTTTTTTTTTTTTGGGGGAGGGGGGGGTGGGGGGGTGTATGTTCCCCTTCCTTGTATTTATAAAATTGATCAATTACAAAGCAATTCTCCATGTGTGGGAGAGTGTTGGACAGAAAAGGTAACCACTAAGATTCTAGTACAATGGAATAAAAGTTACTTTCTAAAACAAAAAAGCTGAAATGTAGAAACTAAATAGGATCAAGCTGTCCATATCTTGTACTACACAAGTTCACATCTATAACTCCATGCAAGCTGTCATGGGTCCCACTGATGCAAATACAGCTGCACTTACCTGGTTGCACCAGCATGACCGGCTGTGGAAGCCAAGGGCCAAGAAGAGCCGGTCTAGCCTGGGTCTGTGGTCCAACAGGGGCTGGTAGTAGTTTAGTTTAATAATATGTCTTTTATTTTATCATATTTGTTTTGGGATAGGATACGTAAGAAAAGTAGGAGTCAATTTCAGTGTTGGAGTCTAAGCAGGAGTCTTATTATTTTCTCTTTATATACTTGCATATACTTAGTGTTGAAAAGAGATGAATTTATTTAAATGAAATTAGTTTGATTTGTGCTTGTGAGCTTGTGCATCCCCCCTTCTATTCTATTTTCCTTTCTTCCCTAAGGCCCTCCATCACCCACAAGATCTTCTAGAGTCTTCCACTGCAAGGAATCCACTCTAGCAAGATCTTCAAGCTGGGGCCCACGAAATCTGATAAGAAAATCCCCCTTAAACCGTTGTTGGATGGAGGATATCTCCGACAGAATATTGGCTGGACCTGTGGGCCTAACTAACTCCATCACAGAAGCCCAAAGATGGGCCTGAAAATGGCCTAAACCGATGGTCAGAATAGACCCTGGTTTAAGCTGACTATAATCAAACCCATGTGGACTCTTTAGGGTCTGTTTGGGTTGTCCATACACTGGATCACAAATGCTCTTCTGAGATTTGTCTTCTTCATGCTGATTGGTAGCAGTGACGATATTTTCATTGTAATAACTGATTAAATTATCTCATGTATAAAGGAAATATTTTGACTTTAAAATAGATTGACTGGATAGGAACCTTTCTTAAGATGATGTAAACTTTGATATGATTGTCCATAAACAATTGCTATTTGGTATGAGATTTAATCTTCTTTCTTCTCTAACGTATGCATTTTCAAATGGGTGACAAGTACCTAAAACAGATAGTAATCTCAGAACCGTAGTTAACAATCACAGAAAGGAGACCTGAAGATGAAGGTTTGATTATTGCAAGCAATGACTTGCGGGATGTCCTCTCAAATGATTTGGCTTGTGAAGTGGGTCACAAGTGCTTACACGAGGGAGGTCCCTCTACTGCCGCCAGAATCCTCAATGCAGAACCTCCAGATGAAGATACTACTGCATCACAGCAAATGAACCAATTGAGATGCTCTTTTGCAGGTGCTCACTCGACTTGTGCTAGGACGGAAGAGCTCTGGTAATATCAGTGTCATTGTTATTGATTTAAAAATAGGTTAAGATGGAAGGAATTGGAGAACTGCACCAAACAGATCAACGTTGAGGTAGAGAAACAGAAAGATGTGCAGGTTCAATAACTCAGGGAGAGAGAAGATAGGAAAGGATCATAATGCAGTGGATAAGAGCAGTGAAGGTTATATATGCTCCGAGTCTTTACCATTCAAAGGGTCTACCTAAAGAAGGAAAAAAATGTACAGGAGTCAAACAGCTTGAACCAAGTGCCATTATCCTAACAGAGTGGGAAAGTTAGACTGAAGGTCGCCTTGCTCTGATGAAGCCAGCGAGCAGAGGGGACCAAGCTATAGATGAAGAAGGAGAAGAAGAAGAATAAGACAAGGCACTCGCCAAGTAAGAGGGTGGGCTGAGAACAGCGGGAGGAGAGGAGAGCGAACCTGCAGCCATGTCAGTTGTGACTTCAAAAAATCCAACAGCAATCGACCAGAACAGAGTAACGAAGAAAGAACACACACACGCACACACACAGAGAAGTGAGAAGAGAAGACAACTGAGCCAGTGATAGACTCAGAAGATGAGAAATATCGCTGGATAGGATTCACTTTTCTAAAAAATCAATCGTACAATCACAAACTGAAAAGGAAACAAAGAAAGAATAGACAATTAACTTCCTAACAAGGACTAACTACTAACTAGACCTTTCTCATGATAGGGACACTCCCCCTATCGTGAGTAAGGTTCTACATGCTAATGCAACGATGAATGGGTCCAATAGGGGTACAAATGACACCCCTATAGATTAGAGTCCAGACCAGAGTTAAAACTTAAACTTAACACTCCCCTTCAAGCTGGAGCATATAAATCACCTATGCCCAGCTTGGAATAACACCTTCGGAAAGCAGAACCAAAAAGAAACTTAGCAAATACATCATTCAACTGGTCACCAGATGAAACTAATGAAGTAACAATCAGCTTTTTATAATAGCATCTCACAGAGAATGGCAATCAACCTCAATAAATTTGGTCCTTTCGTGAAACATGGGGTTGCTGGCAAAGATGGCAGCTTGATTATTGCAAAACATCGTCATAGGTTGAGAAATTGGAAAACACAACTCTTGAAGAAGAGACTTCAACCACATCAATTCAGTTGCAATCATGGTTCGAAAACACGCCAAAATTTCGCATATTTTGCTTCCTCCTTTTTTTTTTTTCATCAAAACAAAATTGCATGGCAAAGAACTAATGATGTTGAGGATCACAAAGGTATAGATTTGCTAGAAATGAAGCTAATAAGATTGTGGGAAAAACAAGAGAGAAGAAATATGAACATATTTATAACAATCAGAGCACAAAGGAAGGAGGAAAAGCTATTTATAAGATAGCTAAAATGAGGAAAGGAAGAGTAGCGATCTCGACCATGTTAGATTTATTAAAGGTGAAGATGATAAAGTACTAATAAGGGATGAGGACATTAAGGAGAGATGGAATGATTATTTTTTCAGCCTACTAAATGAAGACACTTCGAGTAATAATGTCCTGAAAGACTGCATTATCCACTAAGACACCAAATGTCAAAGATGTATACGAAAAATGAAGGTGTCTTAAGTAAAAGAAGCTTTAAGGAGGACTAAAGTAAGGAAGGCATGAGGCTCAGATGAGGTCCCAATAAAAGTGTGGAAGAGCATAAAAATCTATGGTTGATCTTGGCCAACCAAACTATTTGATAAGATTATGAGCACAAGAAAAATGCCAAATGAATGGAGGAGAAACATTGTTGTTTCAATTTACAAAAATAAGGTGATATTCAAAGCTGTAATAACTATATAGGCATAAAACTAATGAGTCATACCATAAATTTATGGGAGAGAGTAATCGAAACCCACCTAAGACAAGAAACTACTATAAAAAATAACCAAGTTGGTTTTATGCCAGGAGACTCATTGAAAAATTTAGAGATTGCAAGAAGGATCTCCATACGTTGTGTGATTGGTGTATTCCGTTAAAAATGCAAATTACATGGTTATCTCCAACAAATAAACAAAACCTCATTGAGGTCGGTAACTACATCAAGTTTCTACTACCATCACACAATCAAGCTGGTCCTTTCCTAGGTTTCCATGACCTCTCATCTCCAATCTAAAACCAACAAAGTTCTGTACACAAGTTATAAAGCCCATATCCATATTTGTTTCCAGGCTCTTAGTTTAATCTTATGTGATGAAACTCTTTCATTCTTAGCATTATTGATGCAGATTAATCACCAAAAAATGCTTGTTTTATTAGGAATAAGCCTAGGGCTGGGTTCCATACATGTTGGACATTTGATCCCATGTGTTTTGAGTGTAATAAACCACTTTTATGGGTTTAAAAGAGGAGCTCTAAGATTGAGTACGGGATTACTAGCTAGTTTCCTTTTTTCATTAGTTTCCTTTTAAATTGGGTTTAATTTAAGTTATATTGATTTCTTAGGAGTCAAGTTATTAGATGAGTCAAGTCATTAGTAGTTAGTTTATTTTTTCAACTAGTTTCTAATTTCAGTTTTTAGTAACTATTGCATTAGGAGAATATTTGGTTTCTTTTTTTCAGGAACCATCTATTTTATAATTCCCTCCCCCATCAACATTATAAATAAAGAAAATGAGGCTCCTAAGCTTAGAATGATTTTGATAAAAAAAATTAATGGTTGTTGCTATTGTCTTCTCCATAAAGAGTTGTCTTGTGTTTGATCAAGGCTAATGGAATTGGTGTTTGATCCAATTGACTCTTTGCGGTGTGAAGCCCAAGAGGTTCCTTTCAAGTGTTCTTCGTCCTCTCTCAAGTATGCAAAGTACTACAGATCAGTCCAAGCACTACAGGTAACAGATCTGATCTTTTAGTTTCTGGTTTTGAACTCCCAGATTTCTCCTACTCGATCCATCACTGATCAGACCATCCAGCCACCTGATGGCTTCCCTGTTTGGGTCGAGTATTACCCCTGCTGAAAGCATGGTTCGATCCTAATTTGGGGTCAATCAGACCAGGGATTTTATTGTTATCAAACTTCTCTCTATTCTGACCGATTTTAATTAGCTCAGTTTCAGCCGAGAACTTTGAATCGGTTTGATCTGAATGTTGCTTACTGTTTGCTGGCCTGTTCCTCATTGATTTAGTCTCTTTAAGTTGGTGATTTAAACCCTTAAACTTCCTGATTATCATTCAGTAACAGACTTCTGATTTATAATCTGATATAACCCTATACCTATATCTGATTGGTCCTTCCTGCTGGTTTATATTCTGATCTCATAAATTCCAGTTTCTGGATTCAAAACTCTGATTTACAGATCTGTTTTATTCCTTTATTCTGGCTGTTGTTTGCTGCCTATCTTTGGCTGATTATTTGGTTGTTCTTCTGATAAAAAGATCCTGCAGTTGAGACTTGGTTAGACTCCCTACCCTAGTCTACATTAATTAATTTTTTTTTCCTTTTTTGCTGGAGGAGGTATGCAAATTTTATTGGTTAGACTATTCAATTCTTTTCCTGCTTTCCTTTCTAGAATTTAGTTAAACAAGTACATGGTGGCTTTCCTGGTCTTCTAATCATCTAGGCACATTCTAACGTATCCTTACTTATATCAACTAATAGTTACATGGTAAGTTGTCACTATCATCATATAAACAAAATGATCATATTGTGTAAGTTTTCTGGGTTCACAGGAACTCTCATCTCCATATCTAACATGAATAAGGAGATTCATAAACATTGACCAGCCATATCCATCTAAGCTTCCAGGCAATAGTATATTACATCATGTGACAACTCATTAAGAATTAGAAAACCAGAACACCCATAGAACATACCTTATCGAACTCTATGGTTAGAACACCTGATTTCATGTCGCAAGGAAGTCTCAAAAGCATCTCCATCAGCCCAGGTGAGACCCTATCTTCAGAAGGTGAAACCCGTATTTTCTCTATGGTCTCCGAAACAATTTGTGCTTCTCCATCAACAAAAATCCGAAGAGTATGAAAATAAACTTTCACATACCAAGGCACAACTTGGAAAACTTCAATCCGCACCTTACAGCTGCCTTTGTTGGCACTATCACCCAAGAATCCCTTGACTAATTCTGTAGATTTCAAAGTGATAGCAATAGAACCTCTAGCATTCCCACTTCCCATTAAGAACCTACTAGTGTGGAATGGTGCTTGAGGAGACGACCAGAACACAGGCTGTTTCCATGTCAAACTTACATCAAATGGCTCATAATCACTATATTTCTCAGTGGAGAACTCATATAGAACAGCTGAGTTCCCACCATGCCCGTTGTTTATCTCTTCAATTACCCTATCAGGACTAAAAGAAAGCTGAAATACTGGGTTACTCCAAGAGCCATAGGCCTTTTCAGCAACCCAATTTTTCTCATTCTTCTTTCCCGACTCATTGAGTTCAGAGACTAGATTCCTCTCAAGTCCAATGAATACAGTGCTAGACTTTGCAAGTTCACATTTTCCAGTGATTTTCCTGCCAAAAATTGAGCTTAAAGACCAACTTGGCTGCGGTTCTCCAGGTTGAAGAACGACTGTAAGAGTCTGTTCAAGCGAAATCCCACGTTCCACCCCAACCTCTGAATCCGTTTCACTTGATGTCAACCTTAACCGCTGTGAATGATAGAAACCCCTATAGATAGAAGGTCTGTCCATTAGAACAGCAAGTCCGGCTTTGTCTCGACAAGGGAGCAATTTCAACCAGGGAGTTAGGTTCTCAGTACAAACAGCCTCCCGTGGCAGAGCACCATATCTAAGGGCACCCAAGAATGGTCGAAAGCTCCAATGTGGAGAAGCATAAGCAGTAGATGATTCCAAGAAGTTAATGGAAGCACAAAAGAGACCCGCGAGGGTGTGGGTCAGATTTTTCCAGGTTGAATCGACCTGGTCAGATGGAACATCGAAGACAGCCCACAACTCAACTCCGGGAGGTTTCGCATTTGCGCTCGATACAGGATCAAATCCACCCCATTGTTCGTAGTTCCAGCGGCCTTGCGTGAATGACAACTCCATCTCACGAATCCGGAATTTTTGGACCTAATCAAAAGCAGCATAAAAAACCCATTAGTGATCAAGCTCTGAACTTAAACCACAGTTTTGCAGACAATGGCAATTAACAAACCCTAGATTCCAAGCAGAAGTGAAGCTGCTCGGGGAGTGAAAAATGAAAACTAGTAACATAAAACCTAATTTTCTCGACGGGAGATGAGGAAAAAGTACCAGTTGAGCGATGGCTTTGGGGAAGAGCCGATGATGGCGGCCATGGCTAGTCGATGGGGGAGCTCTGCTGTCGAAGTGAAAATGAGCAAGGACTTTCCGATCAGGCAAGGGTTTCAGAAGCAATTCTTCGGAAAACTCTTCTTCTTCAGTCGATCCAGCAAAGATTGGAGAGAAGAAATAGTGGGATAGCACAAGAACAAAGAGAATAGAACGTAGAAACAACATTATTGGCTTCACTGGCGCGCCTGCAATGAAAGGGATCCTAGAGGACCCGCCATTAATGAAACCAGAGAAAGCTCGTAGTTTTTTTACTCTATTATTTTTTTATTTATGGATAATTTATAATACCACCTAAAGAATCAACTATAGTCTTTAAGGCGTTTGCGCAATCGGCTTGTTGGTTGGCTTAATTACGCTAGTTGGGCTTGTAGCTAAAAGTCGTCAACATAGCTTTCCTCTTCCTCTACCTTCACTCGCTGCCTTCTGGCTCGTCTAGTTCGGAATGGGATGTGGAGGGGATTGTGGTCGGATCGATTCCTTCTGGCTCTAGTCACTCTCTTTCCGTCACTCGTTCAGGTCAATGTCTTTCAGGGCATCGGTGCATCTTTTTCGTGTACTCGTTTCTGTCAATAAATCTTTCTCTCGTACTGGTCCTTCTTTCTTGCACGCCAGTATTTTAGGAATACCCCTCTATTTCACCAAATTAAACTCAACCCCTATTATCAGTCTTTATTAAGCGATGCTATGAAATGATATTTTAGCACTTATGAGTAAAACACCCTTATCTTATTATCTCAAAAATATCCCTCTCTTCTCTTTTTTCCTCAAGTACTATCAGATCCCATTCTCTCTCTAAAATTCACTCAATTTCTCTCATAATTTGCTTCGAATCTATCATCTTCTTCGATCGTCAAAAACTTTAGCAGCTTTGTTTTCCAGAGGTCTCGATCTAGATCTCATTGAAACCGAAGACAAGGACCTTTTTTCTTTTAGAATCGTTCCATCAGACGAAAAATCGTGAGAAATCTGCTCAAAGTTTGATGTCTAGTGCCGGAGCTCCAAATCGCTCGACGCAACCATCGGGGCAGATCCTCCAATAGTAGCAACAACAACCATTCAAGCGTCACTTCACGTCCATGAAACTGCCATTTGTACCTACCGATGATTACCATCGGTTCTCCTCAGAGAACCATAGGGTTCCTGACGAGGAAGCTGAATCTATAGTTGTTAAATCTACTGTGAGTTTTACTTGGATACGTCTTTCTACTTGAGTTCTGTTGTTGGGGTTTTGTTCATTGCTGTTTGAGGAGAATTTTACAGAGATTGGGTTCTTTCGATTCCTCTAGTTGTTCTCTACTATTTGGTTTTTCTGGGACTTCGAAGCTTTGTTTTTATGTACAAAGTTCTGCTTGGACTGGTTCAATGTTCCATTTTTTTTTTTTTTTTTTTTTTTTTTTGGAATTTCATAAATCATTTGTTCACTGCGTTGTGCTTGAATGGAATGAGGTAGTTTGGTACAGAAATCCTTTTGTACTGAGTTGCTCTGTGGTTTAGTTTACAGGGGGCTTATGAATTTTCCAGCACGTTTTGGTGAGGCTTCAATTTCTTGTGGTATTACTTCTGTCTTTCCCGATCCATGCTTTACTTGTAATTTGGTGTGAGAAGATGCTTAGTGGTTGGGAACTTGGGATCAATAAAGCAGTAATGGATGTCTGTAATGCCAAATAAGAAAGGAAAATGGTCTTGTGAATTGAGGTTGCATATATGGATGCATTGAACATGATTCCGAGTTTCAATTGGGTCGGATTGTTGGATCTCGGCTTGGGTTGTGAAGTAAAATAAGGAAAAACTGTTTATTAAGTATTTATGGGAGTGAGTCTATGATTCTCATAGCCGCCGCCGTCACCCGAAGGGGGGTTGCAACAGCCGATCTGAAAAGCCCTAAGGATCTTCTTCTCCAACTCAATGAGACTAACTCGTGACTCGTTATGAAGTGAGAGTGAGTTAGGGTTGTGGTGAAATCGATTTGGGGACTACAATTAATGAGGGTAATTTCGGAACTTCATTATTTTTAAGGGCAAAATGGTATTTAAAAAAAAATGAACTGCTGATGTCAATATTTTGATATATTTTGTAACAGAGACTAACAGTAGGAGGTTTGAGTCTAATTTGGTGAAAGAGAGGGGGTCGTAGTTTTTTACTCTCTTTTATTTATTTATTTATCTTTTGTTGATACAATAGCGAAGCTCGTAGATGACACAGATTGTCCACCATCTACAATCTGATTGGAATAACTGTTATGCCCCACCAATGCATCTATTCTAATCTAACGGTAATCATGGGCAAAAATATCAAAATTCTGAAATAACCAGAGCGTAAGATTCGGTGAGACGCATGATGCCTTGATCCATGTTGGGTTTTTGGGCCTAGATTCGAGCCCAACTATTCTGAACGATCAACACTAAGTCCATTATACTCCTCTACATTAGATCTCTATGGCCCGTTTGTTTAGAGAGAAGTTGGGAGTGGGATTGTTGTCATTATGGGACCCACATGTTAGTGGGGTGAAAGACGGGGAAAGTAAATATGAAGTAAAGTAAAAGTTCCCACCCCAGCATCGTTTGGTTGGGGAGGAGAAATGGAGAGAAGGAAAGAGAAAGAGGAAAAGAACGAAATGTTCATTTAGCTGTAGAGGGTAGTAACCTTTCTTCATTCAACAGTTGCAGATGTTCAAGTTTAGTGTTTCAGAAATTAGAAGACAGAGGAAGAAGAGAAGGAGGAGAAGAAGAAAGAGATAGAAGAACGAGACAGATTGAGGAAGAATCGCTAACCAAAAAAAGAAAAAAGACAGAGGAAGAAGCGAAGGAGGAGAAGAAGAAGGAGACGAGGAGAAGAAGCACTAACAGAGAAAGGAAAAAGAAGATAGGAAGAATCTCAATCGGAGAAGGAGATGAAGAAAGAGCATTTACAAAAAAGAAAAAAGAAAAAAAGACTGGAAGAAGGAGACAAATTTACTGCTCCACCCCCAGGAGAATGCCACAATGATAAGCCCACCCCCTCTGTTTCACCAAATTATTCTCAGACCCCTTGCCGTTAGTCACAATTAAGGAATATACCTTATATGTTGATGTCAGCAACTCTATTTTATTTTAAATACCAAAATACCCTTTCCACCATCTCCCTCTTCTTTTTTCCTCCTCTCCCTTATTCTCTCTTCTTCCTCCCTTCTCTTTGTCTCTATTCAATAGTGAAAAAAAATCTGAAGCCGTCGCTGTTCGACCAATCTCTCTTTATGATACGAAAAAAAAAAAAAAAAA
>NC_056566.1:9676572-9803548 GCF_013358625.1 Macadamia integrifolia
TCTCAACTTCTCCATTCTTTGGGGATTCAAATGGGGCTTTTCCCCACCCATTCTTCACACCTTCAAGGTCCTATAGGATGGTTCTAACCTAGATCTAGGTTAGATTCAAGTAAGGGAAAACCATCTTACCTTCTTTGCTCAAGAACGGCTTCAAACCCTCCAAATCACTTCAAACCCACAATGTTCCTTCCACCTTGTCAATATCTCTTCAAATCCTTCAAGATCAACACATAAATCATCTATTAAACCTTAGATTCATCATTTCAAAGGAGATTTATAAGCTCTCAAGAAACCATACTCGAATCAAGGGTTTTGAAGCTTGGATAGGGTGAATGTTCACAAAACCCAACTTTTCTTACCTCCAACTGTAGATCTAGAGTTGAAGATCACTCTCCCGGCACCGGAATGAGAAGATCGAGCTTCGGCACCGCTAAAATCCCTCTTTTCTTCCTCTTCCTTCTCTTCCTTTCTTCTTCCCTTTCTTTTCTCTCTCCTCTTTACTTTTCTCACCAACGTACGGGGTAATAAATGGAAGGAAAAGAAAATCATAAAGCCTTATATACCATTCCTAATTGAGTGAATAGTGCACTTGGATGGGTCACTCAGGTGGGTGGGTGTACCCACCTGTCCTACCCACCTGAGGGCCAAAACTTAGGATTTTGACCGGGTTCGGGCCTCGGTGCGAACCCCACCCCAGGCATACGATGTAGCATACGTATATACCTTAGAATACGGATACAATACCTGCTTTATCCGTACATAGCCTTATGGTAGGTGCATGTACATGGCTTGGGCACTCCCGTCTCTTCTGGCACTTGCTCGGACTTGTCGGGCCAGCCGGTGTTTAAGGTCACCCGTGCCATCATAGCCCATAAGGAACCCGCTCTAATTTCCTCTGGCTCGATTCCTGCATGGTTAAACTGGTTCAACCGCGAAATCAGACCGGGTTTAAGAAGCGGGGTATTACATTTAGTGTTTCAGAAATTAGAAGACAGAGGAAGAAGAGAAGGAGGAGAAGAAGAAGGAGATAGAAGAAGGAGACAGATTGAGGAAGAATCGCCAACCAAAAAAAGAAAAAAGATAGAGGAAGAAGCGAAGGAGGAGAAGAAGAAGGAGACGAGGAGAAGAAGCACTAACAGAGAAAGGAAAAAAAAAGATAGGAAGAATCTCAATCGGAGAAGGAGATGAAGAAAGAGCATTTAGAAAAAAGAAAAAAGAAAAAAAGACTGGAAGAAGGAGACAAATTTACTGCTCCACCCCCAGGAGAATGCCACAATGATAAGCCCAACCCCTCTGTTTCACCAAATTATTCTCAGACCCCTTGCCGTTAGTCACAATTAAGGAATATACCTTATATGTTAATGTCGGCAACTCTATTTTATTTTAAATACCAAAATACCCTTATTTTAGATACCAAAATACCCTTTCCACCATCTCCCTCTTCTTTCTTCCTCCTCTCCCTTATTCTCTCTTCTTCCTCCCTTCTCTTTGTCTCTATTCAATAGTGAAAAAAAATTTGAAGCCGTCGCTATTCGACCAATCTCTCTTTATGATACGAAAAAAAAAAAAATTTCAATCAAGCTCCCTGTGAAATACCTAACCAAGCTCTTTCTGAAGAAAAAAAATGTTCAGAAACTCACTCAATGACCCACTTTATGGAATTTTACAAATGTATAGTTGCACAAAATGATTAGTAAAAACAAGGAATAAAGCAATTGTTTTCACATAATGGAAATTGCAACCGTTTAAGAAAGACAAAAGTTACCTTCAAATCATTCACAGCCAGCAAAACCCCAACCTTTAAGACCAAGGTATCAAGGGGAGATAATGCCTAGAAATAACCAAAGACAAAGGTATAACATAACGAAGACGCTAACTGCTACCAGAATAGCTCAGAATTTTCTTCTTCTTTTCTTTTTTTTTTTAATGGTATATTCTATAAAAATTTTGGCCAATAAAACATGCAACAAGTGCAATAAAAATAAGCGAAGAAATAGGCAAATGATCCAACCACGAAATCAAAAATGCATTAGCAGAACTAAAATGTACCCATTACCAAATCTGCGACCAGGAATTTCCAGAAACAAGGTGCCAACAACAGGACAGAACTGCATTCCACATAATAACCCTAAATCATCGTTGAAATTCATATTTTTTCGTCCGATCATTAAGCCATTTCAATAAATCCTAACGCGTAAGAAGATCGGAGAGCAAAACCCCATAAACAAAGAAGAGGGAGAAAGAGGAGGGTTTTGCTACAGACTCTCAGCAACTAAACAAAGACGAAGAGAGAGGATTTCGGTTTACCGAAATCCATATCTTTCCTAGCGTATACCCAAACTTGTTATCTCCAGGTAGGGGTTAAGAGGAATTGGGTTAAATTGAGTTTTAGTGAAAAGGGTACAATGGTCATTTTTCCTCTTGACTTAACCACGAATGTTTTAGTGAAAAGGGTATAACGGTCATTTTACCTCTTGACTTAATTGTGGCTAACAGTAGGGGATCTGAGAATAACTTTGTGAAACAGATGGGGTGGTCTTATCATTGTTGCATTCTCTAGGGGGTGGTGCGGTAAATTTCCCAAGAAAAAAAAAAGGCAAGAAGGAGCGAAGGAGGAGGCTTCGTCTGTGGGACGATGGAGTATCAACCAAAGTCTCCATCAAAGTCCACGTGGGCCGACAAGGACTGTTCACATGTTTCTCCAAAATCCCACCCCTTTTAAACAAACACCTTAAATATTGTTAGAGTGGTATAATTTTTACAACTATCTCACCCCTTAAATCCCACCATAGCAAAACCCTTCTAAACAAACGGGCTCCTAGGGTTTTTGCAAAAAAGCCCAACTCAAGCTCAAATTTTTTTTTTTTGGTAATTAATTCGAGGGAGAAAATGTGCAGGGTACAAGCTCAATTACAGCCCGTTCATCTGCCCTTTTTTAGTGGAGTCATTTAACTTTGTAATTATGTATTGTCATCAAAAGTGGCTAAAATACGTGTTAGGCCCCATTAAGCCATGTAGAAAACAGTTTGCTCACATTAATGGATCATTAATAATAGTATCATGCCAGGTCTGGCTAGGCTTGCAATTTTCAAGCTAAGGCCCATGGTCCATGGCCCGCTCATATTTTGAATGCTTTTCAGTTATCAGTCTCACCGTCGTAATCCAAAGTAAAGCCATTGGCCACAACCATCTTCACCTACAAGTTTTTTAAAAACTCAAAAGGAATAATTTTACTATTGATGATCTTAGGAAGCTAGTCAAATTGGAGGGCCATGATTTGGATAGCAGACCCCATCTAGTTGTGTTCTACTTCGTTATTATTTTTGTGATCTATTTCTTTTTTTATTTTTCCTTTTCTTTGTCCTTGCTTGGATCTATGTAGCCGACCCCATTAAGTTGGGATAAGGCTTTATTGTTGTGGTCACGATGGTGATTGTGATCTGAGTAAGCTAGAGAAACTCATATAATCTATCCAATAATAAATAAGTTGTAAAAAGAGTAAATGGAAATGTGACAGCATGTATTGGTCAATGTAAACTTTTACACTTTGGAGCTTTACTTGAACCATAAGGTCCACCATTGAGACATGGACCTATCCTCGTTTATTCATTTTGTATAGCTATGAATTAACATGGAGGGGGGAATAGGTTATACTAGTGGATCTTAAAAATACTTCGATTAAATTCCTAAGTATGTGATTGCAAATAATAATGCAGAATATAGAAAATAATTACAAGGATTTATTGTGGTTCAATTCAATCTAAATCTAGTCCACTCCCTTACAAATTACTTGTAAGATATTCGAACTTATAAGGTATTCCACTAGTTCTTCCCTCTTAGTACAATAGGAGAAAAACCTTTATAAATCTCTTTCAATGTAAAGATGGACCTTTACAAATCTCTTTCAAGGTAGAGAGGGGCATTTTACAATCTTTTCCAAATAAGAGAGTCCCTCACATGCTTAAAACAGTCTAGACTAGAGCAAATACAAAAACAAAATTGAATAAAAGATTCAAGTTACCTCGTGCGGTACGTGATATAAATATGTAATGACAATATAAGCATACACGTTAATTGTCTTCCTAATAGAATGATGTAAAAGACTTGTAGGCTAACTTGAGTTATTCACTTGGGATAAAGCACAATGATAGAACCCAAAAAGATTAACACTCTTTCTCACTTTTTAGCTTTTGAAAATGATGATCAATTTGATGATTAATTGTTAATTTAATAAGCTATAAGTAGGGTATTTATATGGGTGATTAAGAGTCATAAATTACGTAGGAAGATAATCAATTTTGGGAAATAAATATGGCTTAACATGTATTTTTTTCTCTCTACTAGTAAACCTAGGATCCGGTAGTTACCAGATCATATGACCGTTGGGTGAAATAGATTTGTTGAAAAAAAAGAAGTTGTTGGAAGTCTTCAAACCATCCGGTAGGCATCCGGCTAGCCGGGGACCTTAGCGGAAGGAAATGGATAGGGTGGTGGCAGGATCCGGTTGTTACCTGTTGGTCTCCATTGTCCTGTGTCTGATAAGTTCACCAATCACAGAACTCTACCTATAGTCATCGGAAGGTTTATGTCTTTTTGGCCTGACTGACTGTTGTTATTCAATCAGTCATAACTTCCTCATACGAAATTCAATTGTCTTGATTCAAATTGTGTTAGTTATGCAACTCAATGCTCTACATTTGTTCAGTTTAGGTTGACTTTAAATTTAATCATTGATAATGACTAAAATACCCTTCTGTCAGGATCTTGCTGTTTATCACAGCAAACGGATGTGAGTTGGCATGGCCAACACACTCAAGGTCTTAGGGTGTTGTAAATAAGCACAACGTAGAGTCATAATATATGATGCATGCATGCTATGCAGTGTAGTACGTGCAGTGTGTGATATTTACAAAATATTCTACATAATATATACTTGTCTTTCTGTATCTTCACATTATCTTGTACACTTGACATCTTTCAATTCTTGATGCTTGAGGTCAACATAATCTTCAAAAGGTCTTCATGCCTTCACATTAGAGATCTTGAGGTCTAGCATGTTCCTGACTTTATTGTCCATGTCATGTTAAGATTCTTACCTTCACATATCACTTGGTATAGAAATTACGTTTGTTTGTTATCATCAAATCCAATATGGAGTTAGTACTCTAGAGGTGAGTGTGTATCCCCAACAAGCTAGTTTTCTATTGCTGCCCTCTTTGGGTTCCAACCCACTCCCCACCCCTTGCACAAACCCCACCCTTGCCCAACCTCTTGGGATGCAAGCCTAGTGGACTATGAACCTTAGTAAGGAAAGGCAAAAAAAAAAAGATATAATAATAAAAATTGGATTGAGTTTCCTTTCACCCATGATGAAGGGAGTCTCCTACCTTAATCGTCAAATTAAACTTAAGGGCTTACGAGCAACTTTGTATACTATGGAGGCTAACATAATTGACCATTGATTTCCTTCATCGTGCATGGGTGAAGGAAAATTCTCTACAAAAAGATTTTGTTATTGGATTATGTTTTCATTGACCCTATAAAAATAAAAAGAAAGACTGTGAACTAACGCGATCTATGGGGGAAAAAAAAAAACAAAACAAAAACAAAAACAAAATTAAGAAAAAAAATACTTGGTGGTTGGATAAAACTTTAAGATTTGTACCAGAAGTATTTCAAACTTTGTACAATAAGGGGAATAGAGGGAATAATAACACCCCGATAGGTAGATATTCTCTTCACTCACTAATGAAGAAAAACTAATAATTGTATAATCCAAAACGAGACGAGGTTGTGCACGCCGCTAGCTCCAACTCTTCTGGGGCTAGCGGGGGTTGAGATGGGAGGGGTAAGGGGGACTTTCTAGGGTGGGAGGAGATAGGCAAACACAGTGCTGGGCACGACGCTAGCATGCCCAGCCTTTTCTCTAAAAAAATAGGTGAAAGTTTTCCTTCACTATGTGGTGATAGAACTATACACCTATCAAGTTTCTTAAATGTGTGCCTCTTTATTTATGAATGATTAATAATACCCTCACATTGTTCACCTATAACCTATATGGACACCATTCATGATTCTCCCTTGACTTTGGGTGTGGGAAAACTCGATCCAATAAAAATAATAATAAGCAGATTTTACTTCATATGATTGGCTGTATTATCACAAATTCAAAGAGGTTAGTATATTCAATTCGATTGGATAACTACACTACTATAATATATGCCGCATAATGCATGTTTGCTAACAATGACCAATAATGTGAATATTCATACTCAAAAGATTTCTTTTATTATTGAAGAAATGATAATGGCCATGTTTGCTAGCATGGGCGTATGCTAGCTCCTCTGGCACCATATACCTTCAAATATTATCTTAACCTTCTCTTGCATCCATTTGTGACACTTTAGTAATAAAGGAAAGTCTTTTAAGTATAAACCATTCTCATCATTGGCCATTGTTAGGAAACATGTATTATGCAACATATATATGGTAGTGTAGTTTTCCAATACATTTGAATATGCTCTTTGAAATTGTGGCGTTATAACCAATCATATGTAAAGTAAATCTTGCTTATTATTATTTTTATTGGACTGAGTTTTATGGATTATGATCCTCTCCGGATGGGAGAGAGCCCAACCACATATGACGACTGCTAGCACCTTCGACATGTAACCCAATGGGCTCGCAGCCACCAGATGTGTGTTGGGCTCTCTCATGTGGGAGAGGATCTAAGTTCAAGTTTCCCATAGCCACAATGATGGAGGAATCTTGGATGGTGTCCATTTAGGGTATATGGTAACAATGGGGTATTATTAATCATTCATAACATAAGGAGGCACACTTTTAAGATCCTTGATGGGTGTACGGTCCCATCACCACATCGTGAAGGAAAACTTTCCCCTATTTTTTTAGGGAAAAGCTTGTGCATGCTATTGTTGTGCCCAACACTGTCAACTTCTTTTCTCTCCGTTGAAAGAGTCCCCTTGTCGCTTCCATCCTAGCCCCCCATTGGTTGAGCTGATAACTCCAGGAAAGCTAGCAACATGCCCAACCTCTTCCATTTTATTTTATGATAAAATTAATTAGTTCGTCTTCACCAGTGGGTGAAGAAATTATCGAGCTATCGGGGTGTTATTATTCCCTTTGCTCCCCTCATAGTACAAAGTCTGAAATACTCTTGGCACCATTCTCAGAGTTTTATCCAACCACCAAAACTAGTGGATAAAGAAATTATCTCTATTCCATGAGTGAAGAGAAACCAAGTCATTTTTCCTTAATCCCTTTTTACATTCGATGCTTATAGTGTCAATGAAATCTTAATCTAATAACAAAATATTTTGTAGAAAGTTATAAATGGTCAATTATGTTAACCTCTAAGTCCAAAGTCACTTGTACCCCTCGTGTTGAAGTCAATACTGATTAAGGTAGGAACTCCCTTCACCATAGGTGAAAGGAAACTCGGACCAATTTTATTTTTTTGTGCCATTCCTTATGAGGGCCCATAAGCCACTATGATGGCATCCCAATAGCATGACCAAGGAGGGTGGGATCCAAAGAGGGTGGCAGTAGTAATGAACTCTGAAAATGAATAGATGAGGATGGGTCCATGTCTCGATGGTGAATCATATGGTTCAAGTAAAGATCCAAAGTCTAAAATTTAACATTATTCAATACATACTTTGGCATTCCAGTCTAACATCAAAAGATTTGGATTGACCCTCTTGATATGACATGCAGAAAAAATCAGACATTCTTCTTTATAATATATTTATTTTTGGATAGCTTATCTAAGTTTCACTAGCTTGCTCGGATTATTGCCCTAGTAAAACTATTCTTTATGATTTTTGATAAACTAGTAGGTGTAAATGGTTGTAGCCATTGTAAGTGATGGCCTAGCCTACTTTGGACCAGATCTATGAGACATGAAACTAAAAAGGCTTCAAAATATGAGTGGGCCATGGGCTTCTACCACACCTCATTCTATAAAGAACAAAATCGGTGACCGAGTTAACTCCTGTTAACCCAAAACCTGCCAGGATCATCTGATATAGTAACCACAGCACAGCATACACATACACTAAGTCAAACAATTTCTGTGTTTCAGCGGAAGTCTTACACATACATACTTGTAAATACACCAATACTCTTGATACCTAAATTGTATCACATATTAACTTTACATTTGGGCCCGTAGGCATGTTATATATACAAGAAATACAATTTAAACATTTAGAGTACAAAAGGGGTAACATTTACAGTAATAAAAAAGAATCACAATATGGTATCAATGTTGCTGACCCACAACACAGCTATCGCATGGACACTCGGCCCTGTGCCCGAGATCTTCAGGGACCCACAAGTCTTCGATTAAAAATTTCCTGGTGGGTCCTAGCTCTAGCTCTTTGGCCAGATAACCTATAAGATCATTTAAAAATGGTGTGCATGTGAGATGAGCTCACTAGCCCAACAAGTAAACAGAAAGACCAAACAAGTCTGCGCAATACAAATAAACCTATATGCGTGCAGTTCATTTTATTATCTTAGTCTACTTAGACAACAATTCTAAGTTATAGGACATGTGCTACTCGTAACTATAGTGTGTGTATGCTCCAGGTACGAGCCGCAAACCCCATCCCGGGATACGCCCATAGGGTTGTCGGAGAAGGCCAGCTGTAGATACCAGAAGAGTAAATTGCCGACCCATTGCGATATTAAAGTAAAATACTGACCCACAATGACATTAAAGTAAATTGTCGACCGACAGCAACATTAAAGTAAAATGCTAACCCACAGTGACATTAAATTAAAAGCAATACGATTGGCCCTCTTGTTATATTACCAAAGTTGTCGAAAGTCCTAATGATCAGTCAGGCGTACTTCTAACCGCCACCATTGGTTTACAGTCTCGAGCTTCTCCCCAATGATATACCCAATACCTAAACCCCTGCTGGGAAAGGTCATAGCATAGGGATATGCCATTCCTAATTGCATGCTCCTATGTGAGATAGTACGACTGCACAGTGCCACCACGTCCTATTCCACAGGCCACCAATGTATTTGCGTCCAAGCCAACTACGACATCTAGTCTAGTAAAGCATCATATTCAATAGTTTAAAGTCATCCAGCTCATATCACAAGCAGGATAGGCATTTAGCAATTAAAGATAACAACATGTCAAATCATAAATGAATTTTATAATGCATGCGTTAATGCATGTAATGACACTCGTGGATGACTAGTCTACACAATAATGATATGATGACATGGCTAGTTTACAACCAGAATAAAATGATGCAATGTCCTCTTCCCACTTAATTGTGTACGAAGATCACCCTTGGTACAAGAAGATCCGACGTGCGATGATGCGAGTTTCTAGTACAATCTATCATGAAAAAGGTTAGGTTTAGTATGTCACCATTTTAGGATCATATCCAATGAGATATGATGATCCTAATGTGTTTAGAATTACTAAAGAAGGATACCCGATAAATTTAGGCCCAATCAAGATTCGAGAAGTCGGATTGATGGGTCAACCGACGGGCAAAGCGCTTATTCGCCCTCGATCCAGGGACTCTGCTTGGACCAATGGGCTAGGAGCGGTGGGCTAGGTCACCCATTGGTCCTGCTCATCGGTCGAGCTAGCAGCCTACCTAGGATAGGTGGGAGTTGGATTGGTGGGTTCGACCATTTCTAGGGCACCCACAAGTTAGAATCAAGATTTTACTGTTCTCTCCCATTCTTCATCCCCCCTTGGGGAATCCACCACAGGTCAATTCAACCACATCTTCTACAAATCTAAGGCTCCAAATCATGATTAAAACCTAGATCTAAGGTCGATCCAAAGTCTTAAGCGTGGATCTTACCTCTTTGCTTAAGAATACCTCAAAACCCCAAATCTTCTCTTTAACTCAAGAGATCAACAAATGCTTCTCAAATCTTACAAGTCTTCATCTAAATCCTTTATAAACAACATATAGTACTTTTATTAAATCTTATTTTCACATTCTCAAGAGATAAATAACAAGATCCAAAGGATTGCTATCCAAATCGAAGGGTTTCACTTAGGGTTTTATAAGGGCTTAAGGAATATGGACTTTACTCACCTCAAATCGTAGATCTCGAGATGAGGATTGTTAATCCAGTGTTGGATTCAAGAGATTTGACCCCGACGATGCACAATGATCATCTTTTTCCCCATTTTCTTCTTCCTTCCTCTCCCCTCTTTCTTCTTTTTCTCTCTCTTCTTTATTTTTCTCACCCATCGTGTAAAGCAATAAATGAGGTGAAAGAAAGGTAATAAATGCTATTTATAGTGGGGTCAAAATATCTAATTACCAGAGTGGTAGGTCACACTGGTGGTTCTGACCCATCTATAACCACCCAGTAGTCGACAAATACTTAGCCCAGACATTGAGATTTTCGTTGGGCCTCGGCCCTGACACGTATTTCACTCTCGTTAATTGATTAACATGCATACTTGGTATAAAATACAGCTACATACCTTTATTGTGCATACATGACCTCGTGATACGTATAAGTGCATAGCTTGGGTACGCAGACTTCACTAGGCACTAACTCTAACTCATTTGGCCAACCTGAGTTCAAAGTCACCCTTACCACCATGTTCCATAAGGTACTTGACTCGGCTCGCTCGGGTTCAAGTCCTACAAGACCAAACAGAACCAACCAGGCAATTAGACTGGGTTTAGAAAGTAGGGTATCACAGCTTCCCTTTAACAATTACAAATCTAGCGATACCTGGCATGATATAATTATGAATGATCTATTGATGTGAGCTAAAATGTTTTCTATGTGGTTTAGTGAGCCTAACACTTATTTTATCCACTTTTAATAAGAATATATAATTACAAAGTGAAATGACTCCAATCCAATTGGGTAGATGAATGGGCCGTAATTGGGCTTGTATCTTACCCATTTTCTTCCTTATTCTCGGTGTGAGCACTTTGCCCTACTACACTTGGAGTCATTGCCATCAATTGATTTCACCCAGAGTAGTAGGGGTGTCAATCGGTTGGGTCAGGCTGGTCTCAGTCGGGCCTAGCCGGCGTTGGCCACTTGAAAGTCTTGCATCGTGAACGCCCATTTAAGTAAACGGGCATAGTTTTAGAGGGCATGGTACGGTTTATAATTGGGTCGGTCGGTGTCGGGTTTTAATCGGGCTACCTTAAACGGGCTTTAACTGGACTACGGATCTATTTAAGTCTAAACAGGCTCTAAACGGGCTTTAAATGTGCCTACCCTAAAATTCTTTTCTTAAGTGGGTTGAAGGCCCAGAAATATGTGATGCAAATCTTCAACAAAGAAGATAAATGATATGAGATTATGGTTATTCTTATATATAAAAAAAGATTATGACTGTTATAACTTACAAAATAAAGCTTAATTAAACCAAATTTTATTACAAAGCAAAGGGTAATAAAACTTTATTAGTTTGTTACTAGTAGTGGCAAAATATGAATTTTACGTAGTATTAAAGGGGTCAGGCAGAGTTGGGCTAGAACTAAGGGTGTCAAAATATAATCGAAAACATTTACTAGAACCAAAACCGACTAGTTTTAACCGAACCAAACCACACTATAGTAAATTGATCTGGTTTTGGTTTTATAGGCCATAATTTCAGTACAGTTTGGCTTAGAACTGAAAAATTGATGGTTAACCGGAACTTAGTATTAAAGACTTAAAGTGTTTTGAATGGGTCTACGAAAAATGAAAAAAGAAAAAAAAAGCACAGTACTAACCAAGAAGGGAGTTTCACTTTCACACAATCACACTTCTTGATTTCCTAATTTCTAGGATCATAGTTAATTAATTATCATATGTGTAATCTTTTATATAGAAAGTATATTGTCCTTAGCAAAATAAAATTATATTGTCTTGAATTTTTAGGAAGTTTAGTATATGTAGGATTCACACTAGCTGTGGGATGCATACCATTTTTCTAAAATGACACTAATAACCGCATGTAAACCAATTGTGAACTAATTAACAAAAACCGTTAGAAACCGCTAAAATCGAAACTGGATGAAAACGATTCTGATTTCACCTTATTCCTATTCGGTGCGGTTTTGGTTTCACCTTATCAAAATATAAACCAAATTGAAACCAAACTGAATAATCAAAACCACACCATTTGACAACCATAGCTAGAACGAGTAGGTTCAAGTTGGGCGTATAAATGTGTCGGGTTTGTATAAACATGTCGGTTCGATATGGCTTAAACCCAACACATTTATTAATCGAGCTGGTCTAGGTCAAACCATAAATGTGTCTGGCTCAGTCAGGCCTACTGGTGCGAGCTTAGAATTGACACCCCTACATAGTAGTGTCTTTCTTATTTAGTTTTGATCTTTAAGGGGTAAGATTAAGCAATGTCTGTGGACTATGAAGTAAGCCTTTGAGACTCAAATCTCGTAATTTTCTTGGTGATGCCCAATTAGTCAAGCCTATTGAAGGAAGTGTTAAAGACAATTTGTCCATTATACTCCTAAAATTGATATCCTAAGCCATTGAAGGTAAGCTTGAGTTTAAAATAAAAAACAAAAAGAAAACTATGACAATCTCCCTCAAATTAATTACTAAAAAGGGGAAAAGAAGTAGAGCTTAAATTAGGCTTCTATATAAGAATATTAGAGATCGATGCAATGTGTTGAGGACTAAGGTTGCGTTTGGTAGAGCTTAAATTAGGCTTCTATGTAAGAACATTAGATATCGATGCAATGTGTTGAGGAAAAGAAGTAGAGCTTAAATTAGGCTTCTATGTAAGAAGATTAGAGATTGATGCAATGTGTTGAGGACTAAGGTTGCGTTTGGTAGTCATTAAGTTTTAGAAATGGCATTTTAAGTCAAAAATAGAATTTTCAGTTTATGTGTCAAAATGTCATTTAAAAAAAATTGGTGCTTAGTGAATCTGTTTCAGGAACGATTACCCTAGTTGTTCACTGTTTTTGTATTTCGAACGAAAACGCTAAGTTGACACCATACGTTTTATTTCAATTTTCCCCCCATAGAGTGAAAAAGCGTCAGAAACATTTTTCTGGACAACTACCAAACGCAACCTAAGGTTGTGCTTTAGAAATTGGATTGGATAAAAAAAGGCATCACGGTGTCACGACCTGCCAACATAGGCCTACGAGCCTAGCCCACCAGCCCATGGACTTAGACCATTAGGCTAAGTGGTTAAGTTTTTAGAGTTTTCTACCAAAGTGTAGTACCTCTAGATATTTTCTAGTAGATATTTATAGGAGATATTTTAGGAGACTTCTAGAATCCTTCACTAAGGAGGTGGAAGTAACCGTTGGATGTGAGACATGTGTACATATCTTAGCCATTCATTGTAAGTAGGAGTGCTTATAAATATAGGTGCCCTCATTTAGCCAAGGCATCAAGGAAGTGAGTTCTTAAGCTTACAGGTGCAATACAAAGTTCTTTCACTCACACTCACTCTTGTGTTCACTACTTCTCTTCCCAAGTCCCTTAAGGAGTATAGGAAGGCTGACTTAGTGCTAGTGGGAGTGCTAAGTGTTGGTGTGGTTGCTTACAAAGGTCTGAGGTCATGACAGTTATGGTATCGAAGCTTCGGTTGCAAGGAAGCCAAGCTTATGAATAGGCGTCATGTCAAAAGATTCAGAAGTGCAAGACACGACGATGGACGAGCAAAACCGTGGAAGGGATGCCAACCCCAACAATCAAAGGAGGAACAAAGACAAGTCTATTGACGTTGGTGCTATTATGGAGCCTCACTTATATCGAGTGGAGCTAGCAATGGCCAGGGTAAATGAGCACCTCGATGTTGTGGAACAAAGTGGGGAGAAGCTCAAAGGCTAGGTGGGGGAGCTTATTGGCCAGATAGGGGAGCTCAAAGAGTCTTTATTAAGTACTCTCAACACTATGGCACATAACCAATTAAAAGGAGGAGTTTATGACCTTCAAGGCTCAAATGTGGAATGAGTTTGCCACCTTCAAGGATTAGGTATGGGGGCATTGCTCAGGATGAAAGCTCACATCGATGAGGTACGTGAGTATTAGGCTATGTGTAAGAGGACGATGGCAGGAGGAGCCACTACCTCTCTAGAAGTGCCCAGAGTGGAGGCACCAAGGCCTCAGCCATTTACTGGGAAGAGAGAGATGCACGGAAATTTGACAACTTCCTATGTCATATGGAGAGGTATTTCGAAGCAATGGCACTCGATGATGAGGCGACAAAGGTACGAACCACTACTCTCTACCTCACCGACACTGCAACTCTATGGTGGCGTAGAAGATATGCTGATATAGAAAGAGGCACATGCACCAAAGACACTTAGGATAGTTTTAAGACAGAGTTAAAGAAGCAATTCTATCACGAGAATGCTGCTTTCTTGGCTAGGAAGAGCCTTAAAAGGCTCAAGCACACAGGCTCTATTTGGGACTATGTGAAGGAATTTTCTACCTTGATGCTTGAGGTCCTAAGTATGATCGATGAAGAACTCCTATTTAACTTCATGGATGGCCTCCAAGGCTGGGCTGCACAAGAACTGTAACGTCGAGGCGTGCAGGATCTTGCTTTAGCCATTGTAGCTGTGAAATCATTAGTGGAGTTTAGGAGAGAAGATAGTTCTAAAGCCAAGAAAGACAAAAATGAAAAAGGAGAGAGAGAAAAAAGGTCCAGGACCTACCCTCCTAAGGAAGGCACCAGCAAACCATCTTCAAGCAAGGAGGGTAGGCCCAGGCAAGATAAGAAGGACAAGTTCATGCCAAAATACAAGTGCTTCTTGCGTGATGGGCCACATTGGGCAAGGGATTGCCCCAAGAGGAAGGCTTTTAATGCCTTAGTCGAGGAAAAGGGTGAAGATGAAGCACATATGGGGTCCCTATAATAGTTGAGTGCCATAAAGGCTAAGACAGAGGCCAAAGCCACAACCTCTTAAAAGGGGCTAATGTATGTGCAGGTACACGTCAACGGTAAGCCCACTTATGCGATGGTAGACACGAGAGCTACCCACAACTTTGTCTAGACGGAGAAGGCGAAGAGACTTGGACTTAGAATGTCCAAGGAGGGAGGATGGCTCAAGGTTGTCAACTCCCAAGCTCGTCCCATACATGGTGTTGCTTGATGGGTTGAGAAGAACATCAGGATATGGAAGGGCACTATGGAGAACATCAAGATATGGAAGGCACTATGGATTTGTTGATAATGCCTATGGATGACTTCAAGTGGTACTTGGCATGGATTTCCTTCGAAGAGTCAAGGTCATACCCATGCCATTCATTAGCACAGTGTGCATCATAGAGGAAGGAGCTCCATGCATGGCCCCAACGGTTCAAAAGGCCAAGGACGACCTAAAACTCCTTTCAGCCATGCAGCTAGAGAAATGAGTTAAGAAGGGAGAAACAACATATTTGGCAGCACTATTAGAATAGAAGGAAGATGGTCCTACTAAGGTGCTACCCAAGTCAATTGAGAAGGTCCTTGAGGAATTCAAGGATGTTATGCCACCTGAGCTACCTACGAGGCTTCCACCTAGGAGGGAGATAGATCATGCCATCGAGTTGGAGCCCGACGTCAAGCCACCAGCGATGGCACCTTATAGAATGTCACCGCCAGAGTTAGAGCAGCTAAAGAAGCAACTCAAGAAATTACTGGACACAAATTCATTCATCATTCTAAAGCTCCTTATGGTTCCACGGTTCTCTTTCAATGGAAGCATGATGGATCACTTTAACTATGCATTGACTACCTGGCGTTGAACAAGGTAACAATCATGAACAAGTATCCTATTCCTTTGATAGCTGATCTATTTGATAGACTTGGTGGGGCAAGATACTTTACCAAGTTGGACTTACGATCGAGGTACTACCAAGTCCGTATAGCCAAAGGAGATGAGCCGAAGATGACATGTGTGACACGTTTGGCTCTTATGAGTTCTTGGTGATGCCCTTTGGCCTCACTAATGCACCGGCTACATTTTGCACCCTTACAAACAAGATTTCCCACCCCTACCTTGATAAGTTTATGGTGGTATACTTGGACGACATCATTGTCTATAGCCATACCTTGGAAGAACATGTGCAACACTTAAAGATTATTTTAAAGGAACTAAGGGACAATCAACTCTATGTTAAGAAGGAAAAATGTACATTTGCGCAAGAGGTGATGTTCTTTGGTCACAAGGTCAGGGGCGGAACACTATATATGGACGAAAGTAAGGTGTAGGCTATTCAAGAATGGGAGGCACCTACCAAGGTGATCGAGTTAAGGTCTTTCTTTGGCTTAGGAAACTACTATAGGCAGTTTATTCAAGGCTACTCAAGAAGGACAGCTCCCCTCACGGACTTTATTGAAGAAAAACCGACCATGGGGTAGGTTAGACGCATGCCAAAAGGCTTTCGAAGACTTAAAGTAGGCTGTCATGGAGGAACCAGTGCTTGCCCTACCCAACTATGGCAAGCCATTTGAGGTGCATACATATGCATCCGACTTTGCTATTGTTGGGGTGTTAATGTAAGAAAGACATCCCATTACCTATGAAAGCCTTAAGTTGAATGAAACGGAGAGGTGCTACACAGTCCATGAGAAAGAGATGACCGTGGTGGTGTATTATCTATGGATGTGGCGACACTACCTACTTGGTTCAAGGTTCGTGGTGAAAACTGATAACATTGCCACTAGCTACTTCTAGACCCAAAAGAAGTTAAGTCCTAAGTAGGCCAGATGGCAAGACTTTTTGGGGGATTTTGACTTCGTCTTTGAATACAAGCTGGGCAAGGAAGGCAGAGTTGGCTTCTTTTAGCCAACCGGAGGGAGAACTTCTAGAGTTGATCAAGGAGGGCCTCCAACATGATCTTGTGGCTAAGAGCTTACTTGCCCTTACACGGGAGGACAATACATAAATATTTTGAGAGCAAGATGGCTTGTTCTATGCCAAGAAGAGGAGACTTTATGTGCTTAAGTGGAGTAACCTACAGAGGAACCTCATTCGCGAATGCCATGACACTAAATGGGTTGGCCACCCAGGACAATGGTGCACGCGGGCATTGCTGGAAGTGGCTACTATTGGCCTCAGATGCGTGATGACATAGAGGCTTATGTGAGAATATGTCTTGTATGCCAACAAGAAAAGATGGAGTAGCAACCACCCATGAGATTGCTAGAGCCACTCCCCATACCCGAAAGAGCATGAGAGAGTGTCTCTATGGACTTCATCAGTGCCCTACCCAAGTCAGAAGGGTGTGGGTCAATAATGGTGGTGGTTGATAGATTTTCTAAGTATGACACATCGTGGCTGCACCAAGGGATTGTACGGTAGAAGAGATTACCAAACTATTCTTAAAACATATTGTTAAGCATTGGGGTGTCCTACGATCCATCATCAGTGATTGAGACCCTCGCTTCACGGGAGGTTTTGGATGGAGCTATTTAAGTGATTGGGGTCGTCACTACACTTCTCAACCATCTTTGATCCCCAAACCGATGGGCAAACAGAGCGCATCAAAAGCTTGTTGGAGCTTTACTTGAGGCACTTCGTGAGTGCTAATCAGCATGATTGGGCCAAGTTACTCGATGTGGCTCAGTTCTCCTACAATCTCCAACAAAGTGAGACTACAAATCAAAGTCCATTAGAGATTGCCACGGGACAATAACCCTTAACACCGCACACAGTGATGACTGGTTACACAGTAAAGAGCTCCTCAACATTTAAGGTTACCAATGAGTGACAAGCAAAACTAGATGTGGCTAAGTAGTACTTAGACAAGGCCACAAAAAAGATAAAGAAATTGACTGACAAAGGGAGGTGACCAGAAAACTTAAAGGCCGGGGACTTGGTACTTGTGAAGCTTCTACCCCAACAATTCAAGTCCCTAAGGTAGGTACACAAAGAGCTGGTACGCCGGTATGAAGGCCCATTCGAGATATCCAAGAAGGTGGGCAAGGTTTCTTATGAGGTGAGCCTACCTCCTAAGCTCAAGGTCTATCCAGTCTTCCATGCAAGCTTACTAAAGCCATACCATAAAGACAAGGAAGACCTAAGCCATGGAACCTCAACCAAAGCACCAATGGCTGTCACTACTTCCTACGACAAGGAGGCTGAGTATATAATCGTTGATCGAGTCATCCGAAGACGAGGAGTACCTCTTAGTAAGGAGTACTTAGTCAAGTGGAAGGGGCTACCAGAGAGCGAGGTAAGTTGGGAATCCACCGACTCTCTATAGCAGTTCCAGACTCACATATAAAGGTACCACGAAGAAGACGTGACAAGGATGTCACCGACTTAGGTGGGGGAGAGTGTCACGACTTGCCCAACATAGACCCACGAGCCTTGCCCACCAACCCATGGACTTAGACCATTGTGCTAAGTAGTTAAATTTCTAGAGTTTTCTATCAAAGTGTCGTAACTCTAGATATTTTCTAGTAGATATTTATAGGAGATATTTTAGGAGGCTTCTAGAATTTTCCACTAAGGAGGTGGAAGTAATGTTGGATGTGAGACATGTGTACTTATCTTAGCCATTCATTATAAGTAGTAATGCCTATAAATAGAAGTGCCTTCATTTAACTTAGGCACCAAGGAAGTAAGTTCTCAAGCTTTGTACTCAAGTTTACTAGTGCAATTACAAAGTTCTTTCACTCACATTCACTCTTATGTTCACTACTTCTCTTCCCTAGTCCCTTAAAGAGTATAAGAAGACTGACTTAGTGCTAGTGGGAATACTAAGTGCCGACGTGGTTGCTTAGATAGTTGGGCTAACTAGAATCGAGTCCAATAACCCAACACGAATTAAGCATATCACAAATAAAAAAAAAAAGAGGAAAAAACTATTGTTTCTTGCGTGGCTGGTTGTTTAAGAATTTTGATATTTTCGGCCATAATTAATGTTAGATGGGAATAGGTGCATTGGTGGGCTTACTGTTATTCCAATCCAATTGTAGATGATGGGTAGTCCCACCTGATACTATGAGCCCACATCTATTTATTTGGTTAGCCAGTAAATGATACTCTACTTCCACCAGTCTTAACCACTGTTAGTTAAAACGGGAACGGCAAAAAAACAGAAACATAAGGTTTGAGTTTTAAACAGATAAAAATGATGAATAGTATGGTCAAAAAAGCGGTCAAAAAAATAGGGAATGGCAAACGGACGAAAACGAATGGTATAAATATTAAACATGTAGTTTTCAAACAAAACGAAACCAAAAAAACGGTAGTATACTCATGCAATTTGAGATATTATTATTTGTATACATGCATCTAATATTCCAAAAGCTCTAGGAGTCCCAAGATAAAATAGCCCAATGGGCTACAAGAAAATGAGATGTTGCTAGCTTTAGCTTCTCTTTACTCAATGGGCTATAAGACGATGAAATTTTTTTCCTATAGATAGTATGGAAGTTAAAAACCAAAAACCAAGTGCCATATTGTCTTCACTCTTCACTTTTACTAATAGGTTTTTTTTTTTTTTTTAATTAATTAAAATTTTTAATAAAATTCCTATTTTACCCTTAAAAAATGGATACGTGTTTAAAACGGCCGTTTAAAACGCGTTTAAAACGGATTCTTTTGCCGTTTCCGTTCTTTTTCGGATTGTATAATAGCATACGGAAAAACACGTTTTAAACGGCAAAAAAACGCAAACACGTTTTAACTAACAGTGGTCTTAACAAGTTAGCAGCATGGAACAACACGGGACAATCCAGTAACTAGGTTTATCAAGTATTAATTAGAGAGAAGTGTCAATATTCATTTTCTTCTCACATGGTTGGTCATGCTTTGTTATTCCTACACCCTTGTCACAAAGAATCCTCCCCTACCATGCGTACATAAATTTTGTATTGTTCATCCCCCCTTTGTGTGTATAATCAATTTATAATGGGTAAACATCACTCTCCTCCCCTGAACTATCTAACGACCCAAGCCATGGAACTTTTTTGAAAATATCACTCATCTCCCCTATAAGAAAAAGATTCTATCTAATGTCCCCAACCATTAGAAATCGCTGTAGTCGGAAGCTACCATTTAAATTTGTATCAAACCAAATCAAAGAAGAATCGATACGATTTTGGTATTTAGAAAAAGAATCTTCTTTGATTCAGAACGATTTTACTGTCTAAGGCAAAATCGTTTGGTCCATACAAGAGAATTATCTGTTTTTTAATAGAATCGAGATTATATGGGCTAAGATGCCAACTTTAGTCTTGGCATCCTGCATCTTTGCTTTTGTGGCCTCGTGGGTTGAACCCAAACTTTAGTAATGAGCTTGTGAGAAGATTTACCATTTTCTCTAGTTGGACCAAGTTTTCATAAGGCCACGGTGAATGAACATCAATTCACCATGGCCCATTGACATCGTACAATAGTGAGGGGAGCCATATGGGGTCACATCAGGACCCTCTGTTCCTTCATTGAGCAGTGAATTAAAATTTTATCTTTTTTTAGAATCATTTTTTACAAAATGGAAGCAGATTAAAATATTAAAACAGTTGTAGAAAACCTAAGATTTGTAATCAGTAATTTGAGATAAAAGAGGAGAGAGAGAGAGAAGAAGAAAAGCCGATGTGCTATGGCAGTCTCTCGAGTCTCCATCATTGTATTATTTATAATAAGTAAAACCAAGTAATTACAATCATTGGTGGAATAAGAAAATCATTTTTTTTTTTTTAGCAAAATCCTAATCTAACTTTAGTTTAAGAAATTAAAAATCTAGTATAATTAGGAAAATAAATAACCTAATCTAATTTGAAAGTTAAATATAATAATTATGTTATATTAAGACAAATCCCCAATTCGTGACTCATATTTGGACATGTAAAAATAAGAAACAAACTCCTCCGAACCCATTTAGACCAGGGCTCGGACCAAAGCAAAAACCTGAGGGAATTGGCGAGAATAGCCTTATGGGGAACACGTTGGGGTTTTATTCACCTGCCAGTCCACAGAGATCTGCACTTTATAACTTCTTCCTTGCCAACGAACTGTCCATCTCCGTTCGTGCAAAATCCCTTTTATCTTTGACTGATTATAGATACATGGATGGTTGATCTCCGAATCCTAAATTGCGCATTGAAGAGACGATGATGAGGTCGTATGATCATTATACCTTGAATTTTCAGATCGCATTTAGTGGTGTTGTTCTTCATGGGATCGGTGAAGTCTTTAGAAGAAAAGAAGGTCGATTCAACGGAACCTTTGAAGATAATCCAATGGGAGGATCTTGAGCAGGAGCTCGCAAGATTGTGGAGTCTGTCATCTGCACTCAATAAATCCAAGGAGAAGAAGAGTTCCCTAGAGCAGAAGCTTCAATCCCTTATTCAGGTCCTATCTTTCTTCCCCCTCAAAATCCAAATTTAGGGCATTGCAGTGTTTTCTGCTCTTAAAATTACAGTTTTTTTTTCTTTTGATAGGTAGGGAGGGGCTGTAGATAACAGCCAGGAGGTTACTCGAGACCTCCTGGTGAGCGTGGGATTTTTGCCCGCCACAGTTCAACAGCTGCTCTAGGCAGTTGTTAAATTAGGGTTTTTGTGGCTTTTACTAAATACCTGAATTTAATTGTCTGTGTGTGTCTGTGACTGAATCTATGTTTCAGAAAGTTAGGGAATTAGCATTCAAATTCCATTCTTGTACGTGAGACATCCTCTCTCTTTTTATTTTCTTTGATTAATCAGTGTCTTAATTCGTGATTGGTGGGCAGTTAAGAGCAGAATCATTGAGTAGGTCAAATGAACTTGAGGAGAGGCGCCAAAAACTTGAGGCACGGAAGTTGGCGATGGATAATATGTTGACGCGTTCAAAGTTTGTGGCAGAGGATGTGAAAAAGCGTGAGGAGCGGCATATTGTTGAAATTAAAATGCTTATGGTTGCAGGGAATGCTCTTTCTGTAGCTAGTAAGCAATTGCAGGTAACTGGCAATCGTTATTGGACTTGTTGGTATGTTTGTTCGTGGAGTTTTAGAACACTGCCTACATTATTTATTGGAAACTTGAACTTCATTTATTCAGTATTGCTAGGATCGATTATTTATTGGAGAGTTGAACTGTATGTATCTAGTAACTGAAGGCAGGTGAAGATGATTTACCGTAGGCACCTCCAAATCTTAATTTGGTTCAACCAATAACCACAATTACAATGCTTGTCCGGTGAGCTAATTAATTCCAACTCTAAGTTGGATTAGTGGAATGCTTTAAGAATTAAGACTATTTCAAAAATCCTTGTTCTAATAGAGGTTCATGACTCCAACATAAAATAGGAAACCTACTTAACTTTGGACAACACTTAATGGGAGACCTACTTAGCTTTGGACAACACTTAATGGGAAACCTACTTAGCTTAGGACTTCAGCTACTAACTAATAATGACTTTGTCCGTTAAATATAACTTAAAAACATTGTCTAACTCAAAATAAGACTTTTGAAAAATAAACCTAAGACTACAACATGGAGTAAGACTAATCAAAACCATAGTTTTTAAGGCGGTAAGGCGACGGAGGCGTTTGAGGGTCTTTCTGAGCGCCTTAGCGATAAGGCAGGCATAAAACGTCGCCTTATTGACTAAAGCGTTCATGTGTAATTTTTTTATAAAACCAATCTATTTGGCTCAAATCCTAGTTAAATCCTATAACTCATATGTTAAATAAATATTAAAGGTTCATATTCATACCAATGTAAGATATTCATCAAGAAAACAAATCAATAAACTGAATAAACTAAGTTCATCTTCATCAATCATCAATCATCATAACATATTAACATATAATATAAATACATAATTATGAAGCAAAATTATAAAAATAAAGAAAAGAAGACATAAAAAATACAAGTATTTATTATACTTACCTCTATGATGCCAAAATGAGTGCCTAAGCCCTAAGATCATCCACTATATTTCTACTCTTGTCAATGAAGAATGAAGCTCACCGCTGCCGGAGCAAACTCACTGCTATCGGAGCAAAATGGTCGCCTAGATAAGTGGTTCTTCCTTCTTCCTTGTTCCTTGATTCCTTCTCAAAGCCCTTTCTTAAAACCCTTGACAAAATCCAAACCCTGTTTGTGAATCGTGTTTTTGTTTTGTTTGTTTTGGTTATTTTTGGTGTAGTAAAGTTGATCCCATACATCTCAAGTGTTAATAAAATCATACACCTACTAATAAAAAATCAATATTTGGAATCTTCATCAAGTAATTTTAAAATGTGTTAAAAAAAAAAAAAACCCATAAGGCGCCACTTCACGTAGGGCGGAGCACTGCCTTACCATCTCTAGACCGCAGCAACGCCAAGGCGCTAGTAAGGCGTCGCCTTAGCAGCGCCTTAAAAACTATGATCAAAACATTAAAAGTGTACTAAAACTATGAATCACAGGTGAGAGCCAAGCCCATCAGTAGGCTGGTTTGATCAGACCAGATCTGGGTTGTGGGTAGGCTGGTTCGATTGGGCCTAATTTGTTCTTCTGTAGTATAGACCACCATGTCTATCTACAACACTATTTAGATGAGACATTCTTTAGTCCAAAACTGAAGCAACCTAAGCAACTAAATGATCACCTCAACTTGAATCTTTAATAAATAATACAGATTTTATAACGCCAATAACCAGGTATAATTCTTTGCAGCTTACTTATGGTAATATGATTGTCAGTGTGTAAATAATTGACCATTTTGATCTCTTTGAAAGATCAAACCTTGGGGCTTTGCTAATGGTGCTCCAGCATCAATGACACCCCTGTTACTATGGGAACTAACTCTACATGACCCGGAATGATGGTTGATCGATACTACATTCTAGTCACTAACCATATTGGATCAGAGTGATTTAGTAACAAAGCAAATTGTAAAGCACCATTGAAACTTAGTTCCAGAGTCCAAGATTATTCCATGCTTTTTCACATGTGAATGTTCTGTAGTTCCTCATGTGACATCTTTATGCTTCATCCGAGAGCTCTCATTATTCCTATGTGGAGGAATATGGACTTAAAACTTGATCCGAGTAAAATGAAGAGTAAGAGCTGTCTGAGAATATTAGGACTTTGAATCATCAGAATTGTCTTTTCTCGTGGGGATTATCTTCACTCTCTTCTAGACCAACATTGTGATCTTTACTCTTTAGTGGCAACAAAAACCTTTGATGTACCTTCAATCACTTGAAGCATCATGTAACCTTAACAGTTCAAATGAGACGATGGATGAAGCAGCGTTGGAAAATGAGCTGGTTGTGTTCATTGTGGACGTACTTCACAGTAGCCGAGGTATTTATAATCAATAGGATAGGCATCTGCAACCCATGCTAAATGTTTAATGTATTCTTATAATGTTGGCTGCCAACCTAACTCACCAACCTTCCTTAACCTGGGCTCAGGACTGGCAGTACTAAAGCAATGGAAAATTTTTTCCTCTCAACCAAAGGCCTTAATTCTCCAAATTTGAGCTTCTCAACTACCATACTTGATGTAGGGGGTTCCTAGGTGACTAGGTTTCCTACAAAATTAACTAACTAGGTAGGGTTAACTCAAGGGTCTTGGGTAGATAGGACAAAAGAAGCTCAGCAAACAAGATTTAACATGCAAAATAGAATGAGACTAGTGAACAAAGTAGTAAAGAGCAGTAATAATCTAGGAAGAAAAACACATAAACTCACTCAAGCTTCAAGGGGAAACATGGGGTAGAGAACATAGCAACAAGCAAAAAGCAAAATTAGGTTACAACACTAGCTTATTAAGCATCAAAAGTAGATAAAAACCCCATGCTATATTCTCTAAAATCAGTTATACTAGTAATAAGAAGACCAGCAATACTAAGGCAAACAGTGAGGTAAATAAAAGGTTAAACAATGGCTAAAAGGGGGGTGGGTTTTAATGGAAGTAACAGAGTAAATAATGAGGGGATAATGGAGGGAATGAGAGGGTTTATTCTATACTTATCTGCTGCCCAGGTCTGAGAATAAAGGAAGAGAACCCAGATTTGAAGATGGTGTCCAACAACAGTCCGATTGTTGAGAAGAGATCAGCAGCAGCCCAGTCCTTGACGTAAAGGATAACAACAGCCCAGTATTGAAGAGGAAAATCAGTAGCAGTCCAGCATCAAAGGTAGCAGCGACAGTTCAACATCAAAAGGTAGCAGCAGCAGTAGACAATAAGCAGCAACAATAACAGTAAACAGCAGCAGTTCAAGTCAATAATCCAGCAATAGTTCCAGTGAGAAAAGATATCAAAGTGAGAGAGGGAGGGAGGTGAGAGAAGAGAGAACTGAGAGAGAAGAAAGAGAGAAAGGCGAGAAAGAGAGAGTGAGAAAGACGAGATTGAAAGAGAGAGACAATCGTGAGAGGGGTGGGGGGGTTTGCTCCTTGGCTGCTTTTCAATTCTCATTCATTAATTCAACCGTGGCCAATGGCCTTACATAAATAAGAGACTAATTACTAAAAAGAAAAGATTACTCTAGGAACGTTATTTCATAAACAAAGAAACTTTCTAAAAAGAAAACAATAGGATAATTACTTAGTTTCCTAATTAACTTAAAGACTCAAATAAATAAAATCCTAGAAAATAAAACTACTAAACTATCAAATTTGGTGGGGGCCACACAATCTTGACAAAATTTGGAAGGAGAGGACTCGATCTAGCGTTGGAAAGGCTGGATCGAGCCTTCCTTTCTTCTGCCAGTTTCTTCTTCTTCTTTCTTCTTCTTCCTTCTTCTAATCCTCCAACCACAAAGAAGGTTGGGTCTTCTTCTTCCTTCGGATGTACGTCTTGATGTCCCCATCAATACTAGTACTTATTAGTTAGTAGAGTAATTGAGAAAAAAGAGTGTTCGACCATTGAATCTTGTTTTCTTTCTTGTTGCTCATCATATTTAATCCCATCTCACTTACTATAAGCCTTGGAATGCACCATTCATGGCCTATTAATTTAGATGCAAACTCTACGGTGGCATAACTTCATTTATTTTTTCATTAGATTGAACCCATCATTAGGGTTTTGCAGACTTGCAGACTTTTCTTTCAGCTGCACCTTGAAAATACTGGAGATTTCAACCTTTTGAAGCCTTCCTATCCAACACTAGGCTGAATTTTTTGAGGCTTTCTAGGGTTTGATTTGTTTCTTGAAATTCTCTCATCATTCCTATTTTGAGAATCTCAAGATTGCGATTTTTCTTTCTAGTTCCTATTCACCTTTCCCTGTCAAATTATGTGCCCTAATCTTATCGCAATTGGAGTGGTGAGAGTTATCCCCTTTAACTACAATCCTTCATCGAAAAGCTCTGCAATGGATTGAGTGGGTTAGCTTGTGACATGCTTGCTGCTAATTTTAGTGTTTAATAACAATGAGGGATGTCAGTTCTAGTCTTAATATCTTGATGGTAGGGACATATAATCATCCAGAAAAGAGAGTTTAATTAGCCCTTCTTTCTTTTTTTTCTTTTTTTTGGTCCTTTTTTTTTTTCCCCGCATGCGATGTATGCTCCTTTTTATGGGGTCTTATCATCGTTGTGGCTTGTAAGCTCCTGAGCAATTAGGTCTATGAATTTTATTTTGTTCTGTGTATACAGTCGCTTTCTTTCTTATCAATAAGGTCTTTGCCTGAGGTTTTTCTTTAATTTCTCTTCCTACTTGAGAAGTACTTCTGCCCTCTGCAGTCCCCTTTGGAATTTTGGATAATGACATCTTCTAGAAACAAATGGAGTGTAAACATTCTTTTGAATGTAACAGTGGATTTATGGTTAGGGTTGATAGAATTATAGTTTATGGAACTAAGGTGCAGAGTTTTATGGATTTGGATGGGTTTTAAAGGCTCCTCAATTGGTTTACAACTACAACAAACAACAACAAACTCAGACTTATCCTAGGTCAATTGGGTCGGCTACATGGATATGTGCAAAACAAAATAGAGACAAACAGAGATCCAAGACAGCATAGGAAAAAAGACAAAAGAGAAGTAATACACAAGATACCAGAGACGTGAGAGACAATAAAAGTAAGAGGAAAGAGGCACAACCTAGCAAGCCAGGGGAAACTCGCTAAGTAGGGTCAACTACATGGATCCTTGCCTTCCAATAGGTTCTATCCAAAGTCATACTTGGGATGAGACCTAGGCTATGCATGTCATGCCTCGCAACTTCTCCTATGGTCATTTTAGGCCTGCCCCAGATCTTTTAGCTCTTCAGTCTTTATCAAATGACTCCTCTTTACTGCCTACTGAGGCATCCCCAGGCCTTCGTTGAACATGGCCATGCCACCTCAATCAACTTTCTTGGAGCTTGTCATTAATAGGGGCAACTCCCAAATCGGCTCTAATACGATCATTCCTTACTTTATCCTGACTAGTTTTGCCGCACATCCAAATCTGCTCCTCAATTGGTTTATTTAGGTCAAATGTTTGGCTGAAGTATAAGGAATACTAGCGGGATGTTTTGGTGAAGTAGATGAATGGTGATAAAAGTTGAAGCTGGTCTAGGAAACCAAGTGGTGGAAAACTCAATGGAGTCAGTTATAGCGATCCTGCTACTGTGAAAAAATATGCTAGACGCGCAATTGGGTAATATTGATTTAGATTGTGCTACTTTAAATCCAATGGTGTTTTCGTAGCGTCCAAGGATTGGTTTACTTTTGGGCATGATTCTTTTGCTTTGCTCTTCTTTTTTTTTCAGACACATTTGGTATGGTGCTATAACCTTGTTCAAAGACGTTTTTGTTGGGGCTGGTTTTTCATTCTGAAAGCTAGTTTTGAGTATAGGGAATAACAATAAGACACTTAGAAAATAAGAGAAAATAGGAGAGAAGGCAAGAGAAAAGGAGATGCAACTGCTACAATAACTCTCGTAGGGATTTGGCAATAACTCTTACAAAATTGGAAAAGACCATACTTTTAGTTTTGACTTGAGAAATCTATGAATCAGGTCTAGAACACTTGAATTCTTCATTAGTTGTTGAAAGAAAGCAATTGCAAGACCTTATAGTTTATTAATGTCTTGTAGCTGAATCTTAAATTCTAGGTCTAACCTTACATAACCATTTGACCAATTAATATTTGTTTTTGCACAAAATAAAAATGCAAAATACAACTAATAAATTGATGGGCATTATTACGTTGCCAATCCGCAAAGTTAAATGGAAACGCTTAAAGTGCCTCTTCAAAACTTGATCTTGAAAAAATCGATTATCAAAATTGGCAACCTAGATGTGAAGTGGTTCAGTTACTTTACTGCATTTTGTTACTCTTTGATGCAATGTAGGTACACTTTCTCTTGTAATTCCCAGGTGGGGCGCCCACCTGATAATTGCCATCCCAGATTAGGGCCTGTGCTGGACCTTTGTGGCTTTTCTTGAACATTTAGTTGTTGGCCCTCATTATGATCACTCTACTTTCTCATATCTCTTGACCCACGTACTTCTTTTCCCTTTTATTTTTATTTTTATTTTGATGGCAAGTTATGTGACATCACTCTAAAAAGAAGATACAGTTATATACAGTTATATCCTTAAAGTGCTTCAAAAGATTACACACTTAGGCCATCATATACAAAACTACTGCAAAAATTTAGTACGAATTCTATTGGATGGTTGTGAAATAATAACTCCCAGATTCGTATAGTAAGAATGGTGGAATATATCGTCTTTAGCCTTTGAGACTACTCTATACATGGTTTATGTATGGTTCTCAGGGGCTCAGACTTTCCTTTCTAGTTTCTACCAGAATCCCCATATAGATAGCTACTTTAATTACCTTCCATTATTCTCTCCATACTTAAATACTGCAAAATTTTCAAGACATCTTCATGGAGGGCCGATAGAGAAAGGGAAGAAATCCTTGAGAGAACTCAGAGTTGCAGGGGAGAAGAGAAGAATCACACAAGGAGGGGGAGGAGGTTACATGACCTAGTTTTGCACCCATAGTTTTTAAGGCGGTAAGGCGACAGAGGCGTTTGAGGGTCTTTTGGAGCGCCTTAGCGATAAGGTGAGCATAAAGTGTCACCTTATCGACTAAAGAGTTTCTGTGTAATTTTTTTATAAAACCAATCTATTTGGCTCAAATCCTAGTTGAATCCTATTATTCATATGTTAAATAAATATTAAAGGTTCATATTCATACCAATGTAAGATATTCATCAAGAAAACAAATCAATAAAGTGAATAAACGAAGTTCATCTTCATCAATCATCAATCATCAATCATCAATCATCATAACATATTAACATATAATATAAATACATAATTATGAAACAAAATTATAAATATATAAAGAAAAGAAGACATAAAAAATACAAGTATTTATTATACTTACCTCTATGATGCCAAAATGAGTGCCTAAGCCCTAAGGTCATCTACTATATTTCTACTCCTGTCAAAGAAGAATGAAGCTCACCGCTGCCGGAGTAAAATGGTTGCCTGGATCAGTGGTTCTTCCTTGTTCCTTGATTCCTTCTCAAAGCCCTTTCTTAAAACCCTTGACAAAATCCAAACCCTGTTTGTGAATCGTGTTTTTGTTTTGTTTGTTTTGGTTATTTTTTATGGAGTAAAGCTGATCCCATACATCTCAAGTGTTAACAAAACCATACACCTACCAATAAAAAATCTATATTTGGAATCTTCATCAAGTAATTTTAACATGTGTTTAAAAAAAAAAAAAAAAACCCCTAAGGCACCACTTCACATAAGGCGGAGCACTGCCTTACCAGCTCTAGACTGCATCAGCGCCAAGGCGCTGGTAAGGTGACGAACTATGCTTGCACCATACCTGGTACTAAACATTCAATTCAATTCATTTTCAAAATCTGTCTAATAACTTGGGTTACATGCCTTTATATAGTAATCTGAAATTAAAACTTGCCTAATTAAAATCTAATTGTCATAACAACTTTTAATTACTTTCTCAATTCTAACTAATAGAATTAGAAACGAAATAAAACTCAAATTAGCAACTCCCTAATTGACTATCAACTACCCAAAATAAAAGATTGCAAATATTCCACAGACAAAATGAAATCCTAAAGATCCTAATGAATCCAAAAATCCAATCGGACCCGGTTTGTCTCGGTTGAAATTGCTAGAAGGGTCAACCAAGTTCAGCCTCAAATCTGCGTCACATCTCTAGTCATGGAAAAGCTCAGTTAGCTTCAAACTACAAAATGAATAGGACTACCATGCCTCTAAAGCAAAAGGTAGGGCTATAAAAAGTGAGGAGATTTTGCAAATAGCATTCAAAGTTAGCACATATTTGTAATGACCATTTGAAATTAGATGGCTGACAGTCTAGCTACTGTTGAGTGCTTTTCATCTAAAGAATTTAATTAAGTGGAACACCCTCCACCCAAATTGATTGAAGAGGCAAAGACTTCAGGGATGTCTATAGTGAAGCGAAAAGCATGAATATTAGGCATCATTAGAAAGCCATTTTTTCTTTTTTTAATGGATCATAGATGAGTCATTGAGTGCAGTTTCTTTGTCTTCATTTACTATTATGGTGTAAAACAAATGTTGGTGCTATAGGTAATCTGTTCATGTTTTGGTTACAGGAAGCAAATAGGTTGCTAGCAGGAGAAAGAGGTCTTGTTCATCTGAAAAATTTGCAGAGGATGCTAAGAAAGAGGCAACAATATATGATAGCACAGGTTGCATGGTTGTATCCTGTGAAGGCCTCAATCGAACTGAGACATGGAGAAAAGCATGATTCATCTTCTAATGGTGGCAGATCAGGTTAAAATAGTATAAAACTGAGATTTCATGAGCATCATCTTATGTGGGACTATTTAAGTGCTAACACCTAACAGACAATGTAAATAGAAGCAGTTGGAAATATTTTACAGAATGAGATATATGCCTGAGCCATTAATGACGAATATTTTGGTTGCTATATCCAATGATTTTTCATTAATATTTTACCAGGTACTGAAGAGGAGTAATTATTATTATTGCAGGTGATTCTGCTGGATCCAAACCTCTTAATTCAGGACCTTTGACCATTTCAGGTCTACAACTGACTGCGCTTCCTTTAAAGAAGCCAAGTTTTTTCACTGACAAGAAAGAGGTTCAGAAGTATGCAACTGCCTTTGGATATATTGCACATGTAAGTTTTTGCTGCCTCTCTTGCAGTTGTTCACTTGCATGTTATAAAAAATAATTTCCTGTTCTCTGATGCCTTTTGTTTTTCTAGACATTGTATAGTCTTGAGCATTTTCATCTGTGATGATCTCAACAGATAATTTTCAACTTACCTGTTAAATATTTCAGAGTTCATAATTGTCCCCAAGTAGAATTTGTGGTTGCATCTTCAATGTTGATGGTTGTATGCTAATCACTTTGTGGGGTTCATTGGTTAGTTAAGGATCATTATTAGCTTCTTTCCCATGCAGGCTGTTTCTCTTATTGCTTCTTACTTGGATGTTCCTCTGCGGTACCCCTTGCTTTTTGGAGGTTCACGTTCATATGTTAATGACTATGTGTCCTCAGTTGATCCTGTGCCTTCTGATTCCACATCAAGTTCATTACTTGCCACAGTGTCAAAGCCTACAGAGTTTCCTCTCTTTTTAGAAGGTCAAGACATAACAAGAGCTGCTTATGCTATATTCTTGTTGAACAAGGTATGTTTACTTTCTTTTTTCTCTTTTTGATAATTTTTTGGTTATTTATTTGTTTTGGAATTGTATGGAAGCTTGTTATTTCTCATTCTTTTACTGTTTGTACCTCTTTCTTACTTTTCTGTGATGGATCTGGTTCATTATCTTGATGAATAGTATCGTATATTGTATTTAAAATTGAAATTTGATTAGGTGCTGCACTCCTTGTTGAATAGCCTTTGGCTGATCTTTACACTTTTGGCTGCTTTGCAAAGTGTTTTTTGATGCTGAAATCTTAGGTGTCTTGGATCTTGAGATATTGTTCCTGCGGCTCCATTATCCTTTCCTTTCATGTTCTTGTCTAAGTCCTATACTTTAATTGGTTTCCAACAATCTTTTAGTGTCAGTGGTCC
Organism: Macadamia integrifolia; assembly: GCF_013358625.1. Lineage (NCBI taxonomy): Eukaryota > Viridiplantae > Streptophyta > Magnoliopsida > Proteales > Proteaceae > Macadamia > Macadamia integrifolia. The sequence goes on from NC_056566.1 coordinate 9,708,515, forward strand.
TCTCCAGTCTGAAACTTCTCTTATGAAGCAATTTTCCTACTAGATCTGGATTACAAGGAGGTTAGAGTGACTAAGAGGCATTTAAAATTAAAATAAACCTTCTTCTGCTTTGGATATTCTTCAATATGCATAACTTGGAGGTTGGAATGATGCATATAAAGAAAATGTCATCGGATTTAACTAATGGCTTATTGGACAGAACTACATCTAGAAATCCCTGTTTGAACACATGATCTCATGTCCATAAAGTGAGGAAAAAAAGAAATGGAATGGTTTAAAAAAAAAAAAAAAAAAAAAAGAAGCAAAAAAAGAAAGAGGAAAGATGAGTCTGCTTGTCAGTTGTCACTTGTAGTTTCAGTGTGAGTCTGTTAGGGAGGGGGTGTGGTGCCATTCTCTTGGTCTCTTTGGAGTTTTTTGGACCTTTTCATTTGACATCATTGATTTATTTGTGTCTGGAACTCGGGCATAAACTTTTGGAATGTTGGGGTAAGCTTTTGTTGAGATTTACACTCATGGGATTGTTTAAGAGACTATGGAGAGGGGAAAGAATAATAGGATGTTTTGGGATTGTAGGTGTGTAAAACATCCTTGACAGCTGGAATGCGCTTTAGATTCCCTAAATTTTATCGGCCTCTGCAGTGAATTATGGAGTGATTTTTATAGGCCCCATGTGCTTGTGCTTGGGTCTTTCACAAATAATATTATGACATCAAGACCACATCTCTTCTGCGCTGATGGTTCAAACATCACACTTCTCACACATCATCACGCTTTGGGGACTGTTGGACCTTTACTTGAGTTTGGAAAGCACATATAAGAACATTGTTGTCAAGTTTGATTTGGTGCTTCTAGGTGTGCTCTCACTTTACTGTCAATGCATTTTTTATTATTATTTTGTTTGATATTAGATTCCTTTTCTAACATTTCTATTCTCTTTTGTACATAGTTTCTGATACAATGCACTACACGAAATCAAGATTAAAAAAAAAAAAGAAAAAAGATGAGTTTCTTAGAACTGAGAACATGCTAGAAGCAGAAACCTTTTTTTTTTTTTTTTAACTTTCTGTTTGGTTACCACAGAATTTTCCCCTCCTTCTTCTTCTTGTTGATTTAGATCAAGTCAGTAATTGGAACTTCAAAGGTGGTTCAACTGTGGCCCAAAGCCTGCGCTATCTTTTCAACCTGTTTGATCCTATTTCTCCCCTATTGACAGTCTAATTTGGCAGCCTATTTTGATCAGCATCTCTTGAATATATCCTCGGATTAGATTTAGAGGTTATTGAAGATAGAATAACATGGGGGTAAAAGTGATATTGTAGAAATAGAAAAGGGTGAAGTCATTGCAAATTTTAAAATTGGCAGAGGCAAGACCAGGTTTTGGGTCTGGGCACCTTAGTACATATAAGGCAAGTAGTTGTCTTGGACCTCACCGAGCACCTTGTCGCCTTGGCCTCACCTAGACAACACCTAGGTCCCTGACAACTATGAACTTTCCTAAATTGTTTCTCCATTGTTCAAATTGAGTAATAGATTTCTCTGAGTGTTCATTGTGAACAATTAGTGGGAGGATAAGATTGAAAGTAAGTAGGTCTCTAATGCCTTAGCTACTTAAAATTGGGAAAAGAGTTTCTTCATGCCCTATATTTTTGCCACATGGAAGATGATGTGGCAATTTCGGACCGTTGGATGCCTAGGGGCATGATGTGGATTGGCTACATGTTAAATTTCAGACCAAACTTCAATATAGCTCTTGTATGCAGGCACGCCCCTCGGTGTATGTCCCCATGCACCCTTACCGCAGTCCCATCCCATGCATTCTTTTGGTAGTCCAAACTTGTCAATATCTAAGTCACTTGGCAAACTCGGATTGGTCTGAAATGTGATGTGAGCACACCATGGGGTCCATCAGTCCATGAATTTCAGCCACATGATAGGGCATGGAGATTTCCCATTCCCCTTAAAATTTAGGATCTCTTAAAGATGTCCATTCATCGTGCGGCAGGAATTATTTCAGTTGCAAACTTGCAATTTATATTTGGAATTGGTATTCCTCCACACATTATATACGTTTACATTTATACCCTTAATGTGAACATTACTTATTTTTGTAACTTTATGATTTTAAATGGTGAAAATACCCTGTATAAGTAGTAATACTGGACATAGACTTATGCGTAGACAAACACATTATACCATATATGATTTGATTTAGTTTTTAAACTGTCCCCAGATCGAGATTATAAGTAGTGATTTACAGTCTGTATTGATGTCTAGAGATCACATGATCTGTAAAAATTGTAATCCATGTTAGAAGGCATATTTATTGAAAATATTAGAATGAACATTTGGTGCTACTTGCTGTAGGTCAAATGACCAAGACTGCAGGAAAGGTAGTCTGGTCTACTTGGGATATTTGCAGCATGGGCTTTTATTCCAATCATTTGGGTGTATTAAGGTTCTACTAAATTTAAGTTGCTAGAGTCAAAGTTGAAGGTTAGATAGGTTCTTATGTAATCTAGTGTCCAAGAATCAAATCTCCAATCTGTGCTAAGTAGTCCAGGAAAGGGACTCCTTTAGTGCTGCCAAATTTTGTGAGAAATAAAGTTAAAAGTTTCTACCTCCTAGGAATTCAATGTCTAGTAGCTTGTTGATGTAGGAGGGTGCCTAGACAACTAGGTTTCCTACAAGGGTTACCCACGAGGACAGGGGTAGACTCAATAGGGCTTAGATTGGGTTGGGATTAGTGGAGTTCAGCAAAGTACATAATCAACATGCAAGAAATAATTGACTAATTAACAGAGCAGCAATGAACAATACTAGTCTAGGGAAGAAAAACAAATAAGCTACCTAAATCTTAAGAGGGGGGATATGGCAGCATATATATTAGTTTGAGCACAAATCAATCCAAGACACAATGGAATAAGCAAACAAAGCATCTCCTAAAATCAGTCAACTAATAAAGAGAAAAACCAGCAGGGATTCCATAAAGATAAAAACAGGCTAGGCTTGAAAATGATGGGAACCGTTTCAGATTTCAGCAATAAAGGATGGAGGAAGTAAAAGGGAATAAGTGGGGGGTGGAAAGGGAAACAACTTGCCTTTCTGCTGTTCAGATCTCAGAAAAGAGGAGAAAATCAGGCCCTCCAAGATGTAGAAGTGCAGTCCACTTCGGCTGCTGAAGGAGACCCAATATGAAGTCATGGCAGTCCTTAATGGCTTGAGGGATGCTTGAGGGAGACGTAGCAATCTTCAGCAGCTTGTACAAAAGGCTAGTAGTGAGGTATTAGAGAGACAACCGAGAGAGAGAGGGAGAGAGAGACGTGAAAGAGAGGGGAGGCGAGAAAGAGAGAAAGAGAGAAGATTGACAGAGAGAGAATCGTGAGAGGGGTGGGAAGACTTGCTCTTTGGCTTTTTTCAATATTTTCATTAACCATAACCGTGGCCAATGGCCTTACATAAATAAGAGGATAACTACTAAAAAGAGAAAGACTAATCTAGGAACATAATTCATAAACAAAGAAACTTTCTAAAAACCAATGGGAAAATTATTTAGTTCCCTTATTAACTTAAAGACTTAAGTAAACAAAATTCTGAAAAATAAAACTACTAAATTATCAGATCTGGTGGGGGCACACAATCTTGGCCGATTGGAAGGGGGGAGAGAATCGACTAGCGCTGGGAAGGCTGGACGATTCCTCTTTCCTTCCCCCTTCTCCTTCCTTCTTCTTTCCTTCTTCTTCCCTCTAGCTTCCTTCTGTGAGACAATCCTCCAGCCAAATTGAATGCAAACGTGGCTGGGTCTTGCGTTTACGTCGCTGGTACACGTGGATGCCCCTATCACTTGTGCTTTCGTATGATTTATTATCTAGGTGAATTAATGTCTTGGGAGTTTCTTTCTACCTTGTGCTTTATGTAGACTATTGGAAAAGAAAGGAAACTAGTCACGAGGGTGCATTACGTTTTGAAGTAAAAAAAATCTGTTCTGAAGGCTTTTCCACACTGGTGTTTTGTCATGGTCTAATGACTAACTATTAATCTTGATTTAAGTTTTCTCATAATGATATTTGTGGTCATAATGTCAAATTCCATGTTTTCTTATGCTTCCATTAGAATTATTTCACATTTGTATACTCAAATGTGCATTTATTAGCGAATTTTTAGGAATCTAGACGCAGGGCTGTGAGATGGCGTAGGGAAGGGGATACTGCTGGTTATGGAGTGAACATGGAAATGGTTGGTATGGTTAAGGTATCACTTTCTCAATTTCCTTAAGAAGTGTTGCACTCCTTTAAAAATAGATTCCTAATAGGCTCTCGCCCTCCGCTCTCGAAAAGAAACTCTAATCTAAGTTCTCCTCTTTCGGCCGCTGCTCTGGAGGCTTCCCTCCTCCTCCTCTCTCCCTCCCCCTTCGCCTTCTCTCTCTCTTTCTCTCTCTCTTCTTCTCTCTTCTCTTCTCTTCTCTTCTCTTGTCTTCTCTTCTCCCTCCCTCCCTCTCTCCACCTTTCTTCTTTCTTGGCATCCTCCTTTCCCTTTCCCTCTCCCTCTCCCCTCTTCCTCTTCTTCTTCTCTCTCCCTCTCCCTTCCTCCTCCTCCACTCCCTTTCTCTTTTATTTCTCCCTCTATTCCTAGTGTCGACCAGCTCGTTTGGTGATGAGACTGCTGCAACTGCTTGACTTTCCTTCCTGCCAGCCCGCCTACCTGGCTTGCTTGTTTTACAGTCGCGTTGGTGTTGGGCACTTATGGCTTAGCTGCTTCACTGCTTCACGGTCGCCCTCTTGCCAGGCTTGCTTCCCTTCTAGACGCCACTCCAGCCAGGCCTGCTGTCCTGTTGGTCGTCAGCCCCTCTTGGCTGCCCGCCCCTTTTGGATGCCAAGCTTGCTTTGGTCTGTCTGCTGGCTTGCCTGTTCCCTGGACCTGCCTCTCCGTTGGCCGCTCGCCTAACCTGATGCCTTTCTGGATGCCACTCCTGTTAGGCCTGCCTTTTGGTTGGTCGTCAACCCCTCAAGGTTATCCGCCCTTCTGGATGCTAGGCTCGGTTGGTCTGCCTGCTTGCTTGCCTTCTTGGCTTCCACCCTTGTTGTTTGTTTGCTCTGCTGGGTCTATCTGCCACCGGTAGCCTGCCTCGTTTGGTCTGTTGATCGTTGGATCTATGTCCCAATAGGCAGTAGCCTCTTCGACACCAGCCCGCTGGGCTGCTCTCGGCCGATAGCCAATCCCCCCGTTGCCCTTCGAAAGGCTGGCACCCCTCCTTTTTGACGACCCTGTCCACTAGACCAGCAGTCCGCTTGGCCATGGCCCTCCTCAAGGCCAGCACCCCTCCGCCGTGGCTGCCTCTTTGCCGGCGGTACTCCTCCTTCGGTGTTGATATTTGATTGTTAGGGTTTGTGGTTATCTTCCTGGTTATGATTGGTTTGCCCTTCTCTTCTGTTTGGGCTTCTGGGCTGGGTTGTAGGAGTTTTTTAACCCATGTGGGCGTTGGATGTTGCCCTTTATGGGATTTTTGTTACCCTTATTGGGTTTGCAATTACCCCTTTGGGGCTATATTTTCCCTCCCCCTTCTTTTAATGCATTTATTATTCACCAAATAAGGAAAGGTATCACTCTTGTCTGCTGGAAATAAACATAGAGAATTTGGATTTGGTGACTTGGGGATTTCCAAAAGCCCGTCTCTACCAACAATATTTAGTCTTTTAGGCAGGCATTTAAGCAGTTTGTAAGCATGCAAGCATTCTCCGTATCCCACTTTTTGCCACTATATAGTCAGCTGACATTTTAATTATTGTGTTCCTGATCCCCTAAATGCCTTCATAGCATGCATAATTTGTGCTAGTAATTCCATTATTTTCAGATCCAGAACATCATGTTGTTTTCCAATTTAAGTATATCATTGATCTTTGTACAGTATTGCTTTGTCATGATTCGTCCACTTGTCATATAAATGACAATATCCTTTCTTGTGTAGGATTTAGAGCAGATCCTAAATTTTATAGGCGTTGATAGTTTGGGGCCACGCCATGTTTTGGCTAATTTGAAGGAGATTTTGAGGTCCATTCAGTCTCAGGAATATATAAACAAAATCTGATCTCCTTTGAACAATCGACTGTAACTGGTAGTGCTACTAACAATTTGTGAATAACTACATTATTTTGATTCTTGAGTGGGTGCATTTTTTTGGAGCACCTTGGTTTTACAGCCCTGTAAGTTTGTCACATTGGCATAAATGTGAAATTATATTTCTATTTCTTGTAACATATGGATTTGGTTGTAATGTGAAATTATATTTCTACAGTCCTTTTTTTTTTTTTTTTGAATTGAAAATAAATTTATTCAGTAGAATGGGAAATACGCATGGATGCCAAACATTGATCTTGGATCTAAGGATTGAAAATGGGTCAAACGTCATAGACAAAGCCCTCTTTGTTAGAGAGTCAACTTAGTTATTTAACTCCTTATGATTGAAAGAAAGAAAAAAAAAAAAAATACCAGATTCAAATGTAAAATAGCTTCTGAAATGGGCGAAGGTCACCATATTTTTGTTGTTACTCACCACCATAATATGAGTGAGATATTCAGAAATAGCTTTAAAAAAGGAGATCAGTGGGATTGCCAATTAAAGCCACCTAAAATTGAGCTTGATCGGAAATAATCAGTGAACTAAAAGTTTCAATCTTCTTTTAATTGTCTCTTGTCTTAGCCTCAGAAATGATTTAACAGAAATGTAAAAAAATTTTCAAAAAAATAAAAAATTATTCAACACCTTATTTATGATAGGATTACCATCAGTATTGAAAAAATGTTATAGTAAATGGATAAAGAGGTAAGAAGTATGAATACAATCTTGTTGTAAGCAACGTTGGTTGCAACAAGAGTTTTTTTTTTTTTTATATTTATATATATATATATGTGTGTATATATATATATTGAATGTGCTACCTAGGTCAAGAGATTTGGAGGCAGCGAAGAAGATAGTGGTGAAGTGGGAAGATGTTTGTAAACCTTTTAGGGAGGGCGGATTAGGTATTAGGTTGCGTGATGTGAACTTTGCCTGTTTAAATTAACATGGCAGATAAAGCATTTCCTTAATGAATAATTTCTTTCGTGCTCGTTTTCTAAAGCCAGATGGGTCATTGAAATCAGGCCACATATTCTCATTGATACGGCCAGGTCTTAAGAAGGTTTGGCGATGGGTGGAGTCTCATGAGCAGTGGACTCTTGGAAATGGCCGGAAGATTAATTTTTCGCCGGAAGATTAATTTTTGGAGGGATTGCTGGTTGGGAAGCAATTCTATTGAAGACCTTTGGTTCGATGCAAGTTAAGGTCTCAGATTTTATTTCTCAAGGTGAGTGGAACATTACCCTGGTGGAGTCGGTTTTTATTAATAATATTTTTGCATAGGCAAAAAATATTGTAATATCAGACTTGGAGGATTCATGTCACTGGGGGCTAACCTCTTCTGGAGTGTTTACCATTAAATCAGCTTGGGAAATGGTGAGACGGGAGTCTTATAAGGTGGGGTGGTTTTCCTTGACTTGAAAAGCTCAACTCCAACCTAATCAATCTGTTTTTGGCTGGAGAATGATGAATAATAAATTGCTTATGGATGATAATGTTAAAAAATGAGGGGTTGTAGTACCTTCGCGGTGTGTTCTGTGTGATCGAGCTGAGGAATCCAAGAATTCATTCTTTTTATGAGTGTTCCTTTGCGATTTCCTTGTGGTAGAAATTCTGTGGTTGTTTTCGGTTAAATTGGCCAAAATTTGATGGGGTTGACAGGTTAACTGCTTGGTGTAAGGCTCAGACGAAGAAGATTTCTTTCAAGGGGGTTTGGCTGAAGGGTTTCATTCTGATTCGTTATTTTATTTGGCTGGAGAGGAATGGCCGAATGTATGATGATACTATAAATTCAATTGAGCAGTGTTTTGGCTCTCTGAAAAACGAAATAAGTTCTCAATCTCTGATTCACGCAGGATCGCCCATCTCAATTTTGGACCTATTGAGTGCTAGAGGATTGGGTTTTTCAGGGTTGAGGGGAAGAGCTCGAGAAATTTTTGCAATTTTTTGGTGTCCTCCTCAGGCAGGCTGGTTAAAGCTAAATATGGACGGATGCTCAATTGGTAATCCAGGGAAATCTGGAGCAGGTGGTGTGCTCAGGAATGAAAAGGCAGAGGTGGTTGCTAATTTCAGAAATTTCCTAGGCATTAAATCTAATTTTGAGGCAGAGTTCTTGGCGCGTTATGGATGAGTGTGACTCAGTTGCATTTTTACTCTTTTTTTTCAAGAGGAAACCTCCGTGGATAGCTCGTCAAAGATGGTTAAATTGTAAGCCCTTCTTGGAAGAGGTGGAGTGGAAAATAACTCACTGTTATCGTGAAGCAAACTCAGTTGCGGATTTTTTTGTCAAAATCAGCAGCTCAGTTTGAAATCTCTTTGCCAGTTACAACTTGGTCGGCGATGGTGAAGATGGATTTAGCAATGGATGCCTCTGGTCGTCCTCGTTCTAGATTTCTCTAGGATGTTTCTTTAAGCTTGTTTTGGGTGGTTGAGTTTGTGCATGTCTTGCTCTGCTGATGGCAATGCCGAAGGTGGAGCTTGTGCATTCCTTTCTCTTCCAGTGAGAGGCCTAGGCTGTTCTGCTCTTCCTCTTTTTGATGTACTATATATATTCGTTCTTTTTTCTCTTTCATAATTAATATACATGATTTTCTAGTGAAAAGAAGAATGTGCTACCTAGAAGGAATCAACTCAAATTTTCTTTCTCAATGCAAAAGTGAAAGTTTTTTGAAATTCATGAGTATTTTTTTGTTGGGGGTTGGGGATGGATTTGACTTCTCTCCATAGAGCCTTGGGAACAGCGAGCCATCCCATGGTTAAGAGGATCCGGGCAAGCATCCCTAGGTCACCTTAGCCGTGGGATGACTCTATGTTCCCTGGGCTCTACGGAGAGGAATCCTATCCATTGGGGGGGGGGGGTGAGGTGGGGAGAAAAGTCTCAAAACATATGACTACTTTTTGGGGGTTCAAATTGTATGTGGTGACCGGTGAGGTGTAGTGAGCATCCGGTGGCTGAGAGCATCTAGGCATACGCCCCAGGGAGTAGTTGGGGGCTCCCAACTACCTGATGCAGTGGCTGTAGACAATTTTCACACCTTTGGTTACCAGCAGCTATTTCCTTGGCTTAGATAATGGAGTACTCTCATACAATTAATTCACAGTTCTTAAAACCTGACAGGACATTGAATCATAAACAGGAATTTTTCAATACTGATTAATTATTTGGTCCCTTATTAAGTTCAACAAAGTTACATAATAAGTACCTGAATAGCTAGGGATTAAATTGCTGACAATATAGTGTTTGAAGCCAAATTAAAACACTGAAATAAGGAAATTAAGACCAGAAGTTGTTACAATAATTATCACTGAGGGCATTCAGGAGGAGGCTTTGGAGTTCTGCTTCTGTCAGAACAGTAGTCGTAAGTCATGTGGTACTTCTTTATAGCTTCATATTCGATTTGTTGGGCATGGTTAAGCTTCCAATATTGCTTTTCATTCCACCAATACTTACTAGTATAACATTGCTGATCATCAGTGTTGGAGTTTTTAGAAGGGCATCCATTAATCTCAAAACTGCGTAAGTAAGCTCTGAATGGAGCTTGACTCCAATCAGTCTTTATTCTTCCTCCATCTGTTGCCCAACTCTCTCCATCCCATAGGCTTGTCAATATTTGCATTGGTTGATATGGGTACCCAACTCCTATATTTACCTTGTTCATGTAAACCCTTATGGGAATGTTGTCCACAAAGAATCTAAAACACAAAACATAGCAAGTGAGAGAGAGAGAGAGAGAGAGAGAGAGGAGTTTAGGTAGAATTCATTCTTAAAGATTGGTCATTTAGGAGAGGATGCCCAAGCACCTATAAGTCTACACATCAGACTATTCACATTTGATGTGGGATTATTACTTTTGTCTTTCATGTGAGCCCAACAAAAGAGAGAGAAAACTCACACTACTTGATGTGGGTTCCAGAGGATTCTGTAAGTATGGTAAGCAGCCGTAGGATCGAACCAAAGTTGGATTCTTTGCTCTCTATTTCCTACACCACTTGTAAAGACATTTGTTTGAAGAGTATATGGCAGCCCTGGTAAGTTACCCAAGAACTCGAAGTCGAGCTCATCATGAGCATTGTTGGATTGCGATCTGAGCTGTCAATAATTCAAAATAATAATAATAATAATAATAATAATTTGAACGAATATCAATTAAAATAGGGTCCTTCTAGACTACACTACGCCTAGTGAAGTATAATGTTTCACTATGTGCCACTTGGCAGTATATGAGTTAATCCACGTTATAGAGGACCTTACATAATCTCAATGGCCAAATTCTAGTCCAAAATAATAAGGAAATTTTCTTTCTCAAACTTAGATTCAAAGTTTTAGTTAAATTACTAAAATGCCATCAAATGGAGATGAGTATCAAATGCAAAATGACATCTTTTGTAACTTTAATTACTTGCTCTATTCATTTTAAGTTGAAATTAGAATTTGGATCCACGACACGTATGCACGTACGCTCACGTGGACGCACATGTGAGGATCCAATACTTGTCCCTTTTGCTTCTACTTATACCCCTCTTCATCCTTTAATGGAAGGAAGTGGGACAGATGTTGGATCCTCACATGTAATTCTAGATGACCGTATGTGCAGCGGATCCAAACTCTTGAAATATTTATACTAAAGAGATGGATGCTTCATGATTCTCCATCACATGTATAGCCATGTGACAAATAATATACTTCATTGGGTACAAGACGGAGAAAAAAAACCGTAAAAAATCAATAAAGAAAGCTATATTCTTTCAGACCATGTATGGATCACCTCCGCACCCCCCTCCCCCCCCCCCCAAAAAAAAAAAAAAGAGAAGAAGAAAGGGCTCCTTACGTAGAAAGCTGTAACAACTCCTGCTGAGTTTCCAGCAGGAAGCTTTAATTCCATTTGAAAGAAGCCAGAGCTGTAAGTCAATTTGGATGCTATTCCTGAGCCTATATGTTGCACCAAGAGTAAAATATGAAACTGAGAGCATACTTAAACCTTAAAAATTAAAGTATCAATATTTCTTTTATGATAATTTAACCATTGAAGCCTGGCAAGTAAATTTGAAGTAGGAGAGAGAGAGAGAGAGAGCGAGAGAGAGAGAGAGAGAGAGAGAGAGAGAGAGAGAGAGAGAGAGAGAGAGAGAATGAAATCAATAAGATATAAACCAGTTGATCTGTCCATAGCAAGCCGGAGTTCTCTTCCTTGGCGTATAGAGCGAATATGATCATTTCCAAATGTAATGTAATAGTTTTGATCAAAGCTGGGACCTGTTTGTCCAGCAGTAAGAACACCACCACCAACTAGCAGGACCAAAGTAAAGAGAGAAAGCAGAGATGCTTCCATTGAGAGAGAAGTAACTGTGTGTTAATTTGTCTATTTTTTTTTTTTTTGGAACAGTGATTTCATCTTTGCAATGGATGATGATGAGGAGGTGTCATTTTAAGGAGGCTAAAGCATGCAAGGATGGTGTGACCAATAACTGCTCAGTAGTTTTCCCTACGCATTCGCCATTGCCATGCAATTCCCATAAGTAATTGGCATCACATGTAGATTGTAGGGGGAGGCCATTTTTTTGTGGGACCAAAATCCTAAACCCTAAACAATTAATATTAATCAGCCTATACCCTAGAAACTTGTAATATTAATCCAATACCCTAACTCTAAACTTGTAATAGTAATCTGAGCTAAATATGTATTTTAAACAATAATTTTTAATTAAAATAAGGGAGAAAAAATGCTAACCGTTTGCGTTCTTTACACTTGAAAACAATGCCTTAATTTCAGGGAATAGGGGCGTCTTTTCATAGTCCTTGGTGTATGATTCATCTCCATAGAGCCCATGGACCATAGAGTGATCTCACAGTTGGGGTGATCTCGAGACGTGTGCCCGGATCCTCTTAGCCGTGGGATCACTCTATAGTCCATGGGCTCTATGGAGAGGATCCGGATCCATTTTATTTGGTGAAAGGTTTCATACATGGTAATTTATGAATACGTTCAATATTTCAGTTTTTTTTTTGATAACTTCACTCAATTTAGTCCGAAATAGCTAGATTTGGCCTTATGCAACCTTGTCCCTAAAAATTCAATAAAGAAAGAATTTTCACTCTTTGCTTACTGTCTAGAATTCTCTCACCAACTCTATATAAATTTGTTCTGTTTTCTGTTCTGATTCATTTAAGTTAGCCCTTTAGTTTAGAACTTGAGACAGAGTAATTTGCACACACAAAACTGTCTGTGCAACATTTAATTGGATCCTTGACCAGAGCTGAAAGTTCTTCGTTATGCTGTGGAATGGAAAATGTCTCTCTCTCCACCCCCCTCTCGAAATGACTCCGCACCTTTGTAACCCAAAAAATACCTCTAGTTGATGCTCATGTACATCCCTTCATTGACTCTCATGCTAGATGCAGTGGACACTGAGCACATATCATTCTTTCCCCCAAAAATAATTTGAATTAGAAGAGTTTTTAAACAAATCTTCTGTGGGAATGCACCGGCTAGGTGTATACGACAATACACAAGCTTCTTAAATGTTCCGACCTTTATTTGGTTCTGTTAGAATGATCATAAAAAACATATTAAAGAACAAAAAAGAAAATATACAAGATCAACGCCTAGGCATCCCAAGATGCATACAAAAAGACTGCACATTGACCCATAAAAAAGTCAAACTTTACAACAAACGAAATCTAAGCCTACTAAGAGCATCTCTTCTCAGCTCTTCTTTTATTGGGTTCACCTGAACAAACCTCGTAACACTACTGACTGCACCTCATCAACCAAATGGTCTTTTTAAATTTGATTTACTTTGATCAAGTTTTATCAAAGATGAAGATCATCTTGGGTCTAATACTTCATAAAACTTGATCAGAATAAATCAAATATAAAAACCCATTTGTCCTCATTGCCCAAAACCACAGAACTCATAATTGAGATTATATTCAAATCTAAATTTGGTTCTAATATTCTAAGAATCGATGAATAGGTAGTTAATATCTAGACCAAAGATCAAACCGAATAGGGAACCGACTAAAGAATCACATAAAAATCAAACTGATTCAGTTGGGGATATGGCTTAGTTGTTATAGTCGTTGTATCTTGAATCAAACTGATTGGCACCCTTAATGTAATTAAGGGTTTCAATATTCAGTTCAAACCAGTTGAACCAACCAAGGACAACTAGTTCAAATCGGACCAAAGTGAACCATACCCTTAGTGGTTTGGTTTGGATTGGCTTTTATAGAACTGATAAAAATTAAAACCAAATCAAATTGAATAAATGTACCATTGACCAACAACAAAACAATAACAACAACAACTCAGTAGATCTTATGCGAACTTAATGAGGTAAAAGGAAATGTAGAAGTAAAAGGGGAAGACACACAAACACAACAAATCAGTGAAGTCTCACCTAAATGGTGTCGGTTACATGGATTCTTCTCCTCATATAAGATTTATTCGAAGTCATATTTGGGACAAGACCTTAATTATAGACAACCTTCCATACCACTTATTCAATTTAGGTTTGTCTCTAGCTCTTTTAGCTTCTTCAAATCATGAATTAGATTGCTCCTCCTTACTCGTGCGTCCCCAGGCCTTTGTTGAACATGACCATACCATCTCAAATGGTTTTTTCGAAATTTATCATGAATCGAAGCAACAACAGAATCAACTCTAACTCATGGCCATATTAGCTCTTTTAGCTTATACAATATGAATTAGATTACTCCTCTTTATTCGCACGTCCCCAGGCCTTTGTTGAACATGACCATATCACCTCAAATGGCTTTATCAGAACTTATCATAAATCAGAATAACAAAAAAATCAGCTTTAATATGATCATTCTTTACTTTATCCTTTCTATAACTAGAAATCCAGCTGAACCCAATAAAAACCTAGAACAGACCAAACACAAACACAATAGTAAAGTACCAACAAAAAACCGGACTGAAACCAAAATGACGAAAACCATGGACTTTCTTAATGGTTTGGTATTCAGTTGGCCCAGTAACAGACCAAAACCGATTCATCCCCACCTAAACTGGACCAAACCGACCCATTGACCCCATAGAGATATAGAGCGGAAAGTTAGAGATGGTCACCGGTGAGTGATTGTTTCTATTTTACGCGCCAATTCGTTGGGATATCCGTTGCGTAGATTCCATTTTCAACTGGACTTCCGTTGTATTTCCCTATTACCTCGCTTAGCTTCCAATGGTGAATCTAGAATGTTGTAGACAATCTCTATCTTCCTCTTCCTTCAATTCTGGTATGGAGAGGCTGCACAGGTCTGTCTCTTCTTTTCTGTTTTTTTTTCCCCATTGTCTTTCTCTCGTTGGGTTTGTTTAATTCAACCATCCATTGCAGCTTCTTTCCACTCTGGAAAACTGAGATTTCTGGAAATTTTTTTTCTGGGTTTTGGAATCTAGGGTTCTTTGTTTTTGGAAATCTTGATTTCTATCAACCCTATTGAAGGAAAGACTTGGGGTTTTTCTCCATAGTCTTAGTTTGCCACAGAAGTCTACATCAGTCCTTTCTCTTCATGTTCTTCTTCGTCTTCTTACCTTTCAATCTGAAGCTCATGAATCTTATGACCTTTTATATGTGTAGTTGTTAAGACATTCACTTTTAGTCCATGCATTATTTGTGATCTGGATTTGTATAATTTGGGTAATTAATTTTTTCACATGATTTTAATTTTTTTGGACACTTGATTGTCTGTTGATTAGTGGGTGAATAGAAGAAGTGTTCATTTATTTTTAATTTCTAATTATTTTCTCTTTCTTTTGTTTTTTGAAACTTAGGTTTACTTACTTGCCTTATTTCTTTTCCCTAGGGTTATATTTCCACACCATATGTTGTTGTTGTTGTTGGGACTTTTTTGGTGGATAGGAGACAGTAGATGGCCTTGATTAGCGAATTAAACGCAATGGAGACTCTGCCTGACCTCTATCCCCTGACAAGTTTGCAAATTGGGTAAGAATTGTATAATCTTGAATTTGATTACTGTTTTGTTTTAAGTTGAAATCAGAGCGAAGTTTACATAATGTATGGACATTTTTATATTAAGTTATCAATAGGGAAAGTAGGTATCCATTCATAATTTAATCAGTCTTTGCAGTATAGGCCCACTAGTGAAAATTTGGCGAAAATAAAGCTAGCAAATATCTGAGAAAGAAGAAAGCCAGAATTTTTTGCCCATTTTGAATCGTTCAGTGTCTAACTGTGGACAAACTCCTTATTGTTGAACTTTTGATGGCCTCCGTAATTTTTTATATGGTAGCCGTGGAAAGAAGGTTTCAATCTTTTCTCCCAACAAACTAACTCTCTGCATCAATAACAATGAAAAAAAAAAAAAAAATCTAATTATAAACATAGGTTGAAAGAGAGTTCCAAATCAAGAAGTTTCAATTACTGTGAGGCACATCCTTATTAAGCTTGAATAAACCACGAACTATTTGTATTTACGACTTAATTAGAACTTTCTTCCTCAAATATCCTATTTAAGCTAATGTGTAAGCTTTCTAAGGCTAAAACTTCCAATTCGTTGCAGTCTTTCATAAACTAACAATCTAAAATCTATGTCAACTAACTACATTTGATAATGATAGAAATGATGTTCATAAATTTATAGAAATCATATTTTTTCCTTACCTTTTCCTCTACAACCCCAAACCACAATGCGATTAAGAAAGGTAAGTTAATAAGGTCTGTTGAGCCTAATTGTTCGGATCTCTTTGTGGAGCACACTAGCTAATTATTTAAGAAGGGCTTGAGTTGGAGTACACCTGACTCTTACTTTGTGGTTAATATCAAACCTCCATGCAATGTTTACTAATCCTGATGAATATTACCGCATTCTGGAGATTTTTAATTTATAGGAATGTAGTTTTTGTGAGCATTCCCTTGTGTCTATGCATGTAGGTATATATGAAAGCACTCAGAGTATGCTGTTACCTCCCTAATGGATAATTTCTATGTTTAATGCATTTCATCACATTTTTTGCAGGGATATACAGTCTTATATTTCACGGGCATTTTTATATTTTGCCCCCAGTAGTCACAAGTTTCTCATTTTAGTTGATAACCAGCCATGGGTTATGAGCAAGCACTCAAGATCAACACGCATATGGCATATAATTGTCACGAAGGTAATTATTGATACCTCTTCTCCCAGAGATGTAACACTTTTTCAATCTGAGCTGTCCTACTTGTTTCACTCCCTTTCTGTATGCAGTACAGAATGTCTCCTTTTACAAATACAAGGACCCTTAACCGAATTCGAAGTTTAACAAACAAAGCCTGCAGCATTATGTCCCCCAGACATAAAAAGAAGATGCTCTACAGATGGCCCTCTGTCATAAATGTGGCACGGTGGCCAGAGAAGTCACTGGTCAACTTGATGAATTCATGTAAAAATCTGCATGGTTTCTTTGTGTTTGAAGTAGCATGGAAGGATGTCCGTGGTATCAACTATTTTAATGAGCTTCAGGTATGCATGCATTATTACCCCATAATGCTTCTGTCTCTGTAAAATTCATGTAAGTCCACTGAATCTCATAAATTAGTATTTCTGTGTGTAATTAATATACATTTAGTGCACAGATTGAGGGGATACACTTTTGGGATACCCAAATTGAAGATCAACCAAGTTGTGGTTGATTTTAGGTTTGTAACCATCTATTCCATCTCATGTTCTTGTGTATACATCTCCTTGGTGGACCCCAATCCCCTGAATATATGAGGCATGAGTGATTTTTCAGTTACACATGGGGTTACTGTTAATGATATTGAGTCTGAAAGATTACATGAGAATAATCTTTGATTCAAGAGAATTATATGTTTATGCAGACAGACACATCCCTTGCTTTAGAAGTGAAATCGATGAGAAAGTGGGAGTTCAACAGCATCAACCATGCCCTGAGTTGTATATCATTATGGTTCTCAGGCACGCCATCAGAGATGAAATCACTCCATAGCAATCTAAACGACTTGTTTGATGAAGAACCCCACTCTGGTTGCTGTCAGGAATTCTCTGTTGCTCCTAAACAAATACTCTTCAATTGTGCATCCTCATTTGATGTTCTTTCTGATGATGTATTTTTTGATGTTGGCGAATGTCAAGTTGAAGAAGATAATAACTCTGATTGTAGTGCTTCAAGTGAGGACCAAGGAAGCCTGAATGGAGGACTTAGTAAGGATCAACAGGTGGAGGATTGCAGTGATGAAAACAAAGGTACAGGAATGAAGGTGGAATTTGATGTTGCATCTACAGTATACAGGGATAATTTACTTTTGCTCCGGTTCAGTAACAGAGACCTTCCATTCAAACTGAGGCAAATAATCACATCTGATTTGAGACTTCTTACTTTGCTCGAGTCGGGGCTCCCAGCATGGGTTATCTTCTTACAATCCTATCCATTATTCTGCCAGTTCTACCGCCCATGGATGCGGCCTTTGGTGAGAACTCTCTATATCTTAATTTCACTCATAACTGTGATCATTGGCTTTTATGATCTCTACAAGAACATACCCATCTTGAAGGAAACTTTATCCCACCTCTGTGGACCCCTCTTTAAGTGGGTAGAAGCCTGGGATATGATATCTAGGATTAGGTATCTGGGGACAATGTTGTTTCTTCAAAACTTTGAGAAGGCCGTTAAGTGGTTTCTTGTGATGGTGCGGACAATCAGAGTACTAGTCTCACTGCTCATGAAACCCTTGATGAACGCACTTATGGAGATCATTGAGTTCATGTCACCGGCATGGAGTATAGGAGCGCCATTGTGTTCTACAGTATGGGAAATGCTGCAGTCCTGGTACAGCATAATCGTTGATTTGGTCAAGGTTCTGCTGTCCCCATTCGGGCTTCTTTATTCATTTATATTGACCATAGGTATATTCAAAATCTTTGAACTTTATATTTTGGTAAATTTGAATTGAATTTTCCAACGTTTATCTTTGTCAAGTTTGGTTAATTATTTTGTTTTTAAGAAATTTAGAGTTCCGGTTGGATAAACTATTGGACAGTCTACCAGCTGTAAACTGGTACATGAGTTCAGATTCAAGCCAGAGTTGACTGCCCAAAAATACCATCTTCACCAATGTGTGTTCTTCTCAATCCTTTCTCATGTGGTCCAACTGATATCTCTGAGAAAGGAGTGAAAAGATCACCGATGTGCTTTTGTCATATCCAGTCATCAGTGACATGAAGCTAGGCTCCTTCTATATATTGCTTATTCATGGGAGGTAGGACCTCCCAAGGTGCCAACTAACCATGGACCTTCTAAGCAATAATTTTAGAAAATCAGATGACCATAGCCATCCATTCTGTAGATTTTCTCGGTGGCCAGCATGGTCACTTGGTTGTTGAGAAGAAATTGATAGAGAATGAGCTTAAATAGATTTTTTTTAGGGAATAAGTTCCAAGTTTTAAAATAGGAAATGACCAAAGTATTTCAAATTTCTTGACTTTTTTTGCATAATGTAGTATTTTATGTATGTACTTGATTAGGTTAATGTTTGATTGTTTATTTGATCCAGTTACATCAGTTTATCCAGTCATTAATTCCATCTGGGAACTATTGCTTGCTCCAATTCGGCTAAGTCTCACAGTGGCCAATTACGTGGCTTTTTTGTCCTCTAATCTTTATGACTTTCTCAAAGGATTTTTGACTTCTTCTAGTAGCCTGGCTCAGCTTACAAAATTTTCTTGGTCAAAGCCTAATTCGTCTGAGATCTCAGTTTGGCATGGTCTTTGGAAGGATCTCATCTCAAAGGTTTGAATCAAATCACTTGCCTATTTATTCCTTTTTGTTTGAAAAACTGAATTTGTGACTAAAATTCAGGTCTTTCGAGCCCTTCGAAGTGTTATCTATGGTCTTGTTGCTTTCTTCACAGCATGTAACCGCCATAGGCTAAGGTACAGTCTACTTCATCAACTTTATGTTAATAATATACAAAGGTCTATTTCTAAATTTTGTCAGATTGTCTAAATCCCCATCCCCCCCCGGCGGGTGATTTATGCCCTAATAATATATCTGGACTTCTAAAGATTTATTTTCTTTTTGTCTCATGTTGTCAACTTGTTGGAAATGCAGCATATACAACCACATGAGAGTATTTTTATTGCAACTCTCTCGCCTTCTTCGATTAGGGCATTATGATTGTCATTGTCAGAAAAAACTGGAAGACGAATACCTACTTGCGGTAAGTTTTAATTTCATTGAGATCTTTGATTCTGTTATTGTGGGAGAAAGAGATAAAAATAAAATAAAGCAGCGCCTGTTCCAAATTACATTATGCTCTTCGAATGAAATGTCATGCAGCAACCATTGTGCTCACTAAGGCATGGTTTTATACAGAATTTTTTTTTCCCTTCTCTTGCAATATGTACTTCTGTCATCCATAGTGACAAACTCGTTTGGCTCACATTTCAGTTAATGATTCAGGAGTTTTTTTCTTTCTTTAAATTGCAGGATCACTCCAAAGAATGCAACCGTTGCAAATAAGTGGATACATAAACCTTGAATGTTAGACTAGATGGGAAAGATTAGAACACTTGACCAATGGCAGTGATGTGTTCCAGTAATATAATTACTTGTTCTTGTATATTCTGCACAGATTACTTGTTCTTGTATATTCTGTACAGAATTATCCAAGGTTCTATCTAGTCTTATAGATCAGAAATTTTGACCTGTGGATGGTGTGGAAGATTTGTTGGCTGCTGATAACACATCTTATCATGAGCTTTTGGACCATAGGTTGTTTTTGCCGTGGATCCCGAAGATTCCTATGTTTCTTCCAAGTGCCAACTTCACTTGTTGAAAAATTTGTAGTCATGCCAATGGTGCAAAATTACAATCTTTTCTATCACTTTGGGTCTATAAATGTGTTGGATAAATTTTCTTCATGGTAGGAAAAATTAAGAAGAAAAAACTGGACCACTGGAAAAGCTCAAGCTGGTCTTGATCTCATTTTCTGGCAAGTAGCAGATAATCTTCGGTTTGAGTGCTTGCATTTGGCAATTTGGTAATGTTTCAGGGAAGGTAAAATTATATGGTGAAGAGGTTCCATCCCACCATGATCCGGCGAGCTTTCGTCATTTCATATGAAAGCGGCTGAGAAACTCAATGAGATCCTATGAAATCACTTTGCCAACCAAACCATAAATTTGAACTTGAAGCATCATCCGAAGCATCATCTGAAGTCTGCAGCCTTAGACCATGAAACTTTATACATAGATTCTTATACGTCAACCTTGAATGTGGAACCATTGAAAACATTAAAATATTAAATCTTAACCATGAATCATGAATTGTGATATGTGGAATCATGAAGATGGATGGAATATGAAACCTAGAACCTCATGAAACCCTAGAACCCTGTTGTGAAGTCTGGGCTCAAATTTTTTGGATACATAGATCCCAAAGTCCCTTGCCCATATTTCAAGTTTTAGCAGCCATTTTGCTGCCTGCCATCTTGAATCCTTGATGAGCACTGTTACGTGTTAGGTTTTTTAAATTTATTTAAATATTTTAATATTTAAGGGATGTTATTAGTTAATAGGAGGATGTGGGATATATTGTGAAGAGTGGACAGTGTGGATGTAGTTATGATAAGAGTGGATTGTAATAGGTGTCTTACGTGTCAAGTGTTGGGGAAGTTAGAAGATATGTTGTAACGGGTACTTTTATGGGCCTATTTATTAGTGAAGTAATAGAAGATAAGAAGATAATTACTAAAATTTTCTCTTAAAGAGAAAGGACGCGGGGCTTCGTCTCTTAAGCCAAGAGGTTGGCTACCTCCCAACTAGCCAAACCCTATTTTATCTATGCTATTTTCTCTCATCTTCTATTTTCTCTCCCTCTCTTTCTTGTACGTATCAAGCACCTTCCTCTAGAAAGGGAGTGATAGTAACAAGTTCCTCCATACAATCAGCTAGGCCTCTGTACATAAGTCGAAATCTAACAGAGACCTTAATATCCGGCGAGTTAAGGAAGTGTTCAAAGTTGGGTTTTTAAGCTTATATGGAAGATTGCCTCCAATAATCGAGCATTTGGATTGAATGGGATTACAATTGGTATTTCCTGAAGGATTCTATATTGTCTATTTCCCCCTCCTCATATTCTTCTATGGTTTGGAAGCAATCTTGTCTCTTAGGCATCTAGTGAGGAATGTGATTTCCTCGACAATGGTGCTTCTACTCTCCTTTGGCTTGACCCTTGCATCTGCTTAACATTCTTATTGAGTGCTACGACCATTGCATTAGATATGATGTAGGGGCTGATCATATGGATTGAGTTTCCTCGACTATTGTAGATGGTTCTTGGTCCCCAAGCCCTACCCTTTCGCTTCTTCAGTCTGCTTGGGCTGCTCTTGCAGTCATTGGAAGGAGGCCTCATGGCACTTTCTCTTTGAGTGCCCATTCTCCCACTCCCTTTGATTCAAGATTCTCTGCAAGTATTGATTGCATTATTGATCCATCCTTGATTTTAACCAAGAATGGAACTGGATTAAGTCTCTCTTTGGAAGTCTTGTTGCAATAGTGTGGGAAAGCTTGCCTTTTCTGCATCAGTGTACCATATCTAATATGAGAGAAACCTGCGAAAATGGACGAACAAATCTAGGACATTTCAGTAGATGTGGGATGCTATAATATTGTTTTTGAGGTTTGTAATCAGCTTGGCTTTCATTTGGCTGTAGTTCTTGCCTCCGATCCACTATTAACCGGCATATAGCTTTCTCTTGGTACCTTCAGGTTTCCTTCTTGTATGTAACCCACTTAGATGCTGACCCTCATTTTGGGCCATGCCTCTTTCTCCTTACCCACCTTACTTCCTATGGGCGTCTATTTGTAGTCCTTGCGCTTTGTTGAATCTTATAAAGTTAATAGAGTATGATTTAGATGGTGCATGGACATGCATGGGAGGTATATTCAATTTTGGTTTGAAATTTGACATATGACTAATCTAAACATTACTTCATCTATTCAAAAGTTGGAATCATGCACCACATCATTGTCCCACTTAAAAAAACCATGTGGACCACAAAGAGAATCTTTTTTTTTTGCTAGTACATAGTTTCTACTGCAAATCAAAGAAGGAGGGAGCAAGAGCCCCCACCTTTGGCATTGCCATCAATAGGGACCCAAGCCTCGTAGGTCTTGTCGCTTCATCCTTTGCCATCATCTCAGTAAAATGGCTAAGAAAAGCCACATTGAATTTGGTTGTTTTTGCCTTAGCCGCCTTCTTTGCCAAATAATTTGCATTGGAATTTGCTTTCCTAAAATTTTGAGAAATTTTCCAGGCAATAGACTCCAAATATGGACTAATATGAATCCATATCTGAAGAGCAAACAAAGGAACCTTCTTCTATTGCACCACTGCTACCATTGCAGTTGAATCCGATTCTATCCATAGGAAAGGAATAGACATCTCTTTTGCTCTCATAAGCTCCTGTATAGCCTTCAATCCCAGCTTCATATACACCTTTCACACCCAAATACACACTATATGACATTAATCATCCACCCAAATGGTGACGCATAATGCCCCCTGCCCCGACACTGCCTGGATTCCCTAAAGGGCTTTCGTCAAAATTAAGTTTGACCTAAAAAATCGAAGCCTTGCACCAGAAAACCTCCAAAAGAGTTTAGCCGCAAAAAGAATCTTATCTAGAGAAAACTTAAAGGGAGACAGATAGACACACCACCCGTGTGTAGTAAACTAGTGGGTGACATGATTAATGTGGGCATGAATGAGATATCATACAAGAGAAGCAATAGGGGATCATTTTAAATGAAGGAAAAGAGAGATAAACAATGACCCCCTTTTCTTATACTCCCAATTAGTGGTGATTTCCACCCGCTGCCACCATTTTGCTTAGTTGCACTTTTACAGATGCGTCTTTGGTTCACCAAAGTCACGCTTAAATTGAAATAACAGCCTTTTTTCTTTCCCTTATCCCCTCGTTTTAGTTTTCTTAATTTTATTTTATTTTCCTTTTTCATAAAAAAAAAAAAATAGTAATAATAATAAAGTTTGTGCTTTACTTGGTCTATTGAACTTCAATGGTTTTTTTTTTGATGTCTTCACCCATTAAGCTTGATATTTGCGTGGGTTGAGGGGAATTTTTTCAAAGCTCATCATGTTTATTTCGTTTTCCTCCAATATGGTTGTCGTCATCAAAGAGGAGGAGATTGTTGGAATAATGCTTATAGTTAATATTATTTTGGTGGCTCTAACTTATGGAAAAACTTGTTCTTTGTTATGTGTACTTTGCTGGACATTAGTTTTTTTTTGGCTAATGAGGAACCTCTTCAATCTGTCTGATTTTATGGTTCATGCCTAAGGCTGAACCCTGGTTACATGCAGCCACACCTAACCCGTGTAATAGATTACTTTATCAGACATTAGTCAAAGGACACTCTAATAAGAAGAGTTTTTTCAATCAACTATTTTGAAGTAAAGATGTGAATTTGAAACCGAAACAGTTT
The DNA here is from genome assembly GCF_013358625.1 of Macadamia integrifolia. Lineage (NCBI taxonomy): Eukaryota > Viridiplantae > Streptophyta > Magnoliopsida > Proteales > Proteaceae > Macadamia > Macadamia integrifolia. The sequence continues at coordinate 9,732,112 of NC_056566.1, forward strand.
ATCAAAATCGAACAGAGTCGTTTATACCGAAACCGAAACAGTTTATCGTTTAGTAAATGATTCGGTTCTGGTTTCAAGTTTAAGACCGATTAGTTAAATGGGTGGGGTCGATTTTAGCCGTTTAATCCGTTGGTTTTAAACCAAATTGACACCGTGAAAATCAAACCATTTAAACCATCAAACCAATCCGATTAATTCATATAACAATTAAATATTTGATTGTTTTAATAAAACATAATGGTTTAATTTAGGGAAGAATTAAGGATCATAGAGGCCATCTAACAGTCTATTCAATAATTTACCCCTATTATGTAGTTATGTAGTTAAATCCTTGCTTGTTCAATGTCTCGTTTAATTTGATACAAGACTGAAGCGTTTATCAACAAAAACAAATTTTAGTAAGCATGCGAATAAACTAGCAAACTGATTGCTAACCGTTTAGAAACCGTATAAAATAAACCGCGATCAAAGCCGTTTAAAACTGTGAAATTGACACTGTTTAAAAACCATGGAACCGAAACCATTTACTAAACGGTCGTGGTTTTAGAAATGTAACCATTTAGTAAATGATGTGGTTTTGATTTCAGCTAAATAAATATGAACTGGACCGAACCGCACTGTATACACTGAAACCGAACCGATTAACACCATTAGTTTGAAGTATTAAGTACATTAGAAGTCATGCCAAGCAAGCACTAATCAATGAGCTTCGAGCTACAATGGTCTACCTCCAAGAGTTTCATTTGGAAAGTCTTATATTGGAGACTTTGGAGAGTTCGAGTGATTCAGAAGTCGACCATCTACATCTTCATCAAGCTTCAGCGAATTTATAGTTTTGAACTCTAGACATAGGTTCTAGATTTAGGATTTGTTATAGGATTATTTCATAGAGTCTTAAGTCGTAAATTCATTTATGATGACAACCTACATTGTAACCTATGTCTAGCATACAAAATCATAACATCAACTTCTATGGAAGGAACTGAAGCTATAGCGCTCTTGCATAGATTACGAGTGGCGGCTTCAAAAGGTTGGACTATCCACAGAGAGCTTACTTCAACTTATTCCAAGACCTTTAAATAGCAGTTGGGTATTCCATAATTTTGGGATCTTTTGAGAAATATATGCTAATTTTGGGATGGTTATATATTTGTACAAATGCAGGAACTCTAATTCACCCATGGTGTATTTAAGAACCGTGGGTAACCTAGTTAGTTTAAGAATCTTTATTATGGATAATGATGCACTTAGTGATTTCATGTCTTCGAGTAATATATATTATTTTTCTTTAAATTAAAAAAAAAACTACATTGTAACCAATGGCTTGGTCATTTTTCCTTTTTTGGTCGAACCTCAAAAACTGGACCAAAGGTTTAATTCTATCTAGACCTGACAAATGGTGGTAACCCTAACTCGTCATAGTGGTACTTGATCATGAAATTAGAATAGTTAAATACATTTTAATCAAGTAAAAAAGACCAAGTTTCAAATGCGTATCTCAAGGCTTTCGTTGTAGGAAAAAAGTAAGTATTATTCATTTGCATATCTACTCTAGTTTAATAGGGTGTTTGTTTGTCCATCATTTAAATGTCTACAATAACAAAGTAATATTTGTCAGTACAAAACTCAAATCACTAACGTAGTAAAAGTGTGAAGGATTGATCCCCTACAGGTAGAAATGCAAAGAATTGCAAGATTAAAGAATTGGAGAGGATCTCGATCCTGAAAACAATGCCATTAAGGATTCAAGTGTAAGCCTTATGAAAAACACTTCTTTTGGTGAGCTTAGCGAAAAACACTTTGAATTAAGCTTTGAACTCATTAAAACAATTACGTGTAAATTTTTGTTGGAACCATTGAAAGTCCAATACAGTTGGTGAAAAGTGTGTTTGATAGTGAATGTAGATCAAGAGGACCGAACTACTCTAAATTGTGTCTTCTTTGTGTTTTATATTTATTGTTTTCATTAATCCCATTGTTGCTATCATCAAACCTATTGTTCTTGAGTATTAATTGGGAATAAAAGTGGGGTAACATCCTTGGAAACCAATCTACCCTCGCTTGGGTGTTTACATAATTTTTTAACAGTTTAGATCCATTAAATGTACAAGGGTAAAATTGTAACCGTTTGAAATTAGGGTTTTTAGGCACCTATATATATATATATATAATCTATATGGGAAATCATATAATGAAATGGAGCGTGACGTAGAGTGTTTTTTTGGCTTAGTGAAAAATTATTTAATTCCCTGAAGTGGATGTAAGTGTCAAACCACGTTAAATTCTCTTGTTTGTGTGATTATTTGTTTGACTTCTTCCTTGTATTTGTGCTTTCATTCCAATAGACATGACAAATTATAAGTGAAAAAAAAAGGAGGAGTGGGAAACAAATCATGAAAAGAGAATCCTATTCCATGAACTTTGAACTTTGTTTATTTACCAAGTGAGTGGAAATTATTTATTTATTTATTTTTTTTTGAGTTTGATCCATTAAGTTGGTGCATCCCAAAAGATGGCTTTACGTAGGTAAAAAAAAAAAAAAAGAGTTAATTACAAAAGCTTTACAAATTGATACAATGTTGGATTATTGTTGTGATTCACAATGCTAGGGCCCACTACTGGTGACTGATGAACCACCCCAACTATTTGGACCGGGACCTTTTATCACAGTACATAACGTACTTTGGATCCAGATTCTCTTCCGTGGTTGGGCTGTTTAGAGGGGCATCGTGGCTTGGAGGACCTAAGCACACATTCTAACACATGGTCAGCTCCTCCTAACCATCTGATATCACTCTGAGCAGCCAAGAGAGGATCTCAACCCATGTTGATATACGAAATTGTCAGAAAACTGGAGTTAAACAGTTCTAAGTGGATATATATTTTTTTGTTGGAAAAAGCTATTAGATTATTTAAAAATGAGTTTCAGTTTACCAAATTATTCACCCAATTTTGGTCTAATTAGATTCTCCCTCTCCTCACCTTAAATTTGTTAGGCTGAATGCCACACTAAACTTGTACTCACATGATTAATAGTACCTTCAGACATTTTTATGACGATGGTTAGGAACAAAAATGTTCGCATGTTAGAGAAACCACAAAACAAATTCTGTTTCAAGCATTTCCCTAATACACATATTTATTTTGGATTTATTATTTAAACAAAATTAGAGGTAATTTGGAAAATAGACATATTATATAAATTTGATAACATAATCTTCTGTTTTTTTATTAATTCAACTTTTCAATCACATGAAATTGTGGGACCTCTTCAACCAACTAGAAAAAAAATAAAAAAAAGGGACCTCATGCCCATGAAGAGGTTTGGGCAAACAAAGGAACCTTCTTCTATTGCACCACCGCCACCATTGTAGTTGAATTCGATTCTATCCATGGGAAAGGGATAGACATCTCTTTTGCTCTCATAAGCTCCTGTATAGCCCTCAATCCCAGCTTCATATACACCTTTCACACCCAAATACACACTATATGACATTAATCATCTATCCAAATGGTGACGCATAATGCCCCCTGCCCCGGCACTGCCTGGATTCCCTAAAGGGCTTCCGTCAAAATTAAGTTTGACCCACCAAATCGGGGCCTTCACTAGAAAACCTCCAAAAGAGTTTAACCGCAAAAAGAATCTTATCTAGAGAAAACTTAAAGGGAGATAGATAGACACACCACCGATGTGTAGTAAACTAATGGGTGACATGATTAATGTGGGCGTGAATGAGATATCATACAAGAGAGGCAATAGGGGATCATTTTAAATGAAGGAAAAGAGAGATAAACAAAGTGAATGAGCCTTGCACCAGAAAACCTGCAATAAAGTTTAGCCGCAAAAAGAATCTTATCTAGAGAAAACTTAAAGGGAGATAGATAGACACACCACCGGTGTGTAGTAAACTAATGGGTGACATGATTAATGTGGGTGTGAATGAGATATCATACAAGAGAGGCAATAGGGGATCATTTTAAATGAAGGAAAAGAGAGATAAACAAAGTGAATGTTTACTTACAGTACACCAGCGATGTATCCATCCTTTTATCATGATTAAATCTATGACCCCCTTTTCTTATGCTCCCAATTAGTGGTGATTTCCACCCGCTGCCACCATTTTGCTTGAGTTGCACTTTCACAGATGCGTCTTTGATTCACCAAAGTCACACTTAAATTGAAATAACAGCCTTTTTTCTTTCCCTTATCCCCTCGTTTTAGTTTAATAATAAAGTTTGTTCTTTACTTGGTCTATTGAATTTCGATAGTTTTGTTTTTTGGATGTCTTCACCCATTAAGCTTGATATTGCTTATGCGTGGGTTAAGGGGAATTTTTAAAAGCTCATCATGTATATTTCGTTTTCCTTCAACATGGTTGTCGTCACCAAAAAGGAGGAGATTGTTGGAATAATGCTTATGGTTAATATTATTTTGGTGGTTCTAGATTATGGAAAAACTTGTTCTTTGTTATGTGTACTTTGTTGGACTAGTTTTCTTTTGCTAATGAGGAACCCCCTGAATCTGCTGGATTTATGGTTCATGCCTAAGGGTAAACCCCGGTTACATGCAGCCACACCTAACCCATGTAATAGATTACTTTACTAGACATTAGTCAAAGGACACTCTAATAAGAAGAGTTTTTTCAATCAACTCTTTGGAAGTAAGAATGTGAATTTGAAACTAAAACAGTTTATCGAAATCGAACATAGAGCGTAATACAAACACCCTGGATCCACAGTGATCCAAGACATAAAGTTACCTTTTACAAATCACGAGGACTTACTTTTTTCAAAACATGAGGATACAAAGCACGAGGAGATAATACATTGGATTCTCCTTTTACAAAGACAAATCAAGAAATCAACTTTAAACAAAACCCAAGAAGATAAGAACATGTATAATTATGTGGGTCCAACCACTAACTACTATTAGTACTGTCGAAGCTACTGGTTGGGTAATAGCTGGTAGTGTCGACTAACCAGTCATTGTAGGCATCAAGTAACTGGCCAACATGTGGATCAATGAGTCTGCCTATTTGATGGAATTCCCATGCAGTGTTAAGAAGAAGGAGAAGGAGGGCTGGAACTTGGCTTGGAAAGATGTCATTAGCAACACACATAATAGCTAAAAAGGATCTCCATTCATTCCTGTGTTGAGCTCTGGTGGTAAAAAGGTCATAAGGCCGGACATTTAACACATGAAAGTCAGGAGTGTAATGAATGTAATGGCAGGGTTGGTGGTTTTCGATGGCCTAATGGATGAGAGGAGGCCGATGGAAAAGGATGGTAATGTGGTGTTGGTTTGGGTGTCGTTGTTCTTCTTCTGGGAGATGGGAAGAGAAGAGATAAAACCAATGGTTGATGGGGGCAAAAAGTTGTAGGAAGTTAAGGATTGTGAGATTGGGTCGAGGAACACCTCGGTGAGGAAACATCCATCGGGTTGTGAACCAATGGATAGTGCTTAGGGGGAGGCTTAGGGCAATAGTGTAGGCAGAGCAGAGGTGCCAAAAGATACATTTGTAAATTAGGGGGAGGTCTTGAAGTTCATAAAGGGTAGTGAAGGCAAACAAGGTCAGGAAAGGGTAGTTTGGGTGGAAAGATAGTCTAGGGAAGGGTAATCTACCGCAAAACCGTTTAGTAAATGGTTTGGTTCTGGTTTCAAGTTTAAGACCGATTAGTTAAATGGGTTGGGTCGATTTTAGCCGTTTAACCCGTTGGTTTCAAACTGAGTTGACACCATGAAAACCGAACCATTTAAACCGGCAAAACCAATCAGATTAACCCATATAACAATTAAATATTTGGTTATTTAAACAAAACATAATGGTTCAATTTAGGGAAGAATTAAGGACCATAGAGGCCATCTAACAGAGAGCTTACTTCAACTTATTCCGAGACCTTTAAATAGCAGTTGGCCTTTCCATAATTTTGGGATCTTCTGAGAAATATATGCTAATTTTGGGATGGTTATATATTTGTACAAATGCAGGAACTCTAATACACCCATGGTGTATTTAAGAACCGTGGGTAACCTACTTACTTTAAGAATCTTTATTATGGATAATGATGTATTTAGTGATTTCATGTCTTCGAGTAATATATATTATTTTTCTTAAAAAAAAAGAAAACAAAAAAAAAAAAACTACATGCTAACCAATGGCTTGATCATTTTTTCCTTTTTTTGGTCGAACCTCAAAAACTGGACCAAAGGTTTAATTCTATCTAGACCTGACAAACGGTGGTAACCCTAACTCGTCATAGTGGTACTTGATCCTGAAATTAGAATAGTTAAATATATTTTAATAAAGTAAAAAAGACCAAGTTTCAAATGCATATCTCAAGGCTTTCGTTGTAGAAAAAAAGTAAGTATTATTCATTTGCATATCTACTCTAGTTTAATGGGGTGTTTGTTTGTCCTTCATTTAAATGTAAATGTCTACAATCACAAAGTTATATTTGTGAGTACAAAACTCAAATCACTAACGTAGTAAAAGTGTGAAGGATTGATCCCCTATAGGTAGAAGTGCAAAGAATTGCAAGATTAGAGAATTGGAGAGGATCTCGATCCTGAAAACAATGCCGTTAAGGATTCAAGTGTAAGCCTTATGAAAAACACTTCTTTTGGTGAGCTTAGTGAAAAACACTTTGAATTAAGTTTTGAACTCATTAAAACAATTATGTGTAAATTTTTGTTGGAACCACTGAAAGTCCAATACAGTTAGTGAAATGTGTGTTTGGTAGTGAATGTAGATCAAGAGGATCGAACTACACTAAATTGTGTCTTCTGTGTGGTTTATATTTATTGTTTTCATTAATCCCATTGTTGCTATCATCAAACCTATTGTTCTTGAGTATTAATTGGGAATAAAAGTGGGGTAACATCCTTGGAAACCAATTTACCTCCGCTTGGGTGTTTACGTAATTTTTTAACAGTTTGGATCCATTAAATGTACAAGGGTAAAATTGTAACCGTTTGAAATTAGGGTTTTTAGGCACCTATATATATATATACATATATATGGAAATAAATCTAGATATAAACAAAGGAAATCATATAATGAAATGGAGCGTGACGTAGAGTGTTTTTTTGGCTTAGTGAAAAATTATTTAATTCCCTGAAGTGGATGTAAGTGTCGAACCACGTTAAATTCTCTTGTTTGTGTGATTGTTTGTTTGACTTCTTCCTTGTATTTGTGCTTTCATTCCAATAGACATGATAAATCATAAGTGAAAAAAAAAGGGAGGAGAGGGAAACAAATCCTGAAAAGAGAATCCTATTCCATGAACTTTGAACTTTGTTTATTTTCAAAGTGAGTGGAAATTTATGTATTTATTTTTGAGTTTGATCCATTAAGTTGGTGTATCCCAAAAGATGGCTTTAGGTAGATTAAAAAAAAAAAAAAAAAAAAAAGAGTTAATCACAAAAGCTTTACAAATTGATACAATGTTGGATTTCTGTTGTGATTCACAATGCTAAGGCCCACTACTGGTGACTGATGAACCACCCCAATTATTTGGATCGGGACCTTTTATCACAGTACATAATGTACTTTGGATCCAGATTCTCTTCAGTGGCTGGGCTGTTCAGAGAGGCATCGTGGCTTGGAGGACCTAAGCACACATTCTAACACATGGTTAGGTCCTCCTAACCATCGGATACCACTCTGAGCAGCCTAGAGAGGATCTCAACCCATGTTGATATATGAAATTGTCAGAAAACTGGGGTTAAACAGTTCTAAGTGGATATATATTTTTTTGTTAGAAAAAGCTATTAGATTATTTAAAAATGAGTTTCAGTTTACCAAAGTATCCACCCAATTATGGTTTAACTGGATTCTCCCTCTCCTCACCTTAAATTTGTTTGGCCGAATGCCATACTAAACCTGTACTCACATGATTAATAGTACCTTCAGACATTTTTATGGCGATGGTTAGGAACAAAAATGTTCGCATGTTAGAGAAACCACAAAGCAAATACTGTTTCAAGCATTTCCCTAATACACATCTTTATTTTGGATTTATTATTTAGACAAAAAGTTAGAGGTAATTTGGAAAATAGACATATTATATAAAATTGATAATATAATCTTCTGTTTTTTTATTAATTCAACTTTTCAATCATCTGAAATTGTGGGACCTCTTCAACCAACGAAAAAAAAAAAAAAAGGGACCTCAATGGGACGGCTTGCCCATGAAGAGGTTTGGGTCTTATTAATCCATTTTCTAGTGGTTTGTATAATAACTTATGCTTAGAGGATCAAGACCAAGAATCATATGGGTCTCAGCTCAAAAGTTTCTTAGTTCAATTCAGTATGTCCGAACGAAAGTAGCCATATTATATAAACTTATAAAGCTTTTCCGGTATCAATCTCATGTGGCAAGAACACTTGACTGCTAAAACTCATATAATTACACCCCTCACTTGGGGACGGTCTTGTATGGGATGATATCGTCAATGGGGTGTTGGTTTTGTGTGTTAGAGGTGGGTTCCACATCCATGGATGGTGGATCCCTTGTGGGATAGGATCCAGATTCTGAAAATTAAGCTTTTGCCATATTTTGGATACTGATTGGAGAGCATGCCGATGAATCAGAGAAGACTGCTCTTGCAACTTTTGAGTTGATTGCTTCAGTCGGATGGAATCCATCGAAGAAAAAGTGTTGGTTTGCGTTCTTGCATGATGGTTGAGATGCAGTGCAATGTAATGTTCCAGAGCAACACGCCTTCATTACATCAGAAAGCCCTACAAGAATCAGGAAATATATTCTTTAGTTTTTCTCTCTTGTCATTATGCCTAGCAAAGTATAACAACTTCACTATTTGTCACATGATGGTACATGAGTTGATCTGTGTGATAGAGGACCAGATAAGCATCTCATTGGCACAATACAGTTTAAATGAATAGAAGAAGTGGTTAAAATTACAAAAGATGCCATTTTATATTTTATATTCATATCTATTTGATGGAATTTTAGTGATTTTATCAGAATTTTTAATCCGAGTTTGAGAAACTTGCCTTACTTTCTTTAGACTAAAATTTGACTATTGTAATTTACATGGGGTCCACTTTCACATCTATTAACCCATATATGACCAAGTGACAAATATTTGATAAGTTGCATAATTTATAAAAATTTATCAACATTTCAATTCAATGCATGGAAAGGTCATATTGTCATGATATCTCACCTGTTTTAGTAGCTTTATTTGTCTCTAGCATCAACAATGAGTAAGCTTTAGCTTGAGAAAAAATTGAGCCCTTAAGCTTGGAATTCAAGAATTTGAGTAGCGAGGAAAGCTGTTGATTGTATGTAGTTACTGGATTGTTTAATTCTTGGATGCATCCTCCAATGAGTCCCTTACTGTTATTGGTGAGAGCTGGTATACATCCAATGGGGCCAACCTCAAATACTACAAACTTCCTAGCCCCAAGTTGATACAGTCTCTGCCACCAAAATAAATAAATAAGAATGATAATAATTTTTTCTGTTCTAGAGGGCGGATTTTGGTACAACGGTAAGATTATTCCACTGTAACCAAATGATCGTGAGTTAGATAAGATTGCATATATTATAACTCTCTCTAGATCTCATAGTTTTTTTTTTTTTTTTTTTTGGGCTAACGATGAGTAACTAGTCTCGCGGGCCCATACTGACCCCACAACCACATGGATCAGGCCATACCAGGGTTGAATGAGAACCATTCAACTTTCACTGAAAGTAGTGAAGAACACTAACACCCCCGTGTGAGTGGCCCAAGGTGTGCTTAGTGGGAGTCGGATTTAGAATATCCGAGTTTATGACTCGTACCAAGTTCGTTGCTCACCAACGGCTTGTACTCTAGATCTCATAGTGACAAAAATCTCGTGCACTAGATATACCCTTTTTTAATAATCTCTTCGTTCTAATGTGATCATTGAATGATGAGTAAATTTAAATTCTTTGATTCTCACCTGCAAATAATCTGAGAGGTTGCTTGTAAGAAGTTTGGCAAAGTCTTGGGGATTCTTTTGAGGATTAGGGATTGATAAGTCTGTAGATTGTGGTTGAAGATATGGATTGATGAAATCATTGCTCCCCACATCAACCAAGAAAATAGATTTGGACAAGTATTGAGAAAGTTCCTTTGAGCTTGGGAACATGTGGGGCAAGTTCCTCATCACAGTGTCCTCGAACTTACTGATTTGACTGTCTAAGTTCAAATTGCTTCCCTGCACAAGAAGAACATTCAGATTAATTAATTACTAAATTTAATCATGTACTCAAAAGTTACATTTTTAAATATTGACCATTTATGAAGTTATGGTTGGATCTATAATAATAGGAAACATTAACTACTGAATCATCAAGTACTCAAAAGTGAATTTTTTAAATCTTGACCATTTATGAAGTGCTCAAAATTGTTCAAATCCTTTGTGGTGAGCAGTGAGTGACAGTGAGAACCCAACGACTGAGAGGCCTCGACATGCACCTCAGTTGTTGCATCCTCATTGTCGCTCACTGCTTCATTGTAAAGAATTTTTTTTGCTCAGAAGTGACTTTTTTAAATATTGACCATTTATGAAGTTGTGTTTGGATCTATAATAATGAGGAGAAGGCTGAGCACCATTTGGAAATGATCTCAATGCTGTTTCCGGCCCAGCCTCCCCAGTGGTTGAGGGATTGGGGTCCTTTATCATGTTGCATAGATCCAAAGGTTGGGAGCACTCAGACACACAGACCAAGGTGCTCCCAACCCTTGGTTCTATGGTACACCATGTAGCACACTACAGAGAATCCGCACGTATGGTTGAACCGTTAGCTATAGGAAAATTAATGGTGTATTCTACCTTCTCCCTAGATAAGAGTAATAAAAAAAGAGGGAAACGAACTTTTCCCGCTTATATGGCTTTACACCTAGACACGCCCATTGGCCTAAATTGATGCAGTGGTTGCGCAAAAAAGACAGGATTCTCTTACCTAAAAAAACTAATAAGAAGAGGCATTCTAAGGTATTGAGTTTCTTACCAACGTGGTGCCTGTTTGAGGGAGAATGCCAGCTGACCCGGATGCATAATTTACACCAGTTGTAGTTTCGTTCCTCTTTATCTGTGAAATACTAAGATCTGGAGGGACAAGAGGTAGCCCTAGAGACTCAGCTGCGATAAAAATAACAAAAATGAATTAATAAGATTTTCAAATTTAAGGAGTAAAAATATGGGTAAAAATATAAATAGAATAAAACAAAGTTTCTTGATTCTCTTCATCTTGTCTCTGATGAGCCAATTACATGAAGGGAAAAATAACATTATCTGGTTGCGTGGCATTTGCGTTTTGATAGAGCATCCCATGAAATGATCGTCCCACCCCCTATAAAATGTATAATGTTGCCCTTTGTTGATGTTCCTATGCATATTTTCATTAGGCCACACTATCAGGCAATGTTCTCCTTCCCTGAAATAAATGACCCACCTATGGTATGTATGATCAATAGAAGAATGTGATTTTTCTTTTGGGACATAATTGCTAAATTTCGAAGTGGACAAAGTTTTCCTGTAATGGTGGTTGAATATATGATAGGATGGTTTAGATGTGATCCCCATCATTCCACACCTCTCTCCCCCTTATTGTACGTTGTTGATGAGCCACGGTGAATGGATCACTGTGGCCTTAGAAAAACTCGATCCTTTTGAAATATCCAAAAGCAATTGACTTGTAATTGGTTGAACAATATTTTTATAAAAAATATATTGACTAGAGAATATATTATATTTTCTTACGTTTTCAATTATCAAAATTATTTTTTATTGTCTACGAATGCCTGGATGTTAATTCTATATATTATTCTTCTTTTCATTATTATAAAAATGTTGATTTTAAGTTAAGAAAAAAATATTACTCAAATTCTTTCAAATCATTTGACCTCAATTCTAATGCATGGCGAAATTTTACTGTGGTGAAATTTGTTGTGAAAAAAAATTTGGATATTTATAAAAAATGAATAAAATTTGGATAATATTTTGAATGACAATTGGACCACTCCATGATCATAAAAAAAATTCGTCCACTACATGATAGATAAAATGCTATCCACAAAAATAAATATATATATTTTTTTCTTGTTGATAGAAACAAAAACAATTTCATTCACCTATACATAAAAAGGAATCCAAATTCATTGTTTTTAATTTAAAGAATCATATTCATGACCATCTCAAATGTTGTTAGGTTAGGAATTTCAATCGTTGTTTGTTCATATTAAGACAGAAAATGAAAAAGAAAGCATCCATTGCTAGTACACATGTAAAATTTAATAATCTCTCTCTCTCTCTCTCTCTCTCTCTCTCTCTCTCTCTCTCTCTCTCTCAGGGGTGATGATGATGATGATTACGATCAACATATCTAAAAATGTGTGAAAATCATTTGCACTCGCTACACAAGTGTAGTGATTATGGGATGGTTGGGAGCCCCTTAGGGCATGTGCTCAGATGGTCTCAGTCGTCCGATGCTCACCGCACCTCACTGCTCATTGCAAAGGATGTGGACTCTTTAAAAACTCTATCATCCAACTGATCCTCTAGAGGAGGATGTGCTTGTCGCGCTTTGGTAACTGCAGTTTAGCGGGACTGGACTGGCATAAGCTGAGGAGGTCAAACGACTCTCCACCACCCCATTTTCCCCCACCTCTCAGACTCCTTAGGCGCCCAATCCCCCTCGGGACCGCCAAAGTAGTGTCTCCACCAAGGCATACATCACACGCAAGGGTGAACATGGGTTGGGTTTCTTAAAATTGTAGCCCAATTCTAGGTCCTTAAGACTCAATCCACGCCCAGCCCAATCCTGTCAGGCTCATGTCTGGGCCCAACCCTTTTGGGTTCATGTCAATCCAATCCGATCCTAATTGACCTTGACAGAGCCGGGTTGACCTTACTTGGCCCTAATTTTTGCGAAGTTCAGGTTACCATGACTGCTCCTATAGTGTGGGGCTGGACAAATGAGTCTAGTTACAACAATTAATCCTTATCTGAAAATTAGAGTTGAAATCTAGGCTGGGCTCAATCCTGATCTAGAATCGGTGCTTTTTAACTTAACCCACTTTCAAGGTTAGAAATCGTAGCCCAAGCTCTGTTCGGGGTGTTTGGACCAAATGTTTACCACTAATTCTACCAAAAAAAAGAAAAAAATGAAAAAGAACAAAAGACTGCCATAAATGCCTGAAAAAATTGCAGTAAAACCCCTAACGGATTTGTGCAGCCATCCCCACCAAAATGACCAAATCGGTCTTCCACTGAGTTCATATTGAGGTCCATACGACATTCATAAATTGGATATATAGATAGATTCCTTTTAATTTACCTATGAAATCAGCAACAGTTTTGCCATTGGTGAAGCGGCCGGTGGGTCCACCAGGGAAATCAACACCATAAGGTAGATAATTGGCTCTGGCCATCGTTGATAGATAATTGTTGTTTCCACTGTCAACCAGAGAGTCCCCAAACACGTACAAAGCCGGCACAATTAATGGACCACCACCATTAGACTCCACCGGCCCCGGTGCCGGTGCAGGTGCCGGTGTCGCCGCCGGGGATAACCCACTACCCACGATGGCAAGACAAAAGAAAACAACACTACCAATGCAAGCACCCGAGTACCCCTTCTTTCCCATCTTGGGCGTTCAATATGCTATACCAAGAGATGATGAATAAGGAGAACTAATAAGTAGCTTGCTCTATCCCAAGGATTTAAATAGCTTTTCCTTCTTCACCTTAATTCCAGCTCCTAATTATAGGTTTACAGCAGACTTTGTTCAATAACCAGTAATTACAGCATTCCCAAAAAAAGAGTATTTTAGTTAACAAACTATTGGCCATAGTTGTCAGAAAAACGAATAAGGTTTGACCCACCAAGGATTATGCCCATTTAGGAAGAAACAAAGGGCCGTTTGATAATGTTACAAGAAATGTGTTTCTGCTATTTGTGTGTCAAGAAACGACAGAAATAAAAATAGCAATATATATCTACTTCTGATTCAAGAAACAGAAACGACGGAACAAGTAGAACTTGTTCCGTCGTTTCTTGAAACAACTAGAAGCTAAATCAGGGCGTATTTTTCTTCTTCTTCTTCTTCTTCTTCTTCGTCCCTCCTCTCTCTCTCTCTCTCTCTCTCACAGAACCCATCAAGAGCCATGGCGAAGCCAACCACTCGTTCCTGGTTCAGACTCATAACCACCCTCATAACACCATGAGGAGAGACCCTCTGGTACTTCCTCGCCCTCTTTGTCCTCTCTCTCCTTGGCCAAGAACTCAACCGCTGCTCTGCCCTCGCCACTGTAGTTGACTTCGAAGGCTTCTGCGACGAAGCCGCAGAAGAAGAAGAGATCTCCGATTCCCCACAAATTTCCGATCTACCCTTCCGTTCACCGGTCCCTCCTCCTCCAGTCACCAAATCCGACTTCGAGACTCATCACGGCCCTCCACAGTCCGCTACGTCACCGCCTTCTCCCGCCTCCTCCGATCCCTCACCTAAAGGCTTCAACTACTGGGACGAAGATGAATTCGAAGGTCTTCCCATCACCGAATCCTCACAAACGCCGCAAGAAACCACCACTCCATCTTCCCCGACCGAGGATCCCAAACCTGAAATTTTTCCGCCAAAGCTTTGGTCTTACACTATGGGAGTTTGGTTTCTCCGCCAAGTAAGTGGAAATGAGTTGTGGAGGATTTGGCTGTTATCTCAGAGTCCAGGGAGGTTGCTGGAGATTTGATCACCTAAACTAGGGTCTATTGTTCTCTATTAACCGCAAGAGAACAAGAAAGAGAGAAGAGAGGGGAACCAGGGATATCAGAAATGGAACAGAAACAAGGTTACCAAACACCTTCAAATCTGTTTCTCTTCCTAGAAACGGGAATTTATGTTTCTGCCATTTCTTGAAATAGAAACGGTAGAAACATTATCAAACGGTGCCAAAGAGAATTACATGAGAGGGCGGACCTTGGTGCAATAGTAAAGTTGTTTCATTATGACCAAGTGGTCATGGGTTTCAGTCCTCTCCATAAACTGGGGGTGAGGCTACATATATTATGATCCTCCCTATATTCTGTAGTGGCAGGAGCCTCGTGCACTGGAGATGTTTATTTATTTATTGATTGGGAATATGTTTTTTGTTTGGGAGAGTAGCTACTACACCAGCCCTTTTGTGTATGCCTCTCTCCTCACCCCTATAAAGTGACCTTCTTGTTCCTTTATGGATTGAATAGAATGGGGGATGTTGATTGAGTCTCACATAGGTGGGCGAGCTATGCTCTTGGACAGAAAACATATTCCGTTATATAATTTAGCATGAGAGAGATATTTATTTACTTTTGGGTTAATGGAATTGGTTACATAAGTCTCTTCACCAAGTGCAATTTATCTCTTTTATCGGGTTATCTATCTTACACAGTTACACATCCCTAGTGCATAGGGAGGAGAAGGATTGTCAAAGTCCGAATCATTTCTTGGTACAAGGAGAGTAGCTACTCTCTTGTAAACCTTCCTTGCATTATCTTTTTCCCTTCTTTTGAAGGTTGGTACTTGTAGAAAATGAAAACCTAAAACGATATAGAAAAGAATGAAAATTACAAAAAAACAATCAAGCAAACCCACACAAGGATTTATGTGGTTCAGAAAAATTGCCTACGCCCATGGTAAGATAAGATTTGCTTCATTATCAATGGAGAACAGTGATACAATCTCTTGTTCCACACATCTCTTAGATTGATTAAAGAGAGGAAAAAGAAAAAAAAAACACTCACGTTACAAATATATAGCAAAACCTTATGCATGTAATTTACCAAATCTCCTATATAACCCTGAATTATCCTACTTATGCAAGAGATGGAATACAACACATCATACCCCCAACAATACTTGGGGGTATTCGCGGAAAATAATCCTCTGTTTTTCTCATCCTTGTTTTTCCTTGTTTTGCTACCTGCAGAACACGACACATGGACAACTTTAAGACTAACGCACCGGATGTAATAATCCTCACCCAACCTTGACCGTTGATCTTAAAATTGTCCACGTGTTGTGTTTTGCAGGTAGCAAAACAAGGAAAAACAGAGATGAGAAAAACAGACGATTTTGATCCGGTATTTGTTGGGGCTTTTGGAATCCATGGTTTGAAGTCTTGAACACTCCAGTATTATCAGACTCAGAAATCTATATATCTTCTGTCAAAGTGACAAGTCTCAACCTACTATAGAGAGAGAGAGAGAGAGAGAGAGAGAGAGAGAGAGAGAGAGAGAGAGAGAGAGAGAGAGAGAGAGATGATTGCCAATCATATCAATAATTCAAATAAAGTATGAAAGAATTCGAAGTTTGATAATAAAAGTATTTTATTTTGGCATCATAGGTGGCTTGGGCCGTCCTCGGTAGCCAACATGTCACCCCTCCTCTCCTCTCTTTTCCATGGTCGAATGACCAAAGTTGCTGATTTTATTAGCGATGGACAATGGTCTTTCGGTCGGTGGAGTCGGCCCTTGTGCAAGATATTTTGACAAAGCTAGGGCATTGCCAATCCCATCGGGTCAAGGACGTCCGCAGTTGGGATTTTGTCTACCTTGGGGAATTTCATTACGAAGTTGGCTTGAGAATGTCTGAGTCGCACATATCAAAGTGTGGGATGGGCTAATCTTATTTGGGGCTTGCATTTGCTTCCCCTTCAATCATTATTTGGCTGGAGATTACTTCATGGTAAGATAGCATGTGATGGCAAGGTGAAAGCTAAAGGGATGCCTCTCCCCTCTATATGAGAGCCATGCATGAAGGTTGAGAAGTCAATGTTTCATCTTTTCATGAAGTGTGATTGTTCCAGCTGTATATGGTTATCTTTCTTTAATTTATTTGGCATCAATTTGGAACATGAATTTCAGCAATATGGTAGACTATAGAGCAGATGGTGGTCTCAAAAGTCAAGGGTTCTTGGTCTAAATGGGTGTGGCTAGTAGGCTTTGTGCTAATTCCCTATTTTATCCGGTTGGAAAGGAACTCTCGCAGGTTCAATGGGGCTGCTAGAAGTTATAAGCAGGTTTGTTAGTCTATGATGAATGACCTATGATTTTTGTCCCCTAGTTTCAAAGGTAGGATAGCCACGGTGGCCCACTTGGTCTGCTTTAGATGTGTAGCAATCTCTGTTCCTTGTTTCCGGCTTAAGGATTTGTTAGAAATCTTTTGGTGCTCCCCTCAGGGGATATGGGTCAAACTAAATATTGATGGGTATTCATTAGGGACCCAGGAAAATCAGCAGCAGGTGGGGTTTTAGAGATAGTAATGCATTTATTATTATTATTATTATTATTATTTTTAATTTTTAATTTTTAATTTTTTTTAATGATGGGTATCGACTATCGAGGCCTTCGGCCTGGATAGTAATACTTCTGCTATCTCCTAGTTTGGCAACTTTCTATGGGTGACTACAAATTTCGAGCTTTGATTATTGGAATGGAAAAAACAAGAGATCTTCATTTTCCGAAGGTGTTGATAGAATGCGACTCTGTTGGGAACATGCCGATACCCCAAAATTAGTTTTGATGATAACAAACAAATAGTCACTTTAACCATAGTTGTTAAGTGATGTTTAGTGTAAGGACAAGTCTTGAAGGAGAATGCCCACATGTCAAACTTCAAGAATCCAAGCCTCAAGAATTCAAGACATGAAGCTCAACTCAAGACAAGGAATTACAGACAGAAGAAATAAAGATGAAGCGCCAAGAAATGGAAGATCCAAGTGAAGAAGCTCAATGAAGATCTTTTAGGATAGAATATTTATTTTTGATGTATTTGTATCTTCCATATGTATACGTGCACTCACACTTCATGCATTGCATTCATATTAGAATGACCTTAGAATGCAGTGTGACCAAGTGTGAAGGTGGTTAGGAAGATATTAGGAAAAATTAGGGGTGTCAAAGACTAGACCGAACCGATAAAATCGACCAAAACCGACCGATAAAAACTGAACCAAACCAAACCTTATTAGATTGGATTGAAGTATGTTGGGACTGGCTGAAAATCGGTCCAAACCGAACCGACCAATAACCAAACCGAAACCAAACCGAATGAAACCGCTAAAAAGAAAATGATTATGAGATTATAAATTGGTGAATTGACTATCCATTTTTTACAATATTAGTGAGAATATTTTTTATTATATGGGGATTGTTATAAATCATTGAATATTAGGTTATGAATAGAGAAATTGATTTGTAAATTGTAATAATGCTTCCATTGGTTTCCTTGTTCACTATACAAAACTAGTTGTATAACTAAATGAATGATTGGATAATAGGATTCATTTTGTGATTTCAATATTAGTTATCTTCTTTATTAATTTGTTGTTCATTGGTATCAATATTAGTTATCTTTCCCTTACAATGATAAACCATGATTTAATCATGAATTTAAAGTGTTTTTTTGTCAAATCTTGTCACTATAAGTTATGAATGTAAGATTTCATTGTGGTCCAATCCCAATAATAAACTGATCTAAACCGGTATTAACCCGCTATTAAAAAATCAAAATAAACCGAAACCAAATCGAACCAAAGCCAAAACCGACTGAAAACCGAAGTTTTTTAACGGATTGGTTTTGGTCTCCCTCATTCCTAGACCGAAACCGATTCAACCAGACCGAAACCAAACCAAACCGACCGATTGAAACCCCTAGGAAAAATATGTTGTGAATTTCTGTAAAAATCACATTGACCTTACTCAAGAGAATTTTGGGTAACTTAAAAGTAAGTATCATGAGATGGTCCCTTCATGAAAGTTGTAGAGATTCAAGTTACGAATCTAACGCAACTATAATCAGGTCAATCCGATGTCCAACCAAAAATTAACAACAAAATACTGATGACAGGTAAGAATTGCAGAATACTTTCAAAAACTGTTCTGGTCGAGCCTGCGGGTGGTTGACCTGCTGAAATCCCCAATCGATCGGCACCTGTTTAGAAGATATGTCCGATCGACCGGTGCCAGACTGACTAACTGACAACTGACTCTAATGGCTAGTTTTTACCCAACAACTCTTTGGTGGTCGATTGGCTACCGAAGGTAGTTGACCTGTAGACCCAAAAAGTGACCGTTTAAGTGAGATTTCTTACCTAAAATTGTCCCATAATCTCACCTTTAAATAACACTAATGTTCTTAGTTAAATAACAACTAATATCAAGCATTAGAGCTGCCTTTTGAGAGCATTTGAAAGTCAAATCACTCTACGTCATCTCTTGAGCTATTGATCAATTATTTCATCACAAGTGAAGCTCAAGTCTCTTCTCAAAGTCTTCCACTTCTTATTGGTCTAATCAAGCCTAGTGAAGACTAATATAAGGTACATCATCATTTCATTATTGCATTCATCATTGCATTCATCATTGCACCATACAAGAGGTAACTCTTTTTTATTCCACTTCTCCATGATTGTATAAGGATCTTCTTATCCTTAAAAGAGTTGTAGGGTCCCTCTCTACCTCTAAAGAGATTGTAAGGTGCCTCTCTACTTGAAAATGAGATTGTATGGATTCTCTTATCCTTAAAAGATTTAATTAAGGTTTTCCTCCCTACCTACTGTACTAAAAGGGAAGAGCTAGTGGAATACCTTACAAGTGGAACTTGTAGGGGGTGGATTAGACTCGGATTGAGTCAAACCACTATAAATTTTGGTGTTGTATAATTGTGTATATTTTATTATTATTCTGTAATATTTTATTTACAATCACATTTGGGAATCATAATTTGAAAAAGATTTAAATTTCACTAGCATAATCTATTCACCCCCTCTAGGTTATTTCAGACTCTACGTAGGTTGTGGTGATAGTAGTAAATGGTATTGTTCCAAGGTTTGTGTGGCAACAATGGTCTGCTACTTAGCAATTCCTATCAGCTATTGAATGAAAGATCACCAGTTGCTTCCATTAAGCAAATATGATTGCAGATTTCCTTGCAAAATCAGAATCTTCGGAGGTTCCCACAATGTGGCAAAGAATGGTTCAGTAATACTTAAGTTCTAATGCAAATAGGAGACCCAAATTCCTTTTCAACTAAGGATAATGTTATTTTCTTTCTATAGTTCTGCTGGTCTTGCCCCTTGCTGATGGCCATGTCAAAGGTGGGTATCGAGTCTAGATGAACAATATTTTGTTTTTTCTAGTATCTTCCATTTTCTTGTACACTATTTTTTCCTTTTAATACAATGATCCTTTAAGAGAAAAAATCGAAGTTTGATGATTATTAAAATAACTCTTATGAATGATGTGTTTTTACAAAGGTGAGTAATAAGATCTAAAGATAGAAATTATAATCCATATAGATATTATCAACTTCATTCTTACCCAGCAAATTAAGATGTCTTAGTTCCAATTTGAGACTTGAGATTGACCATTACCACAAATAACCACTTATTACATTATCCATTATAGGTGTCTCTAATATTGAAGTCCAAGGAAAAACAATTTACCTAGAAGAGTAGATTTCAAATCCATTTCTTTGGACTCTCTGCAATAGGAGACTGCAGAAAAATGAAACCTAAGCCAGGGTGTTGTTATGCACCTTCTTGGGAAGGGTTATGTCATCTTCCAATTTCATTGCGAAGGGGACAAGGTGGCTATCTGGAGAAGAAGCCCTATGAGAATAGGCACTCAACTCATTCGTTTCCCCAACTGGAAACCTGAATTTAATATCCATGTGAAGCAGGCTTGGTCCAAACTGATCTGGATTCACTTTCCAGATCTTCCTTTGGAGTATTGGCCCCAGAACTGTAGAAACGCAACTTTAAAACGATGCAGAAGATAATGGAAAAACAAAACAAACAATGCACACAGATTTTTACGAGGTTCGGCAAGGTTGCCTACGTCCCCGGTGAGATGAGATCCTGCTTCACTATCAATGGAGAATAGGATTACAGCTAGGGGTGTCAATTCGTGGCCCGACCCGATAGAACTGATCGGAACCAACCGTTTAAAGCCCGGCCTGACCTGGCCCATTTATTAAACGTGTCGGGCTTGAGCCCGGCCCGTTTATAAACGGTCAGTCTCAGTCCTGATACTTGGACCGTCGGGCACCCGACCGAGACTGACCAATTAATACCCGACTGAGACCGATCTATTTTGCACCGGCCTGGCCCGGCCCGGTTGTAAGATACCTATTTTACCCCCATATGAAAGAGTTAAAAAGAAAAAAACCAAAAACCCTAGTCCCTCGGTCTTCAACCTTTCTCTTCGTTTAACATTGCCGCGGCCGCCGCTGTGGTCTTCGTTATCGTCGATTCGCCATTCGCTTTGTTTCTCTGTGTCTGTACGATTCTTTTTTTCTTTAAACGATTCTGTGTTCATTCTTTGAGCTACTTCTCTCTTGCTTTAGAGATCTTTCATTCTTTTGTGTTTTTTTTTTTAATCAAGAACGAGCACAGGTTTGGACTCTACCTCTTTGTTTTTGTGATTGAAGTTACATGGTATTTCTCTTGATTCCGGATCATTTATGAGCTTCTTGTTTTGAGCTTCATGTAAATATAACTTTGAATCAGTCAAGCAGTCGCTATGGCTGATTTGTGTGTATTGCTTATCCTTCCTCTGCTTTCTCGAGTAACTGTTTTTTATTTAGGGAGACATTTCTTTGGATCTCTCTCTTTTGCTCTGAGATTTTTCTCTGTCAATGAGACTTTTTTCCCCCTTTCTGATGTTTTTTTTTCTCCTCACTGCATATGGATTGTTTTATGTGGAACCTACTCTTTCTCTCTCTGATTTTCACTGTTTCTATGCATTTTCTCTGCACGTGTTTTTACTTTCTCGTAGGTAGTGGTACATCCTTCTTGGAGGAGTAGGTTCTCACACGTCAACGACAGAGACAAAGCTGTTAGTTACTTTTCCTATTCACTCATTTGTTTTTTCTATTCTTTAAAATTTTCTTGTAGAATTCTATTGACGCGTAGCATTGTGATCATCCGCAGTAGCTTTTTCTTGTTCTTGTTATTGATTTTAAGGTATATGAAATCCACCATCTATTGTTGACACTCATTGGCTAACGAAGGAAAATCTAAACATTCTAAATACAAGCATTTAAATCTGTCTGTCTGTCTGTCTGTCTCTTGCTCTCCATGGGAACCGGATGCCTGTCCAACGTTGATCTATTTTCTTGCTCGGTAAACCTGGGCCTAAGTTATGCTTCTAATTAGGTGGTTATGTTTGGTTTAAGTAGGCCATTCCTAGAATTCTATAATTGTTAATCGCATGATCAGTGCATATCTTTCTTTTTTCCTTGATCTAGAAATATGTTTTGAATGGTTTCACTATGGTTTAGACTTTAGAGTTGCGGTGGTTGGATGTTTATATGACTTCTGATTTGGATGTATATGACATAGTATATCAGGTCTACCTGATGAATCCATTAACTGAAATTTTATTTATGCTTTTCTTTGTTCATGACAAGAATCCATGCTATGCTTTATGAGCTCCATTATTGTTTCTTCTTGATGAATTTATCACATAAATTCCATACCGTGTTTATGTTCATGAAAATAAAATCCGTACATCACTTCCTAATTCACTTTTGATGGATCAATGTTTTCATGTTGATCTTCCCTTCGTTGGTTTCTCATTTGTTTGTTGTGAGTTTGAGAGTCTAACATTTGTAGATGCTATGTGGGTTAGTATCGATTTTGAATAGATATTTGGTTGAATTTTAAAATATGGTTCTCTTTTATTTTCATTTAATTCCCTCATGTATGGCACATTGAATGTCAACCTCAGGGTTATGTTTGAAGATGAACAATGATGATGCTTGCTATTCAAGGCTAACAAATATACGTTATGCAAAGATGGCCTGTACATTTTTTATTTCCATGAGTTATGAAGAGAAAATATTGAAGATGAATATTTTGCTGCTCAACTTGCAAATCATTATCCCAACTACTTCAGCCAGCTACATTAATCATGTTCCACCATTGTGCTTGATTCATGGAGTTTAGTATAACAACTCTGTTGCTGTATTTGGATAAACCGTTGAATAATGGTAGGAATTGGAAGTTTTGGATACTCAAATGATTATATAAGGGTTGAAACCTTCATAAATTTTCATTTGGAGTTTTTCGATGGAACCTTTGTTGTTTATGGATGTAAAGAAATACACTAGAGTGATGTTATTGTAAATGTAGGTTTATCTTATGGGATAGAATGAAAAAATATCCCCAGGTCATGTGTTAGGGAATTCTTACAGTACTCTGAAGGGGCTGAGCGTGACTGACTGCTTGAGAGTTCAATTGCTGGGTGGAAACTTGTTATCACAATTTTATACAAGGAATAAATTTTTTTCACACTAAGTTTATGCCTCAATATGCCCCTGAATGACTCTGGTGTTTGCTATCTGTATATTTCTCATGCCTTCTGCTTTGGAAGTTTGATTTTCATTATGAGGGGCCATGAATGGATCCAGTAATGGTGCTTTCCACCATCAACTTTGCTGTCTATAATTCCTATGAAATGGACATCTTTTTAGGCTATGATGACACTTGATTATCGATTTCCTCCCTCGACTGCATTAGCTGGGACATAATTTTACTTTTCTGGCATTGTTGTGGTACTAATTAAAATTGTTTCATGCATTGTTTATATGTGTTCTTTGTGCACAACCATGAAGAAATCTTTTGTGTGCACGTGTGTGTGTTTTATTGATAGGTCAGCACAATCAAATTTTCTAATGTTACCTTTTTTATTTTTGTTATCCCAAAAGATTAGAAGGGGCTTAAAAAATTATTGGCCTGTTACTCAGCAGGTTTAGTTGTTTTAGCAAGCTTATGATTGTTACAAATTAAATGGAAAAGGTGAGCCTAATGTTTTCAATTAGAAAGAAGCATTTTGATAAGGGTTTTCAAGGAGCATCCCCTTTGAGGAATTTAATGATGTCATCATGTACTTGTTGGGATTAATATTGAGTTACTAACCGTTTCTTTGACATTATTTGCTCCAGTTCTGTGAAACCTCTTTCTATTGCTGATTGTGACACTGAAATTTTTTTTGCTAAAACAAAATAGCATGTGGGGAGTTTTTCCTATTTGTAACTCCTACTCTTATAAGGCTTTAGGTCCCAATCCCAGGAAAGACAACTAAAATTCTCAAGGTTAAGGGGAGGGGATAGGACATAGCCCTTTGTGCATCAATGTTGTGTTGGCTTCTTTGTTGTTGCTATTGTATTTGGCCATTTTGAAGTTTGATTTTATCATAGTTTGTTACTTAAAAATGCAAATTTCATGAGTAGTGAATCAGTGGTATATCTGAATTTCTTTCCTGTTTTCAAGAATTTGAATCTTAGATCTAAATTGCAAGGACAAATGCTCATGCCTATTTAGTGCAGTAAATTGCCGGTTTTGATCATATTTGGGATTTTTTGTTTTGCGTGCTGGTACATCTTTCTGGTAAGCAAATTGTTTTGGTAATGTATTTGATTTATATGTTTAGTTCACAATGTGAACTTGAAGTTATTCTCTACTGGTATTTAGTTATCCTATCTCTGCACATTTTGGAGATGCATGTGTGTTGGAATCTACAGATGCTTTTGATCTTGGAGATGATTTCTTGCAATGCTCATTGCTATACTGCAGTGAAGCCTGATATGGATTATTGAACATTTTATTACTATCTGGTGGAGGACTTGTGTGGCAGATAACATTTTATTGCATGTTGGGTCATTCATTTTTAAAACCAAGGTCATTATTTTTCTGTGGGAGCACAGGTTCTTGGTAATACCATATGCTTTGCATATTTGTGTGCATTTGATTAATGTTGCAAGCTGAGCGTAGGTGATGCTGATGATTTTTCTTGATGTGTATGAAATTTTATTTATTGATAATTCATGTAGAAAGCATGTTTCACTAATTACATAATAATTTTTTGGCATTTCGATTGTAAATATATCCATGCCTTAGATTATGATATCTATTGCCTAAATGAGTTGAAACAATGCAAGACCCTAAATTAGTGGGGATTTATTTTTTACTGAATAAATGTTAAGTCTTATTAACATGAATTTGAACAATATTGTTTTATTTTGAGGAAGATTCAATTTATATTTATTATTTTGCATTCTATTGTTGTTTTATTCAGTTGAATTGCATAATGTCAAATCAAAAAGATCAAGAAGTTCAGATGTCTATTAATGAAGTAAACAGAGGGAATGGTTTTAGTCCGTCTAGTTCAAGAACTGCATCTGATCATAATACTGGGCCAGTTGTTTCATCTGCTACAGTTAGTACTTTACTAAGAAATAGGAAAAAAACTTCCATAGTTTGGAAAAAGTTTAGTAATATCCCTAAAGACAACAATCCCGATGGAAGACAGAGAGCAAAATGCAAGGCTTGTGGGAATATATATCTGGCTGACTCATCTATCAATGGCACTGGTAGTTTGAGGAGACATCTTAAGTCTTGCCTCAAGCGTAAAAATAATGATGTTGCTCAAATGTTATTGGGTGGAGATGATGGGAATGTGGCACTGAAAACTAAGAGGATTGATGCAGATGTAGTTCGAGATATGATTACCACACTTATTGTCAGACATGAGTTGCCCTTGGTATTCGTCGAGTATAAAGAGTTTAGGGCTTTGATTTCTTATCTTTACCCACAATTTAGTCCTATTAGTAGGAATACCCAAATGGCTGATATTTTGAAGTTGCATACTAGAGAAAGCAAGAGGATAAAGGATTTTTTGAGTTCCTTCAATGGTAGAATGTCATTGACTACTGATTTGTGGACTTCTGTAACCACTGACTCCTATATTTCTCTCACTTATCATTATATTGACACAGAATTGGTACTACATAAAAAATTATTGAAATTTTGCATCATGCCACCCCCACACACAGGAGCTAATATATGTGAAATTGCTTCAAATATGTTATTGGATTGGGGCATTGAGAAGAAATTGTTCTCTATTACATTAGATAATGCCGGTGCTAACCTTTGTTTTATTGAGCACTTGAAAAAAAGTTTGGTATTAAAGAAGGCATTGTTGTGTAGTGGTGATATTTTTCACAACAGATGTTGTGCTCATATATTGAACCTAATTGTACAAGATGGTTTGAAGTGAATTGATGAATCTGTACATTTTGTTCGATCGAGTGTAGCATATGTGAAGGCATCTCAAGCAAGGAAAGTAAAGTTTCTTGAATGCTGCAAACAATTAGATATACCAAGTCAGAAAGGGTTGCATGGAGATGTTTCCACAAGGTGGAACTCGACTTATCACATGCTTGATTCTGCCATCGTCTATCAGACTGCATTTCAACAACTAGAGTTGGTGGATAAAAATTTTAAAGTGTGTCCAAGCAATGAGGATTGGAAAAAGATTGAACACTTATATTCCTTTTTGAAGCCTTTTAATGACATTACTGAATTATTGTCTGGGTCAAAGTACCCAACAACAAATTTGTATTTTCATAATGTATGGAAAATACATTTGTCTTTGTTGAAAACGATAAATCAGGGAGAAGACTACGTGAAAAAGATGGCACAAGAAATGAAAAAGAAGTTTGATAAGTATTGGGACTCATATAGCATCATTTTAGCTATTGCTGTTGTATTTGATCCTCGTTACAAGCTAATCTTTGTTAGGTATGCTTTTGATAAGATATACAGTTTGGATTCAACAGCAATGGAAAAGTTTAACCTTGTGAAATCGACCTTAGCATGACTCTTTGAAGAGTACCAGTGCATGGAGATAACTGAGGAAGAGAGGGGATTTCAATCACATGCTATTGAGGACAATACAGTTGGAGATGTTTTAGATTGGGAGGTATAAATCATTATGTTTTTTTTTTTGGTTGTTTAAAACATATATTTTAATTCAATATATTACATTATTCATTTTGATTATTTTGTTTTGTAGGAGCTATCTATGTATGAGAGTTCTACTACTACTGTAATACAAGATAAATCCGAATTAGATTTGTATCTAGAAGAGCCAAGGATTAAAGATCCGATCAAGCATTATGATGTATTGGCCTTTTGGAAGTCACAAGGATCAAAGTATCGTGATCTTTCTCGGATGGCACGGGATGTGTTGGCTATTCCGGTATCAACTGTTGCTTCTGAATCAGCTTTTAGTGCTGGAGGTAGAGTTATTGACAAATACAGAAGTAAGCTATTGCCTACAAATGCTGAAGCGTTGATTTGCCTTCGAGATTGGATGTTCGGAGTAGACTTTAGAGGTAATTTCAAACTATGTAAATATACATTTTTCATCCGTTAAACAAATGTTGCTTCGTCGCATTTTTTTTTGTCATAATCTTAATATCTTACATGTCCTCTTCTTCATTTTGTACACTTTTAAAGCTAAACCGGTTGATGATGCCAGTGATTTGGCTAATGCTTTGGGGAATGTGTTGTCTTTGGATGTGAGTGGTGATACTAATATTACAGTAGAACCTACACAAAGATCTTCTAATGCCTCTAGTGCAACTAATGTTTAGTCTGTTAGGTGAAATTCCATGGGTAATATCATTCTTGTTCTTTGATTATGACATATTCGCTATCTTTTATCTTTACATTTACTAATGTTTATGCTTCATCTATTTTCTATTAGGTGGGATTGATGTTGAAGCACTCCAGATTGGACGAAATCAAGATAATTTTGAGTCATGTAACTAAATATTTAACTTTAGGGATGTTTGGATACGAATTTAAGATTTTTTGTGATATTTCTAAATATGTTAATTGTGGGATGCTTGGATAAGGATTTAGGACTTTTTATGATTCTAAATATTTTAATTATGAGATGCTTGGACAAGGATTTAGGACTTTTTATGATTCTAAATATTTTAACTGTGGGATGCTTAGGACAGGATAAGGATTTAGGATTTTTTATGATGTTTCTAAATAATTTAATTATGAGGATGTTGGATCAATGCTTTGGATTTTTTGTGATGTTTTTAAATATGTGACTTGGAAGAGAGTAGATTTCTCTCTATTTAAAGAAGGAATACAATTAAACTCAACAATTAAAGAAGGCCCGTTTAAAAACCGGTTACGCCCGTTTAACATTAAACATGTCCGTGGCCCGGTTAAGGCCCGACTAAAACCCGATTAAGGCTCGATTTTAATAGCCCGATTATAGCCCGAGACCGATCGACCGAATATAAAGTGTACCATGCCCTCACTAACTAAGCCCAATTAGTTAAATGGGCAGACACGGTGCAACCTTTAAAAGTCTTCAAGCCCGATTAAGCCCGACCGAAACCGGACCGGCCCAACCGATTGACACCCCTAGTTACAGCGCTCATCCTCACACCTCTCAGTATTGCTTGCATTACAGAGAAAGAAACTCTTGCTACAAATATATAGCGAAAAAACCCTAATCCGGAAAGTACACAATTGCCTTCAAATAAAAAATTCGAGCGGGTGGCTGCGCCCCCCTACACCCCCTGCTATACAGGGGGGCCTCCTGCCCCCCTTGCAACCCTCACGGCCCGCTAATTGGCTAGCGGGACCGCCGTTCTGCTTGTCTAGGTGCTGCACCAGTACTCCCTGGATTAAACTGCGACGGAGTACAAGACATCGTACACCAACAAGAACGTGCTACTCTCAATTGTAAGGGCGGTTGAAAGACCCGTTGCTTTAGATTGCCACACCAAGCAAGGTATGATGGGACACTATGCCAAAGTATTAGTTGAGATTGATATCTCAGAGATGGCATCACCTATCGAGGAAGTTCAAGTGGAATGATTAGAACCTGACACTTCGTAGGTATAAGGTTTCAGGCAACGTGTTTTGTATGAAGATGACATTAGTTGGTGTGGCTTTTGTAAGAATTTGGGATATAAAGTGGGAGATTGCAGGTCCAAGAAAATGGAGGATGATAAACGGGCTGCAATGGATAGGTCGGTTTCTATCCCTGGAGCAGTGTATGTAGAAGATGGAGTCAACTCACCCCGAGTTGACTCTCAAACAGGAAAAGTGCCTAATACGGAATCTAATCAGCATATTTCTCTTTCCAAAAACAACTCATTAGTTTCCCCTCTAAGCGTTGAGAAGGAGGGACAAATCATGGTTGTTTTGGACTCTCTTGGTCAACTTCCTGCGCAAAAAGGAGACTCCACCTCACAGGATAAGGATTCCAATCTTACCTGGGAGTTCCCATGTTTAGAGGAAGGGGAAGATGCTAGATCTGGGTCGGACTCTAATATGGGCTCTAGGGATCCATCTGAAGGCGATGAGGACATCTCAACTGATTCAGTTGAGAATTTGGTGGAGGTTGAGGCTGATGTGGACAGAAACGCTCCCAGGGGTTTGCTTCCTAGACCAAAACGTGATGCATCACTTAGAGGGCGTGGAGGTGGCGCTGTCATGAGAGGTGGTCGGTCCTTGTACATTCCTCGCTCTTGTCCAGATGAAGGAGACTCTCAGCTGTCCAGCTTCCCAGCGTCTAACATCAGGAATGTCCAGGTAGCGCTGCACTTTCAGGAAGTAGAGACGATCGATAGGACTCTCTCTAATCGAGAGAAGGGAGGGACCAGCTCTGCCAGTAGAGGTAAGCAGCCTAAGAAGAAAGGTGGCCACAAAAGTAAGACTGGCAATTCCAATTAATCCTTATTCTCCGATGAGAGTTGTTTTTTGGAATATCAGAGGAGTGAAGAAGGCTGCTTGTATTAGAGCCTTGTCCTCAATTATTCGTGAGCATGTCCCTGATGTTCTTTGCTTGGCGGAACCTATGATTAAAGTCTCTAAATTTCCCTATTTGTTCTTCAACAAATTGGGGTTTGAAGCTGACTTAATCCATTATTTTCGGGTTAATAAAGTTCCTAATTTATGGGTGATTTGGAAGCATGGAATTACTAGAACTACAATTCTTTCAATGTCAGACCAGCAAATTACATTAGTGTTTGAATGGTTTGGTAGAAAAATTGGTGTCTCTTTTATCCATGCTAGCTGTTTCAAGGTGGATCTTGGAATGGTGGGACTTTCTATTATTCCGTGGTTAGTCATAGGTGATTTTAAGGCTACCCTGTTATCTAATGAAAAGAGGGGTCCTAGAAGATTTAATGAAAGCTCTACGGCGGAGTTCCAGGCCATGGTGGACTCATGCCAGTTAATTTCTGTTCCCTCCTAGGGAAAGAAATTCACTTGGACGAACAATCTCAGGAGAGGTCATGTAGCGGTTTTTCTGGACCGAAGCTTTTGCACTGGAAAGTGGATAGACTTCTTTAATTGCATCTCTCAGCGAGTTCTTCAATCCATTGCTTTTGATCATGCTCCCATCTTGATCTTGTCAGATGTGATTCTAAAACCTGCAAACATACCCTTTAGAATTCATAATTTCTAGATGGAAGATGATAACTTCTTATATGTTATCAAGGAAGCTTGGGGGATTGATATTGGTGGTAACCCTATCTATGTTCTTACTCAGAAACTGAAGCATGTGAAGATGTGCATTAGGCCCTGGGCGAAGTAGGTCTTTCCGAACTTAAATACCGAAGTGGAGAAAGCAAACTTTGATTTGAAATCTATTCAGGATGAAATTGAAGCTTCTGGTATGTCGGATGAACTATTTGATAAGAAGCAAATGCAATGACCTCTCTTCTCAAAGCTTCTCAGAGGCAAGCTCAGTTGTGGTTTGAGAAAGCCAAGCAAAAATGGATAAAGGATGGTGATTGAAATTCTAAGTATTTTCACCTCTGTGAAAATAAGACGTGCTCGCAACCAGATCAAATCTCTTCAGAAAGAGGATGGATCTTGGATCTATGACCAGCACTCTCTAAAGTCTTATATCTCAAATTACTATGAAGCTTTTCATGGGGATGCGGAGGTTACTCCTCACTAGGAGCTCTTGGACTCTATTCCTCAGGAGCTTGGGGATGTAGACAATGATTGTTTGATGGCTGTCCCTTCCAAGGTGGAGATCATTAAGGCGGTTTGGGATCTGGATCTTGATAACTCTCCGGGCTCAGATGGCTTTTCAGGTAATTTCTTCCGCTGTGTTTGAGATATTGTGGAAGTAGATTTTTGTAGATCTGTGGTTCATTTTTTTAGGGTGGGTAAACTTCCCTTAGGGGTGAACAATTGCTTCATCACCCTTATCCCCACAGCTTTGGGAGCCCAATCCCTTAAAAAATTCTGGCCTATTTGTATGTGGAATTTTTCTGCAAAGTCCTTTTGAAAATCTTAGCTTCCAGAGTTTCTCTCCTCCTTCCCCACGTCATCTCTGAGGAACAAGGTGCTTTTCAGCAAGGGAAAGTTATTTATTCCAATATTAGTCTTGCTTCTGAGTTGGCTAACTTAATACACACTACTGTGAGAGGAGGGGGGATGGGCATCAAATTCGATGTTCAAAAATCCTTCAATTCTCTTTCTTGGGATTTCCTCTTTGCTACCTTGCATAAGTATGGATTCTCTGATCATTGGATCTCTTGGATTCATGAAATCCTCTTGTCTTCTAGAATTTCTATTCTGGTAAATGGTGGTCCTATTGGATTCTTTGGAATAGGTCGTGGCCTTTTTCAGGGAGATCCGATCTCTCCTATTCTTTTTATTTTGGCTGAAGAGGTCCTTCGTAGAGGTCTTAAACATTTATCTATTTCGGAAAAAATGAAGGCTCTGCCTAGTCCCAGAGGAACTATTATTTCCTCCCATCTCTTGTTTGTTGATGATATTTTTGTATTTATGAATGCCTGTGCTTCATATGTTAGAAATCTCTAAAGCTTTCTATTCAGGTATCAGGAATTTTTTGGGCAGCAAATTAACCTGGAAAAAAACAAGTTGTTTTTTGGCAAGGTGGCTCCTCATAGGAAAGAGTACATCTCTGATACCTTTGGTAACCTAATCTCAAGGCTTCCAACTAAATACTTTGGAGTTGAGATCTTTAAAGGAAAAGTCACAAAGAACCATCTTCTACCCTTGATGGATAGAATCAAGTCCAAGTTAGTTGGTTGGAAAGGAAAGCTTCTCTCCCTGGCAGGTTAGGTGGAATTAATCAGATCAGTTATCTCTAGCATTTCCATCCATAACTTTGTAGTTTATTGGTGGCCTCAATCTTCCATCAAGAATGTCGAGAGATGGATGATGAATTTTATTTGGTCTGGGGATGTAGAGAAGCAGTAGAAGATTGTTGTCAAGTGGGAATCCATTTACAAACCCAAGCAGAAGGGTGGTCTAGGGATTAGAAGAATGCGTAATGTTAATAAAGCTTGCTTAAGCAAGCTTGCCTGGAAAATCAAGTATGAAGATTCCATCATGAGTGACTTCTTCAGGGTTAGATTCGTTAATGCTGATGGCTCTCTAAAACTTAGCTACAAGTCTTCCTCAATCTTTCCCAGGTTGAAGAAGGTTTGGCAGTTTGAATCTGATTTTAAAAGGTGGTCAGTTGGAGATGGAAAAAGTATTAATTTCTGGCTTGATAGGAGGGTGGAAGAAAAATCTCATGCTGATGGATCCAGTTTGGACTTGAACCTGTTCAAAGGAACTAATCTAAAGGTGGCGGATTTCATCCTTGATCACAGGTGGTGCTTCCCTCCAGTTACTTCCTCTTATCTTAATGAATCATTTGGTAAGGCTTCTCAGATTCATGTTTCTGGCTCAGTAGATGTGTGCCATTGGACCCTATCTCCATCAAGGGCTTTCTCTATTTCCTCAGCATAGGAGGAAATAAGGAAGAAGAATCCCAAGGTGGCCTGGTTCTCTTTAGTCTTAAAATAAAAAATCCAGCCTCGTCAGGCAACCTTTGGATAGTGTTTCGCTCACAAGAGATTATCAGTAGATGATGAAGTTCGTAAATGTGGTGTTCAGATGTCCTCTAGGTGTGATCTCTGTGGTTCAACTGAAGAATCAATTATCCACCTTTTCTTATCATGTAGCTATGCCTCTTTTTTATGGCAAAATTTCTGTGGTCTCTTTGGTCTACATTTGCCATCCTTCAATGGGATTGAAGAGCTTTTCTAATGGTGGAAGAGGAAAGCTAAGCAGTTAACATTTAAAGATATCTAGAATTGTGAGGTCATCCTGATCCCCTATTTCCAGTGGATGGAAAGAAACTCTAGACGGCATGATGGGGCCCATCTCCAAAGTCAGCATTACTTCTCCATAGTTCAAAGAGAAATCAGATTGCTTTCCTTAGTTTAGTCTAGAAAACATCTCTCCATATCTGATCTGATGTGTGCCACGCGTCTCGGCATTCCAAGAAACTTTCATAAAAGAAGAGAGCCTTTGGAAGTGTTTTAGTGCCCTCCTCAACCAGGTTGGACTAAGATGAACATTGATGGTTGCTCCTTAGGCAACCTAGGCAAGGCTGGTATTGGAGGGATCTTCAGAAATAATGAAGTGGAGGTAATTCAAATTTTAAAGAAGCAATCGGGGTTAAATCCAACTTCGAGGCAGAATTTTACACAGTGATCTTGGGCATAGAATATGCTAGAGCTAGTGATATTCGGAGACTTTCGATTGAAGTTGATTCAGGGGCGGTGGTGACCCTTCTCTCTAGAGGATTAGTCCCTTGGTTCGTCTTCCAAAGATGGAAAGGCTGCAACCCTATTTGGTGTCAATTGATTGGAAAATTTCTCACTACTTCCATGAGGCAAACTCTATTGCAGATTTCTTGGCAAACTCAGTGGCTAGACTAGACATCTCAGTTCCTATGGTGATTTGGCATCCTTTGGGAGTCTTGGACCTGGAGTAGGATGCTGCCTTGCATCCTCGCTTCAGATTTGTGTAATCTTTTTGGGTCGATTTTCTTGAAGGCTTTTCCCTGCTGATGGCAATGCCGAAGGGGGATATTTAGCTTTCAGATTTCTTCCTTTTTTCATGTTGTTTATCATTGTCTCTATGTACATTCTTTTTATCTCTTTTTAATAAAATTTTGGACCTCTTAGCGAAAAAAAAAGGAATAGGATGGTGACAATAATTATTTCCATACTTGTAGTTAGGTCCATTATGAGATATTGCAAAGTGGAAGGATTTTATAGTAATAAATCTTCTTCTTTAGGGGCATATGCATGTCTTGATATATAAAGACCCTTAATGAGAATCAATAACATTGTAATATAAAGAGTTTTAGGTGGATTACCCAATATACTCCACCTCTTACAAGTCATTATTATCTATAAATAACAGTTAAAGGAAGTTTGGAATATAAAGCATGGTGGCTCAGAGAGCGGTGGATAATAGGCAATGGGCATGATATTAGGCTATGGTCTGATACATGGCATGGAGACAAATCTATTGCTGAAACCTGGGAATTAGATTCTGCTTTCATTACCAGTTCATCTCTGAAGGTGGCAGATGTTATTCAAAATTCTCAATGGGCATTCCCAGCTCTTTGTTCCCCTATTCTTTGGAATTGTTTTGATGTTGCTCGCTCTATTTGTCTGCCGCATTCAAACTTGAAGGATAAGTGTGTTTGGAGTTGTACTACCTTAGGCGCCTTCTCTTCCTTTTCTGCTTGGGATGAGATCAGAAAGCGTAATCCTAAGGTTCCATGGAGTTCCATGGTCTGGGGAAAGTTTTTGCAACCAAGACAGTCTACTTTTGGTTGGCGATTAATGCACAACAAGCTTCCCACATAAGACACTGTTTCAGAAAAAGGTATTCCTTTAACTTCCAAGTGCATTTTATGTGAGGAGGAATCTGAGTCCTTCAATCACTTGTTTTTGGGCTGCAAGTTTGCTGTGATAATTTGAAAAAAGTTTTTGGACTGTTTTGGAGTTTCTTGGCCTGAAATAGAAGACTTAAGCCTTCTAGTTCAATGGTGGGTTAGAAAGCGCAGGGTGTTGGTTCTTAAAGAACCTTAGTCCATGGGAATGATTATAGTAGCTGATAATATCTAGAAGGAAAGGAACGCTAGGCGTTTTGAAGATTAAAAGCTCAATCCTTTTTGTGTCTTTGAAAAGATCAAAATAGATTTTCAAAACTCGAAAGTCATCCTCCATGATCAAGTAAAAAATATTTTTGATCTGATTTGTTGTGGGAATTTGGGATTGTCCATTGATTCTCGTCAACCCGCCTGAAATCTTGGAAGTGTTTTGGTGTAAGCCTCCTTCTGGATGGGTGAAATTAAATGTGGATGGTTGCTCTTTGGGTAACCCTAGAAGGGCTGGTGCAGGTGAAGTTATTCATAACAATCTTGGTATGGTGATTTGCTCCTTCAAGGTATTCCTTGGGTTTCAGTTTAATTATGTTGCAGAATTTCAAGCTCTGATGGAAGGTATTAAAATGGCAAAAGAATTGGGGGTGAGTTCTCTTTGGATCGAATTAGACTCAGCGGCTGTGGTCAATCCAGATCTATACCATGGTATGTAGTTCAAGAATGGATTTTGCTGGACCCATTTTTGTCTTCTATTCCTTGAAAAATATCTCACTGATTTAGGGAGGCCAATTGTATTGATGATTTTTTAGCAAGGGATGTGGTAAAGTCTGGAATTTTAGGAAATAATGTCTCTCTTCCAAAGCACATCTGGGACGAGGTTGCTCACGATGCAGCATCTAGGGCCAGATATCGATTTGAATTATTTTTGATTTTCTCCCCTGCTGATGGCAATGCCGAAGGTGGGGGCAAAAAATCAGTTTTTGAGTTGTACTTTGTATTTCTTTTCCTTCGATTTTAATGAAATTTTGAATCTTCGAGCGAAAAAAAAAAGTGGAGGAAAAAAAAAACCTAAACATACAACTCTCTTTCTCCCTCCTGCTATTTTAGGATTTTTATCTCTTATAATCATAGCCTGTCTCTCTCTCTCTTTCTCTCTCTCTCTCTCTCTCTAAGTTTAGGGCTTAGGGATATGAACCCTCCTTATGTAGAAGAGATTGGCTCCTCTGTACCTTACACAAGGAGTTGCTGGAAAGATCCTCTGTGTTCCCTACTATTGTTGGATTGGAGAAGAGCTGAGTTCCTTAAAAGGAACTACACTTATGGTACATCTACAATATTAAAGCAGTTAGAGTCATACTCTAATCAATCATATCTCTCCTACTATATAGTTATCCTATTGTTCACCAACACTCTCTCACAAGGACTCTACCTGTACACCAACTCTAGAGATTGACTTGCACTCCAAGTCTGTCACATAAGATAATAGAGTTGGAGTCTAAGGCTCACATATGATATAGAGTTCTAGTCAATTACTCATATGTGATATAGAGTTTTTAGTACACTACACTCATATGAGATATAGATTTCTAGTCAATCACTTACATGTGATATAGAGTTCTAGTACACTACACTCTTTGTAATCTCTTTATAAGGCTGTGTTGTACAAGCAAAGATAATCATTGAAATATAATTACATTATCATGGTATCAAAGCTTTACTGTCACCTATGTTCTTGTCTATGTGGATGATATCTTGGTCATAGGGAACCAGCCCTCACATGTTACATCTCTCCTCCACCAACTAGCCACTGAATTCTCAATCAAGGATCTCGGCCATCTAAACTTCTTTCTTGGTGTTGAGGTCATCTACCAGTCGGATGGGATCCTCCTTTCTCAATCCTGGTACATAACTAATCTACTGCAAAGAGCCGGATGATTGACTGCAAGCCTGTTAACACACCTATGGCCACCATGTTTGCACCATTTTCTATAGGAGGTTCACTCCTCTCAGATCCCACAAAGTATCGCTCCATTGTAGGTGCCCTACAATATATCACCCTCATCAGGCCTGATGTTGCTTACTCTGTGAACCGTGCCTGCCATTTCATGTATGCCCCATTCGAAGACCATTGGACTCTCATCAAGCGGATCCTACGCTATCTCCAAGGCACTAAGGAGCATGGGTAGTTAATCTCCAAATCCAGTTCCCTCCAATTATAGGCTTTCTCTGATGCTGATTCCACTGGTGACAGTGACAATCGTAAGTCCATAAGTGGTTATGCCATCTATATGGGACCTAACTTGATTTCATGGGCCTCCAAAAAGCAGAATACAGTTGCATGCTCCTCCACATAATATGAGTATATTGCTGATGCCTGTGCAGAGCTCACTTGGCTTTGTTCTATATTTAGAGAATTAGGAATTCTTGTTCCCACTTCACTAATTCTCTGGTGTGACAACATTGGCGTCACCTACCTCTCAGTTAATCTGGTCTTTCATGCTCGTACCCTGCACGTTGAGATCGACTTTCACTTTGTGAGTGACAAGGTTGCCTCCAAAGATCTTCAAGTACTGTTCATCTCCACCAAAGACCAGATATCCGACATTCTCACCAAGGCTCTGAGCTCCTCATGGTTCTCTTTTCTATGGGATAAGCTGCGAATTCGAACATTCAAATCCGCACCTTGAGGGGGTATATTAAAGCAGTTAGAGTCATACTCTAACTCAACGATTTCTCATGGAGATATAGTAATCCTATTGGTCACCAACACTCTCTCACAAGGACTCTACCTGTACACCAACTTTAGAGACTGACTTGCATGTGATATAGTGTCCTACTCCATTACTCACATGTGATATAGAGTTCTAGTCTATTACTCACATGTGATATAGAGTTCTAGTACACTACACTCACATGAGATATAGAGTTCTAGTCAATCACTTACATATGATATAGAGTTCTAGTACACTACACTCTTTGTAATCTCTTTATAAGGCTGTATTGTATAAGCAAAGACAATCAATGAAATATAATTACATTATCATGCAGATAACCCTTTTCCTCCACATGATAGATTGAATACTCAAATCCTTTCGAGGTTTGATCATTGTTTTATTTTAAATACAAAATTTTATAGGAGTACAGTTAATCGACATTTGCATGGTTAAAGCATGTTTGGATAAGTTTTCATTAAATTGTTATTCTGATGAAGCAACCCCCTAGTTCCTTGGTCTGCACACCACTGTTTGAGAATTCAGATCAAATCGGCCTGAGTCAGTCTGATTGGATCGGTATCAGCCCTATTCATCTTGATTTTTGGCTGATATTATATCATTACATCGGTTTAGATGAAGTGTAATAAAGTATTTTTTTTTTTTACTGACAATCAAGTTATAATTGCTATCAGCCTTATCCAATCTCAAGACAGATTCTGGTATCTAAATCCATGCTGCACACATAGTAGTCCATGTTGAACGATGATTTGGAAATTATGACATCACCATTGGATATTTAAAAAACAATCTAAATTAGTTGTGTCAAATTTCAACATCATGTACTCTTCAATGCCTCTCCATTCACACCCCAGAAGGTAAGGCTGCATACATTTGCCCCTCCCAGACCTTACAGTACCAAGAGCCTCGTGCCCTCACTTACTATTTTTCTATTAAAATTCATCCCCGTCAGCGGGGCTCGAAAATTGATGTGTATTCAAATAAAAAATTCTCCCTTCTTCAATTAATAGTATAAACTAACAACTAATTTTCATAAAACCAAACAAACAACTAATTATGACGCTCAGTCTCTCCTCTTTTAACTTCACTAATAACTAGAAATTGCACCGAAATCCATTACGCCTTTGTTGATCTAACATAAGAAGATGGAGCAGTAGCACCAGAACAACCTTCATGCAATTCAAAAGTAAACCACACATCATTAACATTTGAGATGAAGCAAAAGCTCTACTAATCTGTAAAGTTTTATTACTTTACTTGCCATATATAAAACATACCTTTATCCCCCTAACTTATGGTCCTCCCACCTTAGTTCTTCATGGCTTTTATCATTGTAAGTAGGCACTGCCGATATTGACATTAGCTTCCCAAGAGACATTTTGCCACTTCGATAATCCACCAAAATTGAAGTAGTAAGGTGCTACTGTACTCCCTCCACCTTGGCTCCAAAAGTTGGTTTGGGAAAGTCTAATAAAGAACAGGAACAAATCAGGACACATGAATTACAATAGCTTACACTCATTTTATTAGGCAACATTCAGCTCAAAGCAAGTACAAGTGCTTTAAGATGAGCTCCAAAGTTTCAAGATGGATAGGATGATCTCTTGTTGCAATATAGGATAATGCATCTAAATTCCTTAAAAAAAAAAAAAAAAGAAGAAGAAAAAGAGAAAAGGGAGGGGGAGGGGGTATTCTTGTAATTTAAAAAAAAAATTTCAATGCAAAAAATTAAACAATTTGGTGGAGAGGTCCAATTAGTATATAAAGTCATCTAAGTGCCACTCAAAGTGGGATTATTCCCAAAAATATTTTTATGAAAGTTGAATTCGACTTCTTCCAATACTTAGTTTACCAACATTTCATGATTGAAATGGATATGGTTCTCTCTGATATGAAACCACCTCCTCCCATCTATTTACGCCACATGGTGGAAAAATGTGGCATCAAAAACAAATTCAAATGCCGTCAAGGGTTAGTATATCTAGGATCGAGTTTCCTAAAGCCACAGTGAAGGGGAGTCCGTTGATCGAGGCTTTAGATGCATGTGGGAGGTATTTCGGGGAACATGCTAAACCCTATAGGGGTTTGTGAACCCTGGATGGTGTGGTGTACCTTCCCGTGCGTTGAAGGAAAACTTTCTCCTTATACTTTAGTTTTATTTCCCTCAACCAACTAGACATACCCAAGAAAAATAACAATCACAAACCTGAAAGAGAACTTTGAACTCCATAAAGAGTTGGACTAGATCCAAACGGAATGCTTTCTACCGAGCTGAAGGCCAGAGTTATACTGAAGCTGGAGGATGGAGCACTTGAAGAGCCAAAAGCAGGAGTGGTCGATGACCCAAAAACAGGCTTGTTCATAGCCCCAGATGCGGATGCACTGGATAAGGCAAAGGATGTTCCTATGCTACCAATTGTTGAAGTTGTTTGAGTGCCAAAGTAGGGTTGCTTGTAGCACCTCTTGTTGGAAAGCAAGTAGTAGTACCTATGCAACCAAATGTTGAAGTTGTTGGAGTCCCAAATGTTTGGTTGCTTGTAGCACCTATTGTTGGAAAGCATGTAGTAGTACCAAAACCTGGTGTTTTAGAACTACCAAACTTAGGCTGACTTGATCCACCCAAGGGTAGTGTTGAATCAAATAGATGCTGATGTGATTGTGTTAAATGAGGAACCCAATCAAAACCTCCACAAGTAGCACACTTTAGACCAATTCTAAGAGAACCCGGTGTAACAGAACCAACAAACATAGACTGACTTGATCCACCCAAGGGTTGTGTTGAACCAAACAGAGGGTGATGTGGTAGTGTTATATTTGGAACCCAATCAAAACCTCCACAAGTAGCACACTTTAGAACAATTCTAAAAGATCCTGTAAAAGGAAAAGAAGTTGTTAGTTAAGAAAGCAGTGCCCAATAACATAAATAGAAAAACAAGTTCAGGAACATATGACATTTTTGTTGAGTCCTCAAAGTAGGAACCACAAATGAGAAGCAAAGACAAAACAATGATTAATAGGGGAAAAGAACGACTAAAAAATAAAAGTATAACGTGATATGATGGTTTAAATTTAATTAATTAATGAAAGACTTAAAACTCTAAGGGGTGGCCGAGTTGGCAAGGGGCATTTGATCAGGAAGTGTGTGGTTTTGAGTTCGACTCTTCTTATTTCTTTGGGGCCTCTCACACGGGGTGTTTAGTGATCTTCACTGTTTTTGGTGAAAGTTAAATGGTTCACATTCAATCCCGGTATAACCTGTCCATGCGATTGTGGGGTCAATATGGATTCGCAGGACTAATCAAACTAAAGGCCTAGATTTTTTCGCTAGAAATTCATTTATATTAATAATGAAAAAAAAAAAAAGGAAAATAGAAATATATACAATCAAAGAGGGAGACAAGAAAGCCACCCCTCTCACAGGAAGAGAAGAGGAAGCTCCTTTTCCACCTTCGGAATTGCCATCAGCAGAGAAAGGAGATCAAACTTCTCAACCAAAGAAATTAAAAAGCGACACACATTAGCACATCCTATATCTAGGACGATCAAAGGCATCCATATCTATATCCATCTTCACCAAAGGTGACCAGTTTGTAATCGGGGTCGAAAGTTCAAAGCGCGCTGCTGATTTCGATAGGAAATCAGCCACTGAATTTGCTTCATGATAACAATGGGTTATCTTCCATTCCACCTCGTTCAAATAGGACATGCAATTGCTCCACCTTTGACAAGCAATCCATGGGGGTTTTTTCTTTAGAAAGAGGATAACAACCGCCACAGAATCACATTCAATCCACAAGCGTTGAACACCCATTTACTGCGCAACATCTAGACCGATCATAACCGCTAAAAACTCCGCCTCTAAATTAGTTCTGACACCTAAGAAACATCTGAAGTTATCCACCACCTCAGCCTTCTCGTTCCTTAAGATACCCCCTGCTCCAGAGTTCCCTGGATTACCAATTGAGCATCCATCAGTATTGAGTTTCACCTAGCCATCCTAAGGAGGACACCAATAGATCTCAAACAATTCCTTAAGCCTGCTTCGAACCCCCGAGAAATCCAAATTTCTGGCATTCAGAAGATCCATTATAGATATGGCTGATCCTGAATGCACCAACGAATGAGAACTTATTTCGCTTCTTGCCATACTGAAAACCTGGTCAACAGATTTGCTAATTCCATCATACTTCCTTCCATTCCTTTCTAGCCAAGACAAATAAGGGATCAAAACAAAACCCTTCATCCACAACCCCTTAAAAGAAACCTTATCTGCTTGAGACTTCCACCACGCCGTTAAGATATCGATACCATCAAAACCAGGCCATCTAACCCCAAAACAAGCACAAAACTTCTGCCATAAAGATCGCGAAAGAACACTCATAAAATGAATGATTTCTAGACTCCTCTTTAAGGCCACACAAGCAACAACGTGACGGCAGCGGAATTCCATGTTTTTAAACATTGTCATCCGTTGGTAATTTGTTTTTAACCATTCTCCATCCGAATGTAGCCTGTCTAGGCTGAAGCTGAGCATTCCAAACCATAAACCACCAACCCACCTTGGGCGATTTCTTTCTCACCTTCTCCCAAGCCAAAGCTGAAGGCCTAGATACCCCTCACCAAAAAAGGGAAAAAAGTAATGAAAGAACTGGATTTGTTTTTTGTTTTTTTGTTTTTGTTTTTGTTTTTTGTTTTTGTTTTTGTTTTTTTTTGTTTTTTGTTTTTTGTTTTTTGTTTTTTGTTTTTTGTTTTTTGTTTTTTGTTTTTTGTTTTTTGTTTTTTTGTTTTTTGTTTTTTGTTTTTAATAGAAAATAGGTCATATCCTCCTCAAGAGTGATTCCTTGAAGAATCAATAGAAACGAATCAACCATCAATTCATATAAGGACATGTGCCTGTAAAAAAATTCGTGAAGGCATGCAAAGGGAGTATAGCATAAGGGTGGATCCATGTGATAAAGACACACACACACACACACACACATTCATCTTAATGTTGAAACTTGAAATTTTAGCTTCATGTGAGTTGGGAAAATGGCCCAATGTATAGACTGGCATTTTTTTTTTTTTTAATGATAAAGATATATTAAAGAATATTGAAAGGATATACAAGATTATGTCTAAGCATTCCTACACATAAAAAACCAACAATTACAAAGAAAGTCTTAAGGCTTCACCTATATTACTATGAATGAAAAATAAATAAAATTAATATCTTTGAAATTTTAAACCACATTTTTTGTTCATTTGGGCCTGTTTTATAAGCGAAAAGCTAAAAAAGTCACATCTTTGTAATTTTAAACCACATCCTTTGTTCAGTTGGGCCTGTTTTATAAGTGAAATAGGTGAGGAGGACATGCACCGGTACTAAAACATACCAAGTACTGAATCGCTTATCTTTACAAGGCATGGGTGAAGTGCAAAATAACCATATCACATGCTCACCACAAAATGAGGATGGATGGCTGCCAGAACCAGATATTGAATAAGAATCCCCAACTGCTACTCCAAATCCAAAAGCTGGTGCACTGGACACAAAAGGGGTTGTTCCTGTACTACCAAATGCTGAAGCTGTTGCAAACGCAAAAGCTTGAGAACTTGAGGCATCAAGTCCTAGTTGCTGGCTTGTTGCTGGCTGAATGAATGTACCAGAGGTTGGTTTTGAACAAAATATATTGTTCCCAGATGCCTCTTGTGTTGTTTGAGATGGGTTTCCAAGTGGAAAAGGATTGCACCCGAAGCCTTCTGAAATAGGCTTCTGTCCAGTCATAGAAGATCCTGCGAAAACAAAGGAACTGGTGTCAAGAAAGCACTAAACGAGAAGAAAAGACTAAACAATGACATTGTACGCTCAACTTGACAAAAAAAAAAAAAAAAAAAAAAAAAGATTAGAGATCAATCAATCATCAAATCAAAAGGGCATGTGGGCAAAGGTCAGGCTCAGTATAAATACATGGTGGGTCCATGTAATATAAACAACAAATTAATTTTTATTTTTTGGTAATGAAACCACACATTAATGACATTGTTAAAATTTTAATTTGATATGAATAAATTAATTTGCTTTAAGTATTTAAAAAAATGGAGGTTGAGCATCCACTAACTTTCTTGGAGCTAGTAGCTCAATCAATGGGGGTTGGAAGAACTTTTCTAAGGAGAGGAGAGATAC
Source organism: Macadamia integrifolia (assembly GCF_013358625.1). Lineage (NCBI taxonomy): Eukaryota > Viridiplantae > Streptophyta > Magnoliopsida > Proteales > Proteaceae > Macadamia > Macadamia integrifolia. The sequence continues at coordinate 9,775,585 of NC_056566.1, forward strand.
AGATACAATGTTGGACACAATGCTAGCATGCCCAGCCTTCATTCTTAAAATAAAATTACTAAAAAATAAAATAAAAATAAAAATAAAAAAGCAGAGGATTGACTCTTGACATCTTAGTAATTTTGAACTACTTCCCTAATCGTCTAGCCAGAATTTTGCAAGGATGGTTGGGATCTTCTAATCATACGGACCTATGCAATACTGTCACATGGCATGTGGTGATGTACTAATCTTCACAAGATATGGCTAAATTATAGAATAATAATACAAAAGAAGGAAAAAAAGGCTTTACACACTATCCCTGTGTTTGGCCACTCACACTCGGGCACGTGTTCCTCCTAATACTCTTTTCTTCATGATATTTAAGCTTTTGTAAACAAACCATGGGGTTTTTCCTCCCATGCTTCCATTGGATTGGTGTGTAAATGCCTTTAGACATTGGTAGTATATAGATTCCCTTAGACATTGGTAGTATATAGATTCCATAAAAGAATCATACCACATTCTGTTAGATCAAACACCAAGAAAATACGACAATAAAGAACCAATAGATCCGTACGAAATAGAGATTTAATGAGGTTCACACATTAGGGTGGTGTGATACGTCCTTGGGCGAAGAAGAAGATGTTTCACTATGCAGAAGAGAGATTACACCCAAGCAGCGGCGAGAAAACTCGCCCTGAAACCCTAACTTGAAAAACCCCAAAATACAATGACCTTTCTCAACATAATAACAATACATTATATACTCCAAGTCGTGAGTCGACCCGTAGGATCACAATCGATCGATCGAACCATACCCCTCTGCTTCTATCACAGATCTTAGAAAACTTTCCATTTGAATCGTCACTAAAATATGTCGGATTGGGTCAATCTTCAAAATGGGTTAAGAATTTGAGGCAAACTTAACACATTCTTATCATAAAATGAGAATGTAGAGCTGCCAAATGCATCTATTGAAGGAGAACCAAGGCTCTCTACCGCTACCCCAAAGCCAAATGCTAGTGCGACAAAATAAAAAGAAGGTTGTTCTTGTGCTACCAAATGTTGGACACCTAAAGCCATTACAATTTACAAGTAGGCTTCATCCGCTTACAGAAGATATTCTGAAAAGAAAGAAGGAATTATTGTGACTTGAAAGATCACTCAAGTTAAGACATTCAAACTTGGCTATTGTGCTTAAGACCACAAGCAAAAAAATCAAATAAAGGTAAAAATTGGTGAAAGATTTTCTTAACCATACATTTTTTTACCCCAGAAAAAATAAATATAAAGGGACAAAGTTTTCTGTCCAAGAGCGGGCTCCTACGCCACAGACACAAGGGCATGCAATGACTATTGTGCCCCTCCTGGGACGCACCCCTGTGTCTAGGGTAGGATCGTCCTAGACAGAAAACACCAGCCCAAAAATAAAATATAGAATATGGTGTGTCATTATTCCCGTTGCCCTATATTATACTTATCCTTTACTCTGCAACACACTTGGGACAATGTAATGGGATTCTACAAAGCGTGTATCTTTATAGGGAGAAGGAGAAGGAGAAGGAGAAGGAACAGGGTTCTAAGTATTGGTATAAAATCGGCCAAATACTTCACCAATCTTGGATAAGGTATTGATATTGGATAAAAAAAGAAAAATATCTATATTCTTAAGGGATGAAATCGACCTATTCAGACTGATATGATATGTACTGATCCAAATCGATATTGGTGGAAACCGATACCAATTGGATTCCCAAGATTTAAGTCCCTAAGGAGTGCACAGTTCGTTTGGGTCATATTGCTGACCAGGAAATAAGGAGGATGATGAATTACCAATAGCCGCAGGTGTGGAAGAAACCCCCAACGCAAGCTTGGAAGAATTAGAAGTAGAGGACCCCAATGGTATATTTGATGATGACTCCCCCAAGTCTGCCATGACATATTTAATAAAGAAAAAACAAAATCAGAAGTAGCTTGTTAGAGAGAATATAAGGAAAGCCGAGAGAGAGAGAGAGAGAGAGAGAGAGAGAGAGAGAGAGAAGGAAGGCCAATGATTCGTATAACTTACTCTTATTCCACTGCGTCCAATCGAACATTCGTAATTGTTGTTGTGGTTCTCTTTCTCTCTCTAGAAGACACAAACACAAGGAATGTACGGAAGGAATAGAATCCAAGAGAAGCAAGCAGCATTGATGAATGATGTGGGAGGGGTTCATTATTTATTAATCCCTATTTGGTTGTTAGTTGGTTTAACCGATTTGGGTAGCTTAAATCTAAAGCTACCTAAGAAAAATACGATCCAAGTGCTTAAATCCAACGCTAATATAAGAATTTAACACGGATAAATCTGAATTATAATATATGTATATATATCTATCTCATATCTCATACTTACTATTATAAAAGTATGTACTCATGTTTCGTGACTAATATTTTCTTTGACTATTTTACCCCTCTTACTTATTTAAATACATCATCTTTTTTGTCAATCCTTTCTATTTTTCGGATATTGTTGGTACTTTTATATTTTTTTTAAATTTTAGTTTATTTATTCCTATCACATCCCTTTTCTTATCTCTCTTTCCCACTTTCCTTTTCTCCCTTCCCTCTCACACGTTCCTCTCTTTGTCTCTTCTAGTATCTATAATTTATGAGTTGTTTTTACCAAAAAAATTCTTTCTAAATTTCCTCCTTCCTCTCTTATGTTTTTTTTCTTAAATTCATATCTTTCTTAAGAGAAAAAAAAATCTATATTTTGAAGAGCTTTTATGATACCAAAAAAAAAAAAAAAAATCTGTCTAAAATTTCTCCCTCCCCTCTCTCACGTTTCTCTTTTTTACTCTTTTAATCCATATCTTTCTAAAAAAAAAAATCTATATTATAGGAGTTGTTTTTACCCTCCACTCTAGTGTTTTTCTCTTTTAATCTACATCTTTCTTTAAAAAAAATCTCTACATATTAGGAGTCTTTCATTCTAAATTTTCTTTCTCATCAAAAACGGAAATTTCAGTTTCAGTGTCAAAATATTTATTTTTTTTGTGAAAACGAAATTGGAATAACGGAACTACCTTTTGTTGTTCCGTAAATTCTAATTTTTTTTTTTTTTCCAAAAAAACGAAACACATCATGAATGCACCAAATGCTTTATTCTGCTTTTTCGTTCCCATAGAACGAAAAAACTCTAGAAACATTTTTTTAGAATGTTTCCAAATGCAGCCTTATAATTTGACTTATGTAAATATAATATAATTGAATTTTGGAACTTTGTCAAAAAAAAAAAAAATTATTCAATTTTTCCAAGCCACCTTGGAGAAGATTGATGTTAATGTTAATTTTACAAACTCCATCTTTGTCTCCACCTATCCGCATACCCAAACCAACATGATCCACACCCAACCAATCAAATTTTGAAGTTTTCCTCAAAAGCAATTCGAGGTTTGGGCTGAAGCTGACCCAACCCGACTCAATTTTGCATTAATACATCTTAAAGAGAAGTATCCGTCTTCCCATCGGCCCAACAGTGCTTTTCACTTCTTAAATATGCACGTGAAGTAAACTGTGGTGGCCCAGCCCATATTTTTGCTTTTTTTGGTTCTCTGTTGGCCTCGACATGGGCTTGGTCAGTTTTTAGTCCTTTTGGATTGGACTCAGGCCCTCGGGGCACTTTGAATGAGTGTATTCTTCTATACAAATAGAGGAAGAGAGAGCTTTCATATAACTTGAATAGAATTCATGTTCGCCTCTTATCTCTCTCTTTCTCCCATCACATACTAAATATATTTCGTCCTACTATTTTTACAACCTGAATATGTTTTGTCGATTGTATTGCCATCGCATTGCACTTGTTACATGAGGCTATGAGCTCAACTCCGACATATTCGAAGGGATTTTCTACTCTCATACTGTTTTAAAATACCCAGATTACCTCTTCTTTTCATCGGGTAATCGATCCATTTGAGTTCCTTTTTCCTTATTATTTTACTTATCATTTTCTCTCTTATCCTCCTCCTTTTGCAACACCATGGAAGGCATCACCATTCTCGATAGTATCCACAGGACTCAATTGGCTGACTCATGGTAGGATAAGCGTTAAGGGAAATCTTTCTCTTTCTCCTTTTGCTGTTTGAAGAAGAAAGAGGAGGAGGAGGAGGAGAGAGAGAAAATGGTAAGAGAAATAATAAAAAGGGAAGAAGAATTTTTCCTATGATGGTTGGTGAATAATGGAACCGTCAAGATGTGACCACCTCCCCCCTCCACCCCCCTCCTCCTATTGTACAAAAAAATTCAAAAGTTAAATGGAAAATATGGTCAGGAAAGTGGTAGGAACGTTCCCCAAGTCAAGTCAATAATGACTCGTGGCCATTATTGACTTGCAATTACATGGTAAGAAGTTCTTGTTAATAGCATTATCAAAGACTGAAGTATACATCATTCAAAAATTTGAAAGGCTTTCAAGCAATTTGATCGAATGGAACATCATCATCAGGCTTCTTCTTCATCATCCTCTTCTGGTTCGAGTTATGAAGTGTTCTTGAACTTTAATGGTATAGATGTTCGCACTAGTTTCGCAGATTGCCTCTACAATTCTTTGGTTTATGCTGGAATTCGAACTTTCAGGGACGAGGATGAACTCCACAAGGGAAACAAGATGGGCTCAGAGCTACTAGCTGCAATCCAGGAATCGAGAATCTCCATTCCAATATTTTCGAAAAATTATGCTTCAAGCAAATGGTGTCTCAATGAGCTAATTGAGATATCTGACTGCCGAAGAACAATGGATCAGATCGTCTTGCCTATTTTCTACAAAGTTGAACCAAGAGAAGTGCGAAACCAGACTGGGGGATATGGGAAGGCCTTTGAAGATCATCAGATGTGCTTCGATGAGACCACGGTGCAAAAGTGGAAGAAAGCTATGAGAGAGGTTGGGGAATTGGATGGATGGGATACAAAGACTAACCCGTAAGTCCAAACAGTTTTATTTTGGAACTAACTACTCACTTTCTAAGTTGCTTCCCATCATCTATGATCATATTTCGCTTAGTTTTTCTTCACATGGAATGAATGATTTGATTACTTATGATTTTTTTTTTAAAGGGGGAGGGAAATTTCCTAGATTTGTTTAGACAAGAAAGTTAATTGCAAAATAAGTAAGTTTGACTTGATTTTACATTTGATTTCTTTTCTAAAATTTTCTTATTTTCTAATTCTTTTTTTTAAGAGAGAGAGACAGACGGCAGCAGTGGTTGTTCAATGGTTTTTATTATAATTTTTTTCCCCTTTCTAATCAAACAACTATTTCTTTTCTATTCTTTTCTAAATTCTTTTTTCTTCTCTTTTCTTTTCCTTTCTTTTCTAGGTTCAAACAACACAGCCCAAAGAGATAAAAGAGTTTACTTTGAAAATTCATCTGGGATTGGTGTCCCTTTTTTTCAAAATGTTGATGATCCTGATGTCCTGTTAAGTACTTTGTCTGTTAATTTAATAGGTTTGGAACATGTTTAACTGTATTTGATAATTTCTCATGAGATTATTTGATTAAGATTTATAGAATAGAAGAAGTACATGTAGACACTTGGATAGATTGCTTGTACCTAACAAAGTCCACCTCAGACTAATCAGAGCCTAGCTATGCGCTTGAACTTCTAGAATTGGGCTTGTCTTTTTTTTTTCTTTTCTTTTTTTTTTTTTTTTTTTTTTTTTTTTGGGGTGGGGTGGGGGTGTAAAGGGCTTGTCTGCTAGGACTTTAGGGGAAGTATGATTCACACATTTAATGTACAACCATACAAGGGAGGGAAAAAGAAAAATGAACATAGTAAGGGCTATCTAAAATAGGTTCAAGGCCCATTTATTAGTTATAAATATTTTTTAGTAAAATGGTGTTGAATTTCAATTTCTTTTAACATAATATATATTTTTTTAATGTATTAGAGAAAATTTTATTGTCACCCCCCTCTCCTTTCTTTTTTTGTAGGATTTTTTCGATCATTTTAATAAGTATTCATTTTTAGAAAGAATAGTTTGGGTTTAAGAATAATCATGAAAACAATTTGGGTTAAGGGCCAACAAATGTGAACAAAATATGAGATATTGCTTATCTTTTCTCTACACCTTACTCGCTACTCTATTTCCTCACTTTAAAAAAAAAAAATTCTGATGAATGAATATAAAAATCTAAATAGAAAAATACGACATAACCACATAGTAAGGACTTGCATAATATATTTTAGTTCATCGCATAATTCACTTGCAGTTTCTTCCATGATTTTTTTTTTATCTCTTTCCTCTTGTATATTATTCATCACCTAAAGTATTTATTTATTTATTTTTGATGAGTTTATTCTTTTTTTGTTTGAATTATGTAGGTATGAAGGGAAGTTAATAAGAGATGTCATTAAAACCGTTTGGAGTACATTGAACAAAAGACCCTTGATTGTTTCTGAAAATCTAGTTGGAATCAATTTTCATATAAAAGAAATGTTGATGCTAATAGATATTAAATCTGACAACAGGAAGATTGTTGGGATCCATGGCCTCGGTGGCATTGGAAAGACAACAATTGCTAGAGCAATTTACAATGCAGTCTTTCAGCACTTTGAAGGATATAGCTTTATTGAAAATATTCAAGAAAATACTAAAAAATATGGGCTCCCCCATCTGCAAAACCAACTTATCTTTGATATCTCGAAACAAGAAAATCAGAATATTACTAGTGTCGATAATGGAATTAATGTGATCCGACAAAGATTGTTCAACAGAAAAGTTCTTATTGTTCTTGATGATGTGGATCAAGATATTCAAGCAGAGTCTTTAGTTGGGGACCGTGAATGGTTTGGTATCGGAAGCAAGATCATTATTACAAGTAGAAATAAGGATATTTTGATTGCTCGAAAAGTAGATGGGATTTATGAGCCAAATGTAATGGATTCAGACGATTCTCTTAAACTTTTTTGCCATCATGCATTTGGAAGGGACCAACCTCTAGAAGATTATTTGGATCTCTCAAAAGCCATAGTAAAAACTTCTGGAGGACTTCCGTTGGCTCTTCGAGTCATAGGATCATCTTTATTCTCAAAGAGAAAATTTGTATGGGAAGGCATGTTAAAAAAGTTACAAAAAATTCCCAATAATGATGTTATGAAAAGGTTGAAAATAAGTTACGATGGATTAGAAGATGTGGAGCAACAAATGTTTCTTGATACTGCTTGTTTTTTCATTGGAATGAATAAAGCTATTGCATGTCATATATGGGAAGGGTGTGATTTTTCTCCTGAAGTAGGACTTGATGTTCTTTGTGTAAATTCTTTGATAACAATTAGTGAAGATGGTAAGTTAAGGATGCATGATCTTCTTCGGGATCTTGGAAGGGAAATTGTTCGTCAAGAGAACATAGATGAGCCAGGGAAGCGTACTCGAATATGGTTTCAAGAGGAAGTCTTGGCTGCATTAAATACACGGGCGGTAAGTATTGAATATACATTTGTTTTTCTTTGTGAATTAGGTCTTCGATGTTTTTTTTTCTTAGCATATTACTACAACCTTGTTTGTTAATTAATTGAGGTTCTCTATTTCGTAGGGAACAAGTAATGTTAAAGGACTCAGTATTGCCTTTAGACATATATCAAGGAGCCAATGTTTGATGAGTGAGGGATTTGCTGCAATGACAAGGCTAAGATTACTCCAAGTCGATTATGCACAAACTTCTGGGATCATGACCAATTCTTTTTCAGAACTAAGATGGCTTAGTTGGAGAGGATGCCCTGACCGATATGCACTAACCAATTTTTGTCCCCAGAAACTGGTTGTTCTTGATCTTTCACATAGTAAGATCACAAAAAACTGGACGGGTTGGAACTGTATCAAGGTCTCGAAAAACTTCTCTCTTTTGTTTAATTTGTTTATTTCAAAAGTCCTACAAATGAAATTTGAAATTTCTTTTAGTCCTTCTTAAGCTAATTAGATAAGTTAACTATATATATTTTATTTTGCAGATGGCAGTAAATCTAAAAGTTCTAAATCTCACATCTTGTCATCGACTATCTAGTACTCCTGATGTTTCAGAAAATCGACTCTTGGAGGTATTGCTTCTTAAAGACTGTAAAAATTTGGAGCAAATTGATACATCCATTTGTTTTCTCACGAATTTAGTCATTTTGGATATGAGTGGGTGTGAAGGTCTAATTGAACTTCCTGAGAAATTGGACCTCGTGATTAAATTGACAACACTTGATTTAAGTTGCTGTGTTAAACTTGAATCTATTCCAACTCTTCCCAAACACTTGGAGGTATTGATTCTTAATGGATGTGGAAATTTGGTTGGGATCAACACATCCATTGGTTGTCTCAGAAACTTAGTCACATTAGATTTGAGGGGCTTCTGGAGACTAGTGGATCTCCCAAGTGAAATATGTCAATTGACTTCTCTTGAAAGACTTGACTTAGGACGATGTGGAAATCTAAAGAAGCTACCAGAGAAATTTGGCCGCCTAATCTCCTTGACAACACTTGTTTTCAAAAATTGCACAAGTCTAGTGGATCTCCCAAGTGAGATTTCTCAGTTGACTTCTCTCAAAGAACTCAATTTTGAAAGATGTGGAAATCTAAAGAAGTTGCCAGAGAAATTGGGCCATATGATCTCCTTGACAACACTTGATTTACAGGAATGCAAGAGTCTAAATAAGCTTCCAGATAAATTGGGCTGCATGACCTCCTTGACAACACTTGATATAAGAGGTTGTGGTAAACTTGAATCTCTTCCAATTCTTCCTTCTAGTCTAAAATATGTTGATGCTTCTTACTGTGCATTGTTGGGATCACTCCCAATGCTTTCAAGCCTGAAAAATCTAGAGAATTTGTTCCTTCGAGGATGCAAGAAGCTTTTACACATCTCAGGTCTTCCCTCAAGTCTGGCCAGCCTTAATGTTAGTCATTGCTCTTCAATTCAATACATCTCAGGTTGTCTCTCAAGTTTGAGTAGCCTAGATGCTACCTATTGTGTGTCAATGGTAAAACTATCAAGTTCATCATCAGGAGGCTTGAGAAATTTAAAGACATTATGCATTGATAATTGCACCAGCCTAGAAGAACTTGAAGGTGCTCATGAGAAATTGGACTGTCTGCAGCTCTTATCCACCAACTGGTGCACATCATTAAGAAAATTACCAAATCTCAGGGGATCAAAAAATCTAATGGCTTTAAATCTCTATCGGAACGATGCAATATCCGAATTTGAAGGTGAAGGGATGGACTCTCTAGAGGTGTTAGAGATAGAGTCTTGTCAGTCATTAAGAAAAATACCAAATCTGAGAGATTCGAAAAGGCTGAGGAGACTAGAAATCAAAGACTGTCCGGAATTATTTGAGATTGAGGGTCTTGAGGATTTTGAATACTTAGAAACATTATCAATTAGTGAGGCTGCATCATTAAAAGCATTACCAGAAATTTCAAACCTGAAGAACCTGATTTATTTTAGAATCAGTCGATGCGACTCGATGGAAAGATTACCTAATCTTTCAAACTTAAAAGAGCTATGGCATTTAGTGATTGAGTATTGCAAGAAGTTAACAGAAATTATAGGCCTTGATAGATTGGAGTCATTGCTAGAATTGAAAATTTATGGATGCATAGCCATTGAAAGATTACCAGATCTGTCAAAATTACATAAATTGAAGTATCTAAAGATTGAAGGCTGCAAGAATCTAAACGAGATTCATGGTGTTGACAGATTAGAATTCTTATGGAAATTGGATATTAGTGGCTGCGAGTCCTTGAAGAGATTACCAGATCTATCGAACTTACAAGAATTGAATGGTCTAAAAATTGAAGGCTGCAAGAATCTAACCAAGATTCATGGTATTGAAGGATTGGAGTTCTTGGAGGATTTGGATATTAGTGGCTGTGAGTCATTGGAAAGATTACCTGATCTATCAAACTTAAACAAGTTGCAGATATTAAGGATTGAGTGGTATGGTAACTTGACTGAAATTCCAACACTTGGCAAATTTAAGTCATTGCGTAGATTGGAAATAGGTTGCAGAGGCATTGAAAGATTACCAGATCTGTTTCAAAACTTCAAGAAGTTGAATGGTCTAAAGATTGAAGGCTGCAAGAATTTAGCTGAGATTCATGGTGTTGAAGGATTGGAATTCTTAGAGGATTTGGATATTAGCGGCTGCGAGTTCTTGGAAAGATTACCTGATTTGTCAAACTTACGAAGCTTGAAGGATCTAAAGATTGAAGGCTGCAAGAATCTAATCGAGATTCATGGTGTTAACATATTGGAATTCTTACGGAATTTGGATGTTAGTGGCTGCGAGTCCTTGGAAAGATTACCAGATCTATCAAACTTAAAAAATTTAGAGCAGCTAAAAGCTAATGATTGCAAGAAGCTAACTGAGATTCAAGCTGATACTGGATTGGAATCTTTGAAACTCCTGGATATTAGGGGGTGCACATCCTTAGAAAAATTGCCAGATCTGACAAAGTCAAGGAGATTATGGCAACTAAATGGTGTGGTCTGCTACTGGTGGGTTCACAAAATTACTACCAAATTTGTCAAACCTCAAGAACTTTTGACTGATGGCGGGTACACAAAATTGCAACCAGATTTGTCAAACCTGTAGAACTCACACAATATCATATCATTCTACAAGACAAATATCTTCAAGGTACATCCCTCTCTCTCTTAATTTATTTATTTGTTTATTTTTGGCTTTTAGAAATGAAGTCCGATTTTCCTAGATCGTTGTGCTCTTTTTTCCATTGGAAGAAATAAATAGGGAAACAATCTCGTGTATATGGAAACCGCAAGCCCCTCTTAATATGGCCAGTTTCAATTTATATGGTGTTTGGTGAATGGAAACTAAGCATTGAATATCCATCCGTGGGTTGTCCAGATGGTAAAGATGAATTCGAGATTGTGTGGATAGACGTACGGTCCCAGATTCAAATCCCCATCTATGCATCTGTGATTTAACTGGAGACCGTGGGTTGCTGCGTCCACATGGCAAATTAGCCTTATCTATCTTGGAAACTCTCTACACGTGTCAATCTATAGATACCTTTACCTTTAAAATATTGGTAAAAAAATACTAATATGGCACATCTCTCGTATTGTTAAAGCTCCTTAGCCATATACAAATATCTCACGAGGTGATCCTCCTATCTAAAAATTTTGAGAGAAAAAGACCTCAAAACTAAATTGATCAATGTCATATTATTTATTTATTTATTTATTTTCAAACATCCACTTTTGAGAGGAAAAAATATTCTGAATAATATTAACTAGTCTTCTCAACAAAAAGGAGTCTTGTGCGTTGGCCATATGTGATTATTACTAATTGACATTAGATCCTTGAAAGGATTTGATTTGGAAGAAAAGCAAGCATGAGGGACGAATCAGTGCAAAGTTGCTACGTGAGCTCACCTTCCTTTGATTGGCTTCTCAAGTGGCAAGTGCTCTACCCAAAAGACACCCTTCATGCAGATTAGTCCAAGGTGTACTTGCAAGTCAATCAAAATAGCATCTAAGGTACGGACTTTGTTTCACAGACCTTACTAGATTCAACTGTCAATCTAAATCTACATATTTTGCCTTCTATTCTACACAGGTTCTTTAATAAAATCACCATTTACAGATTAATGATTTAGCATAGAGGTTATACCTCATTCTAGTTCATGCTCATGTCATAAACCTACTTCATAAACCAAACTTCTATGAGGAATTAATTATATATCAGCAAAAGAAACTAGATCATGTTACATGGCTCTAGATTCATTAAGAATCTTGCGTCCCATGCTTTAGGTCCATTATTTATATCCATGGTTGTTGATATTTTCCATAATTTGTTGTTGCATTCACAATGACATGGTTTATGTGTATTCAGATTTATCACCTATACTGGAATTGTCATTCACTTTGATGAGATATTCGGAGGCTGGGATAGCTACATTGAGGTGTGTATGCAACTGAAACCTGCCATGGACCAAGTCAATTGTTACTTGTGACTTCTATGTAATGGTTTCCGTTTGTTTGACATATAAAAAAGGGTGAAAAACTTGTGAGGGTGTGTTCCACATGTTGTAGGTTGAGTTGACAAGGAAAGAAAAGGAAATGAAAAGAAAGAAAATAATGGAAAATGTAATTTTTACTGGAGTCCACCTCTATGGGAAAGAGAGGAAATAGGACGGAGAGAGCATTAGTCCCAAAACAATTTTTTTGAGTGGGGTAGGAAAAGTTAACTGCGATAGCAGACAACAATTATTGCATAAATGACATTGTCTAGTTAGTTTTCTACCCCACTTATCCAAACACTTATATTTGTGGTAGTTTGAGAAAAACAAATACAAGTTTCCGACCCCTTTTTATCTTTTCCATTTTTATCCATCAAACAAACAGGGTCGATGATTTTATTCCTTCCGTAGTCTCCAACTAGGTTAATTGGAATTTTTTTTTTTTTAAACATTTATTGAGCTACCACATCTCTTCGAGCATAGCAGTCATATTTTTATAACCGCTGGCGCACCTGTTGAGTTTTGGTTTGATTGCTAAGGCTCCTTCTGCCAAATACTTATACCTGACTGCAGTTTACTTGTTGGCCCATACATAAATATATTTGCTTCATCATATTAAATGTTAGTGCCCCAAATCCAAACCTAGATATAGTTTTTCTTTTGGCTAATATGATTAGGATTACTGGAAAGAAAAAATAGATAGTCTATTTATTTTCCATAATAACTTTCATACCTTGTTTTAAGACATACATAAAAACTGTTTTGATGATCCGGTTAAATATTTTCGAATATTTGTAATCCATGTCGCCTGCAACATATTCCTTTCCCTTGCAACCATGGTTCTAAGTATTGGTGTCGGATTGATTGTATCGATATCAACATCTGATCGATCCCGATCGATTATTAGTAACGTTTTAAGGGTAAAATCATAAAGAAAATCTACTTTTTCTGAAAAGTAAAGGAAAAAGTGATTGATCCGCATCGATCCAATCTGATCCAATACTGATACCGATAGCTAAATCCTTGCTTGCAACTGCTATCTTTGCTTCCAGTTTGGGATCTTGGTGCATACGGAAAACATGCATCACAATTAGAGTGACCACAAAGCAACTTGTTATTTCTAAGTAATAGAAGAAATGTGTTGGAAAAAGATCCTCTTCAACACCAACGACCCTCCAACCACTCATTTAACGGTTGGAACGAGTTGGACATGCATACCCAGGTGTCGAGATGCATATCTAAACCCTCCCAGTCGTTGGATGATGGTTGGAAGAGAATTGAAGGCCTAAGTAATTGAAGAGGAGCCGGATCCGTGTTGTGTTTCATGGTCATGCATCAAATTCTGATTGACTCAAGAAGTCTTTTGTGTGTCTATACTAAAGGCCGTAATTTTCTGTTTTGAATTTTCAATTGGTCTTATTCCTACTATGTAAGACTTGCATATAATTGTTTCAAACTATGACAGACTTGTATACGTTTGTTTCAAATATGTTAAGCCAGGAAATGCAGGGGCTGGAGGAGTTTTATGCGAAGCTTAAGGATTTTCTGTGAAGGTCTTTTTACATATGTTGGTATTACAACTAACTTTGGAGCTGAGTTTGTTGCGTTTGCGGAGGGGATTAAATTTTCCAAGGCTGTTGGTCTCAATTGAGTTTAGATTGAATGTGAGTCAAATTTGGTTATGTATTGCACTATGAATCAGCTAACCCCTTGGTCCTTTAGTCAGTCTAGGTTAGCTATGAAGAGTTTTTCGGATAGTATTCTTGGAGAGTCACTCATTGCTTCAAAAAGAGAAATTCAGTTGCGCATTGCTAGCCAAGCATGCGACTACCTAAAGAGTTGATTCCATTTGGGATGTGGCCCCTCATTTCTTTTGATGTGTTTTATGATGAATTATATTTGGGTTGCACTATCTGCTGATCGCCATGCCAAATGTGGATATGTAATCTAAATGTTCATTTTTATAATTTTGGCCTGCTACGTCTTGCATCTTGCATTAATCTCGTAATTCTTTTATTCTTTTCTTTATAAAATGTTTTGCTAATTAAGCTTTAGCAATTTATTTACAACAGCAAAATTCCTTGCACAAATGCACATGTTGGCGTTTGATAAGGTGACCAGAAGTACTATTCTACCGAAAAAAAAATCATTATACCATTTGGTTTACATTTCAATCAAATAATAATGAATTTTGATATGCAAAATTAATCGTTTGACATACTTATCATCACATTATGATTCGCACATGTTGCAGTAATTTTTTTTTTTTTTCATTCATAGAAACACATGTTGTCAATATAAATATATAATAAATACGAAAAAGCTCACTCTGTCTAGCAGTGTGGCACCTGCGCCAAGATTCAAGAGGTTGCTGATATGTAAATCCCACCCTTATTTTATGTTTACATGTGTATTCTTATTGGCTCTGTACTTGTGCAGAAGACACTCCTGGACAAAAAACTCTCTATATTAAGGGGAAAATGATGTGAATACTAACATAATTGTAATGGAATTTTATATATCAGCATTTGATTGACCATGGATAATATGGAAGGCATCCTAACCATTTATTCATGTTGTTGTTGGATCACCCTCCCACCCAAGGTTCTAAAACTCAGAAATGGTCATGGGAATGGTTAAGGTCAAAATCATTCCGATGCTGTTCCAGAATGGATTGGATCGGACCTTAACGGACCGATCTACCACTTTTTATTTTTTCTCTTAATCAATTCTTATAAGAATTATACCCTTGGACCATACAAATGGAACGGAATTGAAAAGATCAGAATCGGGATAGGTCATAGCTAATACCATTCCGATACTAACCGTTCCATTCCATTTCATTTTTTAGTACCATGTTCCCACCACTGCAACTACAACTGTTGTACGAATAAAAAAACCTGTTGCAACTCTTTGCCTCCCCCATTCCTCTGTCTAGGGCTCCTTCTCTGTCCACGACTACCTCCCCCCTTGGATTTAGCTCCTTTTCAATTCTTAATCATCTAATTCTTATCCAATTCTCTCTTACCTGTAACACCTATATATATTTTCAAAATCTACTTTGTGTTTCACAAAACAAATTAACTAAGAACTAGATGATTAAAAATTGAAGAGGAGCCAGATCCCTCTATCTCCTTAGAATCTCTCCACAGCTGCTTCTTTTCCTTCCCTCTCGCTCCCTGGTCCTCAATGCAACCCATCGTAAGAGTCTCCTCCATTGTCTTCTTCAACACCTTCCGCATTTGCCAAGCCCCCTTGCCCTCAACCCTTCACCCGTGAAAATGGCAAGGCCATATATAACCTCTCTTTCTCTCGCTGATGGGGTTTGTGCAAAATTTTAAGGAGCTCAAAGAGTGGTAGACATGCCAAAGACAACAAGGACATCATGGCCATACTGCCTCTGATCGCCTGCAATGTACCTTCCCCCCCTTGTTGGAAATTAAGTTTCAAACTATGGTCAAAGTAGTCATTTCAAAATGGTCTTCTTGAAATTCAGCTTTCTCCCTCAAAAGTGTCTCTTCCTACTTTTTCTATTTTGTCTTTAGCACTTGTGGAGTTGTGAATGAGCTAAAGACAACTCACAAAGTTTAGTCCTAAATTGGTTTGGGATGAAAGAAAACTTAAGCATATATATAAGATTGTATCTTAAGGGTGCAAGCCCTTTGGAGAGGTACTCTCCTTTGTCATGTGTGTGTGGGGGTTCTTGGGGTGCTTTTGAATTGTACGCTCTTTGAGCCGAACCAGGTGGTGGCCGAGGTCGTGGTCAGGTACTGGTGTGGGTGGTTCAAAGAACCTACATTTTACTAGTTGTAACTTTTGGCTCCATACTTTTCCTGAGGGACACATAGGTATATGCACCCAATCAGTACTCTTCACATGCATAGAGTCACATCTGTATACATATAGGTTGTATCTTTACAGGTACACCCATTCGTATATAGAGGCATATCCTCTATAAATAAGATCACTAATCTCTATTTCAGGGTAACAAAAAATCCTAACGTATATGGACTTTATACGAAATACGTACTCTTATACTATGGGGTTGTCTTAAGCTTTCTGTTCTCTGCAAGTGCTTTGTTTATTGGTTTCTACCCTCTGTCCACCGTTTTCCTTTGAGTTTCTGAGTATTACCTTTGGTACCTGTTGGATTCGATTATTGGAGTGCACCTTAATCAATTTGAGAGTTGTTTAATCTTAGAGGTGAGAACATATGATAAACCCAGTTGCTAATAAATATACGGGATGCTTAAATACCTTAAGGAGAGTATACATACTATGCGACTCAGCTTTACTTAAGTTGGACGATTTCTACTATTGTTTCAGAGGATCAATTGAACGAGTAAGTCAACTTCTACTTAGAGTTATATTTTCATTTATATAAGTGTTTTGTCAAAGTCTTATACCTATTGCCTGGACTCTGTTACTTACACTCTCTCTCTCTCTCTCTCTCTCTAAAGAGGAGCGGGGGAACAAGGTAGCGGGCGACGGTGGAGGGAATGGATTGTGACATCTCATGGGTTGAACAGTTCACCAACGATTAAAAATATGCTAGTATATAAGATCCCATTTTATATAATGTTAGTGTGTCCATTCCTTTCCCTAAATTCAGATGAGTTAGGATTGAGTTACGATTCTCATACAACTAGAAGGTGGACGTGTGTAAGATTATAACTTCCTTCCTATTTTCTCTCCCATTCTTTTTTTTCTATAGTCACTCCCTCTTTCTCCTCACGGTTTATCATTCATTTTTTTTCCATTTTTAATTTTTCATTTTCCATTTTAATTATAATTTAACTTTCATTTTATTATTTTAATCCTGCAAAATAGCTTTAGGTATTGGTCTCGACCAATACTAATTGGATATCAATAAAATTATAAAATAATGAAATATTAGTAAACTATTAACCGGATACCTTTTGCCCACCCCTTAATATTTTTATTTTAAAACCCTTTTTTTCCGCTAAGAAATCAATTGTATTAAGAAAAAAATAAGAAATATATACGAATCAGAGAGAAATACTCATACAAAAAAAATCTTAGAGACATAGAGACCAACCCCATCTTCGGCATTGCCATCAGCAGGAGAAGGCCCCTTTTCCGAAGCCTTATAGAGGAGCAAAAGATTAAGGGAATCGGTATCTTGGATGTTGACAAGCGTCCCTCTCCATCTCCATAGACACCATCCTAGGCCACTCAGACACAGGGGTTGAAATTTCTTGGCTTGCAGCAGATTTGGCCAAAAAATCTGCAATAACATTAGCTTTCCGATAGCAGTGAGTCACCTTCCACATAATTGAGTTCATGAAAGGAAGAACTCCCCTCCATCTTTGCTGGATATACCATGGGACCATACCTTTAGATATTAGGATAATGACCGCTGCAGAATCACATTCAATCCACAGATTCTTAAACCCATGTGCCTTAGCCAGCTCAAGACTAGAAATAATAGCAAAAAATTCTGCTTCAAAGTTCGTTCTAACACCAACAAATTCTCTAAAATTCAAAAGCACCTTTGCTCTTTCATTTCTAAAGATACCACCTACCCCTTTCTTCCCTGGATTACCCAAAGAGCACCCATCCGTGTTCAATTTCACCCATCCTGGAAAAGGAGCATACCAAAGCACTTCAATTATCTCCCTTCGCCTGCAAACCACATGAGGAATGCCCACTCTTCTAGCACATAACAAGTCCAAGATGGAAAGTGGCTTCCCTAAATGAACAATGGAAATCATACAAATTTCCCCTTTTACCTAAGCAAAGCATTGCCTATATTGATTGGCTATACCATCGTGAAATCTTACATTCCTCTCCATCCAAATAACACATGGAATAAGGATAACTCCACAAAGCCACACCATAGAGAAAGTGATAGACTTTTTTTCCGTTTCCACCATGAAAACATATCATCCATCCTATCAAAAGAAGGTCATCTAACACCAAATAACTCACAAAATTGATTCCAAATAGCCTTAATATACTCACATTGAAGGAATACGTGGCTAGATGATTCTTCAGGTTGCCCACACAGGTAACATCTAGAAGTCACCATCACTCCTCGTTTGCGCACCTCCTCATTTGTCGGTAATCTATTGTGAGCTAGCCTCCAGCCAAAAAACAGCCTGGCGAGGCTGCACCTTGGTTTTCCATATCATAGAAAACCAAGGGACAAGAGTGTTCTTGCCTCTTATCTCCTCCTACGCTGAGGAAATAGAGAAAACACCAGAGTTAGAAGGGCACCAATGACACATATCCTCCAATGGAGAAATAATAATTTGTTTTCCTTCTCAAATGTCTTTATTAATAAATTAGAATTTACATAAGGGAAGTACCATTTTCCTTCATAGATAAAATCAGAGAGCCCCAACTTCCTCCCTCTAAACAAATCTTGCTCCAAATTGGATGACTCCGCCAAAGAGGAATTCTCTAACCACCGGTCTGTCCAAAAATTAATCTTATCCCCATTTCCTACCATTCATCTCTCCCTATCAGAAACAAACTGCCACACTCTCTTCAGCCCCGGCCAAATTGATGAAGACTTATACCACTTTTTGAGAGAATCGTCCTCATTAAAAACCTTGCTCTGAAAAATTTTCTCATAATAAAGTCATCATGTTTGATCTGCAAGGCAAGCTTACTCAAGCACGCTTTATTCACATCTCGAAGCTTTCTGATACCCAACCCCCCCTCTTTCTTGGGTTTGCAGCTATCTTCCCATTTGACCACAATTTTCTTTTGTGTCCCCATTTCACCCAACCGGATAAAGTTTCTCATCCCCCATTCTACAGTTTTAATGGAAGACTAAGGGCACCAATAAACTGCAAAATTGTGAATTGGAATACTCAAAGTCACTGATCGAACAAGCTCTACATGACCCGCCATCAATAAGGGCTTCCCTTTCCATCCTGCTATCCTACTTTTAATTTTATCCAACAAAGTTAACAGGTGATTTTTCGTCACTCTTCCTTTGAAATTTTCCATCCTAAATACCTTGTTGGAAATTTGGACGCCTGAATTCCAAAAAAATCACTGATGAAATATTTCTTGTGAGGCGCAACCTTCCCAAAGAATACTTTGCTCTTGTCTAGATTAAAGTGTTGGCTAGAGAAATCCTGATACTTTGATAAGAAAGAATGAAGGGATTTTACATATTTAACCAAGGCATTCATAAAAATAAAAATATCGTTAGCAAATAACAGGTGAGTAGGAGTTACCACCCCTTGAGGACCTACAATGACTTAAGGGAACCATCCGCAACCAATTTTTTTAATCCTCTACACAACACCTCTTTAGTTAAAACAAAAAGAATGGGAGAGAGAGGGTCACCTTGTCGAAGACCACGACCGGCCCCAAAGATTCCAACCAGGCCTCCATTGACCAAAACTGAAATCCTTGAGGAAGATAGAATTTCTTTGATCAAAGAAATCCATTTAGGAGAGAAACCGAACTTACACAAAACTGCAAAAAGAAACTCCCAAGACAGGGAGTTAAAAGCCTTCTGAATATCAATCTTAAGCCCCATACCGCCACCCCAGACAGCAAAATACACCAAGTTCGCCAGCTCGGAGGCAAGACTAATATTCTCAAAAATTATCTTGCCCTTTTGAAAGGCACCTCGTTCCTCTGAAACTAGGCGAGGGAGAAGCACTGAGACTCTGATTGCCATAATCTTGGTCAGCACATTACAAAAGAATTACCCATGCAAATCGGGCAGAACTTATCAAGAGATGACCCTCCCACAACCTTAGGGATAAGAGAGATAAAGCAGTTATTGACACCCTTTGGAATGATCCCCACTCTGAAAAAATAAATAACAGCCCTGCAAAAGTCACCTTCCACAATATTCCAAACCCGTTTAAAGAAAGCTCCAGAAAATCCATCGGGACCGGGACAGCTATCAGGATCTAGGTCCCAAACAAATTTTTGATTTCCTTTGTCGACGGTTCAGCCTCCAACGCAACTACATCACCTTCCAATAGCACCTCGGGAATGCATTCCAGCAAATTAGGGTGAGGGGAAGTCATTCTCGCTCCATTAAAAGCCTCATAAAAATCAGAGATATATGTAGACAATCCTGGTTGATCATTAATCCACGACCCCTCCTCATGCTTTAAAGTACAAATTTGATTGTGAGATCGCCGCATTTTCACAGTCAAGGGGAAAAAATTTGAGTTTCTGTCACCTTCTTTCATCCACCTTTGTTTTGCTTTTTGAGACCATAATTTTCCTTCCATTTGGGTAGCTTTCAATAAGGCCGTCTTGGCATCAGCCTCTTTACTAAACAGATCATTTGACATCCCAGTGGTTTCAATGGCTTCTTGAACTAAGCTCAGATGCTCAGTTGCTCTCTGCACTTCTTTATCTACATTTGGAAAATTGCTTCGAGCCCATGGCTTGATAAATAATTTAACCTGCTATAATTTCTGAGACAAAATATTAATAGGTTCCCTCTCACTTCCTTATTCCACACCTCTTGAATCACATTATCAAAATTGTCATCTCCATCCAGAAATTATTAAATCTAAAAGGGATGCTACCTGGTTTTGGGATCACATCCGAGACAACCAGAATGGGAGCATGATCAGAGGAAGTTCTTACAAGGACCCTTTGAAAAATATTCTTGAAAATATCCAGCCATTTTCTGTTGCAATAACTCCGGTTAAGAACCGCAGCAACATGGCCTCTTCGACGGTTATTAGTCCAAGTGAGCTTTTTCCCT
The DNA here is from genome assembly GCF_013358625.1 of Macadamia integrifolia. NCBI lineage: Eukaryota > Viridiplantae > Streptophyta > Magnoliopsida > Proteales > Proteaceae > Macadamia > Macadamia integrifolia. The sequence continues at coordinate 9,796,295 of NC_056566.1, forward strand.
TGAGAGGGAATCGAAAACAAAACACAAGCATTCACCATGGCCTGAAAAACAACGGCTGACCTAGCATTGAACCTTCCAGGGCTCCTTCTCTCATTAGATAATAATATGGCATTAAAGTCCCCTATCACCAACTAAGGAATGGTAGGAACCACCACTGAACCCAGCTTCATCCATAATTCTCCCTGCTTGACCTTAAAGCAGTTTGCATGGACAAATGAAAAACCCACTTTACTCCCAAACCAATCCACCGTAATTGAAACTTGCTGCTCAAACATAGAGACAACTAAAGGACGAGGAATACCAAGCCTACAAAGAATCCAAATATTCGGAACCTTGTCCAAGCTATCGTTGCGGATCAAATCCGCAACAAACCCCATTTTATTTACTAACTAAAAAGGGATAATACTGACCTTTACCATTGGCTCAGACAAGCACACTATATTAGGGGAATGCTCCCTTAAAATGGTTCGTAAGGCTCTAACCCCAGCAGCCTTCTTCACACCTTTTATATTCCAAAAGAGGGCTCACATTTTTAACAATGCTTTGCAGGACCGTTATCAGGCCTCTTAGCCTGACTACCATGCTTCTTATTGGGTTCCCCTCCTCTTGATGAAGGCACACCACCTTTCTCACGAGCAGAAATTGCCCTGTTGACCTCCTCCACCTCATTGAAAACTAACGCCACCCTGCCATCCCTTAATTCTGTCTCAAGTAATTGATGAACCACAATCTCCTCACCTCGAGGTGGATTTCATTCTAAAGAAGAACCCACTACAAGAAAAAAGGGTTTTCGAGATGGAAGTATCTATCCCAAATATGAAAATAGTGTCGCTAAGGGGTCAATTGTGACAGATATTGAGATGGGAACATTTCGTTGCAAAAAACAAAATAAGAGACATAAATTTATGTCGTAAATAGTGTGTAACGTGACTTAACATTCATAAATTCACATGTCTCGCATTGCCTTTCCAAAAGGCTTTTGTTGGGCCTTACCTACTGGACAGGGCTCGCAAGTAGGGAGGTAACTTTAGCGAGTAAGCCTAGAAGGTCTTCTATACCTATCTTAACCATTCTATCTTGCCCTATGTATTCCAGTCTAGCATTCTTGATCTCTCTATATGCTTTGTTGCTCTAATATCCACAATCTAGCTATATAGGATATAGGAAACCAAAATAGTAATACACATAAAGGTACGATAAGAGTGGGTTAGAAATGATACCTTCTGAAGATGAAAATTACTTGGAGAATGGCGAGCAATATGAACTTTGGAGAGGAGATTAGCCAGGATCCGAAGGGCAGTTGGCCTCTAGATCGAGGCAAACAGGCTTTGATCACAGATTTTCTGAAACCTCGTGTAAGGGAGAAGAAGGGTGAACCCCTGCTTGAGATTCCTGTGAATGAATCATATTCGGCTGAGTAGGTTTTGGCTGAGGGTCTACCAAAGGTTCCTACTAGAGACGAAGTGAGGCGTTCTTATTCATCCATGGTGGGGAGAGCTTTACTGGATGTGGATAGTCTGCCAAACCCCATTCATGCTGGATCTGATACCAAGATAATAGTCCCTCAAGATGCCAATGAGGAAAGACTCCAGGGTTTCAGATTTGCCTTAATTGGCAGAGCAAATTTAAAATTCATCTCTATGGATGATATCCGTAAGGAAGTGAGAGAAACCTGAAACCTCAAAGGCTGTGTGAAGATGGCTCCGATGGGAAAGGGTTACATCCTCTTCAAGTTTGAAAAGGAAGGTGACATGGCAGCACTATGGCGAAGGAGCCTTACAAGAGTCGCTGGACACGTACTCAGATTCCAGCGATGGAAGCCTGACTTTGATGTTCATACGAAGAATATCACCGCTAAGCTCTTATAGATCAGATTCCCTGATTTGTCTCTTGAATAATGGCATGAGAAGATCCTTCTCACTATGAAGCGGCCTCCATGGGATCTTTTGCTCGGGTCCAAGTGGAGATCGAATTGGGAGCAAGCAGGCCTAAGGAGATTCAAGTTAAGAGAAGACAACCAGGAACATGGAAAATTTTCTGGTTCAAACAGGTTATTACCTATGAAGACGGCATGCTTAGGTGAAGATATTGTAAGAGTATGGGTCATAATGCACAATCTTGCCGCCATCAGAAAGCACCAGACAGAGTGATGCAGCATCGTGAGGGATCCATATCTGGAGCGGTGTATGGTGAAGAAGAAGGTGGAAGACGGGATGAAGGCCGCCGGTAGGGAGGCGATGCGGCGGAGATGGTGAGCAATTCTGGACGATTCTCTGCCCATCCAGGGGACGGATCTCATTCCTTATAAAGAGCGCCTATTCTAAGGAAGTCTATGTCTCCTAACATAATTGGAGATCTTGAAATCGGCCTTCCCTTGGACGACAATACTGAGAAGGAAGGGAATATGCCAAGTGGCAATGGGATTATTCCAAATCAAATATTTAAAGGCAATTCTAAGGAGGATTCAGTTGAGGGTAACGGCTCTGAGGCTAGCTCACCACATGGGCAGCGCACTAATCCACCTAGCGAGTTTGACTAGCAGATTGATGACTGACTTATGGTGGACAATCCATTGGGCGAAACTGAATATGGGTCAGACCCATCGGACTCTGAAAACTCCATGTCCAAAAATGAATCTCTTTCTTTCAGGGAAGAGGTGATCCAGGAAGGCACTGAGATTGATCACCAGGGTGAGGTTCCTAACATAGTTAGAGCCCTTGTGCCTCGTACTCTCAGGCCTCACAAGAACAAAGCAGTGTACATTGGTGGATGGAGAGGCCATGGGAAGACTCGAGCTGGCAGAGGAGGGCGAGGCCAGGAATGGGAGGGCCCTGAGCATGTTGTATCAGACTTGTCCCAATCACATATTATGGGATGAAGGGTGATAGTCCAACACCAAGAAGTGACAGTAATTGATAGGTTTCTTCGAGGTGTGAAAGATAATTCTATGAGACCAGTGCATGATGTTGGAATGACGGGGCAGACTTCAAAGTCTGATCGTCTGGCTACCACAAAGAAGTGATTTGATGAAGGTCCTCTTTTGGGATATTAGAAGCATGAAGAAGGCGGTCGGAAGACGGGCCTTGAGAGAGTTGATTATTCAGAAGGATCCAGACCTTCTGTATATTGTAGAACCGATGATAGATACCTGTGACTTTCCCAATTTGTTCTTTAATAAACTGGGATTTTATAGTGATTTTATTCATAACAATAGAATCGATAGAATTCCAAATCTATGGATCCTGTGGAGAAGAAATTTGAAGGTCCCTGTATCTGTGTCTAAGTCTGAGTAGCATGTTACAATCGCTTTGGACTGGGGTCTGCGCTAGATCTAGATTTCCTTTGTTCATGCAAGCAGTTTCACGGCGGGGAGAAGATCACTATGGCTGGATTTGGTGGCCGATACTCCTCAAACTCCTACACCATGGACTGTTATTGGTGACTTTAATTCCTACCTTCAATCTTATGAGAAACGTGGCCCAAGAAATTTTAGTATGGGGTCGGCAGCAAAATTTAGAGCCATGGTTGACGCATGTCTCTTGTCTTAGGTGCCCTCGATGGGCAGGAAATTCACCTGGACAAACAATCGTCACAGAGGTAATGTTTGTGCGGTTATGGATAGAGGATTTTGTAACGAAGATTTGATATATTTTTTTCAGGACTACTCTCAACAGGTCCTTCCTCGATTTGCCTCTGACAACTCCCCTCTGCTCGTGGTATAAAGTAGCAACCAGCGCCCTCCAAATTGCCCCTTTCGATTTAATAATTTTTGGATTGACCATGAGGATTTCGAGAAGGTTGTAGCTGAATCCTGGGCTAAGTGGATTCTAGGTCCCCCTATTTTATCCCTCATGTCTAAGCTCAAACGGCTCAAAGGGCCTTAAAAAGGTTGGGCGAAATTGGCCTTTCCCCATTTTGAAAGGGAGCTCGATGAGGGAAAGAAAAATCTCTCCCAGGTGCAGGAGGAGATTGACAGTAATGGCATGTCGGATCAGATGTTCACAATAGAGGCTGATGCTAATACAGCTCTAGTCGAGGCACAAGATAATCATGAAAAGCTTTGGGCTAAAAAGGCGAGAATCAGGTGGATGAAGCAAGGGGACAAAAACTCTAAGTTTTTCCATTTATCTACTAAAATGCGAAGAAATAGAAATACTATCCGATCCCTTAAAAAACAGGATGGGTCGATTGTGGAAGGGTAAAATAATCTGAGTGAATATATTGTGGAATTCTATGAGGGATTTCACAAAAACGCTCCTTCTGTTGACCATCTCCAGCTTTTGGACAGCATTCTGAGGGTCCTCCAACAAGTAGGCATATTTCACCTGGACTCACTTCCTAGTAATGCAGAGATCATGAAGCCGGTGTGGGAGCTTGATCCTGAAAGCTCGCTTGGTTCAGACGGCTTCTCTGGTAAATTTTTTAGGAAGTGTTGGAGCACTGTGGAAAGTGATGTTTGCAATGTGGTGAAAGCCTTCTTTAGGATTAGACGTATGCTTAGAGGCATTAACAACAATTTCCTGATCCTGATTCCTCAAGTGGATGGTGCCGAGGCCCTAGACAAGTATCGCCCGCTGTGTATGGGAAACTTTTTCTGCAAAATAATTTCTAAGGTGTTGGCTATGCACTTAGAGAGATTTCTCTCCAGACTCATTTCGGAAGAATAGGGAGCTTTTCAAAAAGGGAAGTTGATCCATGACAACATTAGCATGGCATCTGAGTTGGCGAACTTGATATACTCAGCCACGAGAAAGGGTGGCCTTGGTCTAAAAATAGACATCAGAAAGGCATATGATACAATTTCATGGTCTTTCCTTTTTAAGGTGACGGAAAAGTTCAGATTCTCTGAAAATTGGATCACATGGTTGCATCAATTATTGGCTTCAACTAAGTTATCAGTTCTAGTTAATGGAGGTCCACAGGGTTTCTTTGGCGTGGAGCGAGGATTGAGATAGGGAGACCCTATATCCCCTTTGCTTTTTATCATGGTGGAAGAGGTTCTATCTCAAGGCTTGGCGAGATTGATCCACCAGAAAGATCTTATACCCATTCGTGGCCCTAAATGTGCTGTAACCCCTAGGCACATTTTATTCACCGATGATATTTTTATCTTCTCGAATGCTTCATCCAGGTATGTGGCTAATCTGAAAAATTTTCTTATGAAATATTAGGAGTTCTCTAGGCAACACATCAGCTTCGAGAAAAGCAAGCTCTTCCTAGGAAAAATTGCTCCGGCTCGTAAGCAAGACATCACTGAGGCTTTAGGCATCCCCATCTGTAGCTTTCCAACTTGATACCTTGGTGTTGAGATCTTCATGGGAAGAGTAAAAAAGGAGGCACTCCTACCTGTGATGGATAAAGTAAAGGAGCGCCTTGCAGGATGGAAAGGTAAACGTCTGTCGATGGCGGGTAGAGTGAAGCGGGTTAGATCAGTCATCTCCGGCATCCCTAATCATAATGTTGCAGTCTATTGGTGGCCCTCTGCTCTTCTTACAACCATGGAAAGATGGATGAAGAACTTCATCTAGGCAGGGGAAGTGGATACCTCAAAACCAATTACAGTGTAGTAGGAGTCTATTTGCAAACCGAAGGAAGAGGGTGGTTTAGGTATCAGAAGACTCAGAGACACGAACATGGCAATGTTGTGTAAATTGGTGTGGAGAATAAAGCATTAGAATTCAGTAGCCAATTCCTTCTTAGAGCCAAATTTGTGAAAAAAGATGGGTCATTTAATAAAGGTTGTCGGCCGTCGTCTATTGCTCTAGACATCAGCAAGGTGTGGAAGACTGTTGAGGCGAACAAACATTGGATTATTAGGAGAGGCAATCTAGCAAACTTTTGGAAAGACAAATGGTGGGGCCCTAGGTCTATCCTTTAGGAGATTCAGACTTCTGACCTCCCTCCCCTCCCTTACAATGCCAAGGTTAGCGATTTCATCAGGAATGGTGAGTGGCCACTACCAGAGGTCAGCTCTAACTCACTCAGACAAATTTTCCTTGCTAATAAAGAGGTGAAGATTCCCAGTGTCCAATTTGAGGACTTATGTATATGGCAGCTATCTCCCCTTGGTTCTTTTTCCACCGTTTCAACGTGGGAGGATATTTGAAGAGCTTCACCGGCGGTGCATTGGAATTCTTTGGTTTGGCATAAAAACCTCCCTCCAAGAATTTCTACCTTTGGATGGTTATTAGCTCATGAAAGACTTCCAACGGACGTGCTTATTAAAAAAAAAGGGAATTTTACTGGCCTCTAGATGTAGCCTCTGTGAGTAGGATGAAGAAAGCATAGAGCATATTTTCCTTCATTGTTCGTTCTCTAAAGTTATTTGGGAGAAGTTCACTTCTTGTTTCGCAATTCTATGGACTGAACATGGGTCGATTGATAGCTTATTTCAGTGGTGGAAGAGAAAATCAAGATCGATCAACTTAAAAAATTCTTGGATGATAGGGCTTACCATCATTGCTACTTAGATTTGGTGGGAAAGAAATATAAGACGGTATGAAGGAAAAAAGAGGAATGGGGTCTACTTCTTTCACTACATTTGCCAGAATCTTACTCTATATGCAGGGAGCTCTAAGGGTGAAGTGAAATTGATTGCTGATATTATTATGTGTTTCAGAAAATTGGGGCTGACGATTGATAACCCAAAGTTTGTGCCGCTGCTTGAGTTCATTGGTGTAAGCCTCCGGATCAGTGGATCAAAATTAATGTTGATGGTAGTTCATTGGGAAACCCGGGTCGCGCAAGAGCAGGGGCATTGTCCGTGATAGAAATGGTCAGGTATGTAAGGCTTTCAGTATTTTTTGGGGTGTCAAAAAATATATGAAGCTGAATTTAGCGCTGTCATGGAAGCAATTCTAGTTGCTATGAATATGAATGCAAGGGGCTTGTGGATCGAGTTTGACTCGGCAGCTGTAGTGTCTATGACTCAGAAGCAGCATATCCCTTGGTTTGTTTTACAAAAATGGTGATTTGCTCTCCCATTCCTTCAGTCCATTTCATGGAAGATCACCCACTGCTTCCGTGAGGCAAACACAATGGCAGACTTTTTGGCGAAGAAGGCAGCAAAATTGGGAGCCTCTGACTACTCCACATCACTTCCCAGTCATGTATTAGATGATTTAGTGAATGACGCCTCTGGTAGGCATAGTTTTCGCTTATGCTAGGCCCTCGCTTGCTCTCTTTGCTGATGGCCATGCCGAAGGTGGAGTTTGCAAGTGGCTGTAGTGGTTGCGAGCCTGCTTGTTTTTTTTT
>NC_056566.1:9803568-9855472 GCF_013358625.1 Macadamia integrifolia
TTTTTTTTTTTTTTTTTTTATGGATGTATTTCCCCCCTTTTTTCTTCAATAAATTCATCCTTTAGCAAAAAAAAAAAAAAGAAATGATACCTTCTTCGGCTTAGTGTAATTATAAGCAAAATGCCTCATCTTCTGGCAGTTATAGTATTTGACGTTGGATAAATCTTTCTTCTCATCTCGCTGGACTCTTTTGTGGTTGGCCATGTTTCCCTCTTTTACATTCAGACCCATTTGTCTTGTGCTTCTCCCTGTGCTACTAAGGCAATTACACAGTTCACCTCTTGGAGCTCTGCTTCTGACTCTATATGCTAAAGAATGTTTGCAAAATACTTAATGTTCTCATTGTGTGTGAGAATGAGCTTTATGGGGCTTTAGGAATCAGGTAGTGCCCTGTTGATAACTTAAACTTGATACTCGTATGTAAGGGTGGTTCGAGCATCGTTCAACTTCTGAATTATGTCATTAACCACCATAAGGTGTTTAGACATAGTGTGCTTGGGGTCTATTCTATACATCTTGAACTTCAAAGTCATGCCCTTCAACCTTGACGTTGATGTATCTTCGTAGGTAATTTTCTGCTGATCCCAAATAAACTTTTTTTGTGGTGCATTTCTTCTAATCACAAATCAAATCATCGTTCATAGAGTTTAATATAACAAAGTGCGCACTATCATTCCTTTTCACTTGCTCATTCAGTTGATCCCACATAAACTTTGTCGTGGTACTCTCTGCAGCTTTGGCCATAGCAGTGGTCAGATGCTCCTAAGTAATTTTAATCATTGAGCATGTACTAGATCTTCTAATGCCATATATCATAGTTGGGTCCAATCATTTTTTCACCTTTAGTGAGACCCAAAACAACATGCTTAGTGACCATATTACTCACAACGTTGTGCAAGTTAAACATTAGGTACACATCAAGATTTTGTTTCAGTAAGCCTGATTAAAATTAATATTTTCTTACTCGACATAGTAAGACAAAAATGTTTGCTAGGCTTATAATCAGATCTCATATGTCTATGGGTAATGGTCCTCATGGACATATAATTTAAATCCATTTCGATATATGGAGGAATAGAACTCTTCAATTCACAAATTACGTCGTATAATGAGTGCAAATGGATCCCACAAAGGAATTTGATTGATACTTAAAGTGGCATGTTGAGGTAATATAAGCATATGATATGCGGTGTGGGACGCTATCCCTTTACAAGGCTTCAAAAAATTAAATTATATTATCTTAATAAAATTACAATCTTTAAAAGAATCCTATTATATCAATATACTAAGGAGCACCATGCATTATGTCATACACGAAGACTACCTCTATTGTTCACACATAAAAACATGTGTACTTTCTTAATGTGTCAATCAAGATCTTCAATCATAAACTAGAATTAAGAGCCATAAGGTGGAGATCGACCACTCATCCCAATAAGAAGATTGAGTAAAAGAATTTATAGACGCCATGGAAGGGTATAATTAAATCGATGACATACATAAGTAATTTTGGGATTGGGTTACACAAACCCAGACCCTAATTACATCTCCTTATCCAAAAAATTCTAACTTCACCTACACCAAAACCCTAAATTCTCTCTCTCTCTCTTCTTTTTTTTTTTTTTTTTTTTTTTCTGGAATGCAATGCTGGTTACAAGTTTCATGCGAAACTGCAACTTCCTGCCGTGGCAGGGTGGTTGGGGTAAACAAGAGCTTATTGTTCACTTCGAGCATAATGTCGTACATTACACTGTTACTCTAACAGTGTCAGGACTCATGAGTGTCCATCTTTTATATATATATAGGGATAGGTATGCCGCCGATATCAAGTATGCTAGCGGATAGCACCAATAGGAACACATGATGGAGTATCATTCAGGAAGGATATGTGGGTCATTTCAGAAAAAGGGAAGAGAGAGATAGACACAATGGGTGCTAGCATACTTGATATCGACGGCATACCCAACATTTTCCCATATATATATATAAATCTAAAGCAAAGGAACCGATTAAAAAAAAAAAAAGATGCAGCAATTATAGCATTATAATGTTGTCTCCATTTAGGAAATAACAACACCAAGTGATGTTCCTCACAAAAAACAATTAGGCATATTTGTTTATCGGGGAGAATAGGGTAAGATTGTATGACGCATATGTCCCACATGCTATTAGGGTAAATGACAAGAATAAAAAAATTGTCGAAAAATGTAACTTTTTCACCCATGTTTGTTTGGCTGGTTTGAAAAAGTTGCACTTTACTACACATGTTTAGATACCAGAATTTGTAATTGATGGGAAAGTTTCTAAACTACAGTATAATTACAAGAATACCATTACTTCTATAGGCCTTCAAATATTTATCAAAAACCTCCTCCCATCAATGCCTATTAAGTGTGACATTTATTTCTATTTACAATAAGACATGGGACCCACCAATATTAATTAATTAATTTTGATTTAGATAAATACAAATTATTCTAACTATCCCACAAAAAAACTTCGAATTTAACTAACATCCCAATACACACCAAATGGGAGACAAACTAATTGAAATTTAAAATGATTCTCATTGAAACAAATTGAGAATCTCATTATTTTCTACATTTTTTTATTCAATTCGTACTAGAACAAACAACAGCTGCAGTGCTAGTAGTAGAGAATTGGATTCCCAATTAGCCAACCTCTCTTTAAACCATAAAGAGGCCTATTCTGACTGGTCATGAGAGAGTAACCGAGCCACTTCGTATTTGATTGAATTCCCAATTGAAACACCATGCATAAGCAAGTTGCTCCCAATATCACACAGATCCAATTTTATAATTCTGTCAATCTTAAGATAATGAAGTACTCTCATAAACCTATTACCAAACATGTTCTCAAAAAATTCACACTTCTTGTATGTATGTATACAAATTTAAAAACAAAAAATATCTATAACTTCCAAAATGCATTGCATGAACCCTCTGTTTAATTTGTCCAAAATTTTGAGAAAATTACAACATCACTAGTTTGTAAGAAACCATTAAAAAATTGTACATTCCACTCAAGCATTCCATTGTATAACTTTGAAACAGAAATAATTTCTTCAACCTGAAGCTAGAGTTCCAATTACATAGTCTATCCCTTGCTCTTTCAGACTGAGATGGTTGTTCTATGTTGAGTATTTGAATAGTGCCCAATGAAGCATCAATCATTGTTTCAGAGAGGTTAATTTGGTGGCGGATTGCTTGGCAAAGCATGCCCCGGCTACAAAGTCATTATCTATATAGGTCTCCCCTCTTCGCTTTTCTAGCAACGATATTGAGTGGGATGTGATGAAAAGGCCTCAGTTTCGTTTTGTTTGATCCTCTGGTTGGCTTGTGGTTTTTGTTTTGTGTGATCTTAGTTTCTTTCTCTGCTGATGGCAATGCCGAAGGTGGAGAAGGTCATAAAGTCAGAGGTTTGCCATTAATCGGTTTGTTTTTGTAATCATTCTTTTTATTAAAATATTTTTCCTTGCTGATCTTAAGCAAAAAAAATATACCTAAAGAGTTCACAAAAATACTAAAACACGACATCCATAAATGTGAACAACCCTTCTACCCACTAGGGTCTTGTGAATGCCAATGCCTCCAAAGAAAACTTGCCAAGACATTATATGACATAAATATATTATCTTGCACTGGATTTACACTCAAGTATTCGAAAGACCTACTAGTCATGAGATCAGAAATATCAAGGATCTCTCATATATCATGGAGTATAGGTGTCAAATCCATCTAATAAGGGCTGGGCTGTTTGGGTTGCTCTCGAAGTGCAAATACCAAATCCTTGATGCCGTCAACAATGGCAGCTAGCAGATCCAATGTAACACTTCTCTTATGTTACTTTGGTTTTGGAGTATATTGATTTCCACTATGCCCCTCTCTAAAATGTGATGCCCTTAGACCTTGTTAGTCCCCACCTACCACATTCATGTCTAACTCCATATCAATGTCATCAAAGTCAATTGGATCCCCACCCTTGCCCCCTGATTGACTTTGGTCGTTATTAAGTGCTTTTTAGTTTTGGGCTCACTGGCCAGTTGCAATGTCCTCACAAAAAATATTCTCCCAAATATTAGAGAACTCAATGTGAGGACCACGTGGGGTCTTACGAACCTCTCCTTTTGTTGAAAAGAGTGGTATGGATCCAACGGTTTCTATTGAGTGGGAATTACTACCTAGATTAGGGTCTAAAACCCATCTCATTAAAATTAAAAATAACTCCATCCAACTATCTAACCATGGGTTAGGGTTCATGTCAAGTTGCGATCTGAGGAAAAGGTTAGGCACCTCAATCTACCCAGTGAAAATTGGGCTTCAACCCTAGGCAATACACGCATTATTGAATGGGCCATCTAGGTTTGTATAAACAAGCATCAATATCATATATACTTTGAAAGAAAAACATGGCCAAATTACGTAAAAGAGGGAAGGATCAAATTCACATACCCGTATTCAGCTGCTCTCCATTATTAGTATACTCAATGTAAAGTAAGCATGCTAAAAGTTAAAAAACCAAGACAAAGCTAGCCCTAACAAATATCTCATGAAACGTGGTACATGAAATATTGGACATGGGAATGAGGATCATTTCATATAACAATCATGGACATGAATAAAGAAAAGGGTAGTGAGGATATGGTATTAAACCGCTTAATAGAAATGAGAGAATGCTAAGAATGCAAATATGGTGAAAAAGAAAAAAATTACTGCAAGAAGTCATCAGTAGAAAATGAAATAAAATTGTAAAAATCTCAGAAAAATCAAGTTAAATAGAAAACTTTTAAAAGAGACAACGTTCCAAAATAATAATAATAATAATAATAATAATAATAATAATAATAATAATAATAATAATAATAATAATAATAATAATAATAATAATAATGAAAATTCCTTTAGCAGGTTTACAATGCGAGATTCTATTGAATGGGAATCTCAGGTTTTGTATAGACGAACAAAGAAGTAATTCCGAGAGAAACAGTAAAATAAATCTTAAAAAAATGAAAATTTCATAGTAGATGCATAACCTAACCTAATTTTTTTTTTTTTTTTTTTTTTTGCTAAAGGAGATAACCTAATCTACAACTTTGAAGAAGGAACATTTGCAAAAATCTCCATGAAAAAATATGTAACCGCTTACACTTCACTGCTACCTTGCTGTGGACAATAGTAAGTTGTGCTTAGTAGAAGTGCTATAACAAAGAGCACGAAACTCAAAATGCAAAGCCGTAAAAAAGGAAAAGGAAGAAAACTTACCCCTAAAACTTTTGTGAAAGGTGTTTTTTGGTTGGAAGGGAGTGGGCTTAGGTGCTGATAGTACAAACTCTTTTTTTTTTTTGTTAAAAAGATGACTTTATTCAAAAAATATGATCCAAATACAAGTAGACGATCAAAGCATGAAAGAACCAAAGAAAATAGACAGCGGTTTTGCCATCCCCACCTTTGGCATTGCCATCAGTAGGGAGAGGGAGAAGTGCACTAGGTGAATCCATAATTTGGTCTTCCATTAGCATCTCTGCTAACCACAATATGCCTAGGGAGAGCAACATTTGATGCTGAAGCACCAGATTTGGCTGCATCTCTAGCTAAGAAATCTGCAATAGCATTTGCCTCTCTGAAGTTATGAGTTATCTTCCAATTTATCCCGTCCAAGTAGGGCTTTAAGAAAGTCCATCGTTGGGCAGCAAACCATGGTACCCTATTTTGTTGAATCAGCGTAACCACAACAGAGGAATCAGACTCCACCCATAACTGATTAATACCCATGTCCTTAGCGCGCATTAAGCCTTCCATTAGACCCTCCATCTCAGCCTCAAAAACACCTGTCACACCCATAAAAACTTTATAGGTCCCCAGCACTTTTCCTAGAGGATCTCTAAAAACTCCTCCAGCTCCCGCACGACCAGGGTTCCCCATCGAACTGCCATCAAGATTTAGCTTGATCCAATGCACATGACGTTTGCACCAAAATACTTCTAAAATTTGATTTGAGGGCATGCTCTAAGCGGCAAGCCCCAAATTCCTATAGCATATCAAGTCATCCACTGATCCCACCGTCCCTTTGATACAAGGCCTGCAATTTTTTATTTCCTCAAGAACTGAATAACACACAAACTTGGGCAGCCTCCCCCTTTCATCGTGGCGCCTCATGTTCCTTTCTCTCCATATGCTATCTGCCACCATAACCAATCCCATCTCCCAAACATCCTTGTATCTAACCTGCTTCATCCGAGCTTCCACCACTGAAACAAATTGGAAATCGTACCTGGGTTTTCCCATTGACGTTAAAAATCCCACAAAGAAGATCCATATCTCAACCGAAAAGGGGCAGTGTATAAAGACATGCTCCAAGGATTCTTCCTTCTCACCACATAGCACATTTTGACGCAAGATAAATACCTCTTTTTTTAACCACATCATCTACCGGCAGCCTTCCATGGATCAGTCGCCAACCAAACAAAGACATTCGAGGCTGAAGGTTTTTACACCACACAATAGAAAACCATGGCACTTTTGGGTTACAAAATCGGGTCTCCTCCCACGCCGATTTAATAGAAAAAGATCCATCTATAGAACCCTTCCAAAAACACCTATCCTCACATTCATATTGTGGAATTTTGATACCTTTGATCAAGACAAAAATGTCAGTCATGGTCGAAGACTGGACCGGAGGCAAGTTCCACTGGAAGCTGGTACTAAAGTGATCAATTGTCAAAGGACCTTGATCACCAGTGTCTTCCACTAAATCTTGGACAGAGAACCCATTAACCCATTTGTCCTTCCAAAAATCAATCTTCCTACCATTTCCTACCATCCACCTCTCATTAGCCACAATGAGGCCCCACACCTTTCTTATTCCAGACCAAATAGACGACGCTCTGTAACTAGGTCTAAGCGAGCCATTTCGTTTCAGAAATCTAGCCCTGAGAAAATTGTATGCTAATGACTTTTCAAGCTTTATTCTCCATGCTAGAGTACACAGAGTAGCCTTATTCATATCCCTCAACCTTCTCAGTCCCAAACCACCTTCCTCCTTCGGCCTACAACACATATCCCATTTAACAGTGATTTTTTAACCGAATCGATGTCACCTGTCCAAATGAAATTGTGCATCCACATTTTCATAATGGAAATCAAAGTAGAGGGCCACCAATAAACAAAAAAGGAAAGACTAGTCATCCCCAAGATAACTGATCTCACAAGTTCAACTCTTCCAGCCATAGAAAGTAAATTTCCTTTCAACCCTGGCAATCTACTTTTGACCTTGTCCAAGATCAAAAGCAAGGTCTCCTTTCTCACCATTCCTTTGAAAATTTCCACGCCCAGGTATTTGGTGGGAAAGTTGCAAACTGGGATTTTTAGTACATCAATAATGGCCTGCTTCCTCCGGGTAGTAATAGGGCCAAGAAAAATCTTACTTTTCTTAATATTAATTTTCTGACCTGAGAAATCCTCATACTTTGAAAGGAATAATTTTAAATTCTTCACATACCTGATAGAGGCATTGGAGAAATAAAGATGTCATCCGCGAACAGACTATGCACTGGAGTAGCAGCACGACGTGGACTGTTCAGAGCTTTTAACCTCTTTTTTGCGACCAAGTTAGTCATCCCTCTATATAACACCTCTTCAGCTATGATAAAAAGCATTTGGGAGATTGGGTCCCCTTGTCTAAGACCCCTTTCCATGCCAAAGTACCCAACCGATCCTCCATTCAACATAACCGAGTTTTTGCTGATTGAAGAAGCTGACTTATCCTGGAAATCCATTTTTCTGAGAAACCAAATATCTGCATAACATGGAATAGAAATTTCTAAGAAATGGTATCACAGGCCTTCTAGATATCTATCTTCATCCCCATACCTCCCCACCGGGTGGTGGAAAACATCAAATTTGCTAGCTCCGAAGCCAAACAATTGTTGGAGTGGATAATTTTTCCTTTCTGGAAGGCGCCTTGCTCCTCAGAAATTATACTGGGTAGCACTTTTGATAATCTCAAAGCTAGGATTTTTGAAATAATTTTGCATAAAAAATTCCCCATGCATAATGGACGAAATTTATCCAGAGAAATCGCTACCTCCACTTTGGGAATCAATACCAAAAAAATGTTATTGATTCCATAAGGCAAGTAGTCTGTTCTGAAAAGGAAATTAATAGCTTTGCAAACATCTGTCGCAATGATATCCCAACATACCTTATAGAATGTACCTGAAAATTCGTCCGGACCCGGGGCGCTCTCAGAATCGAGGTCCCAAATAGCTCCCTTAATTTCTTCATCGAATGGAGTTAAATCCAGCCCAATCCTCTGTCCTCCTCTAAAGAATTAGGAATACACTCCAAGAGCTCCATATGATCATGGGTAGGGACATCTTTATGAAAGTTTTCATAAAACCTGGTCACGTAGCCTTCAATTTGGTCTTTTTCAACAAGAACCATGCCATCCTCTTGTTTAATCGTTCTAATAGAGTTTTTAATTCTTCTCATCTTTGCAAAGATATGAAAAAATTTGGAACATCTATCGCCCTACAACCGCCATTTAATACGAGCTTTTTCAGCACAAAATTTTTCCTAATTCTCTAAGACCTTCAGCTGCCTTGTTTTTGCTTTAGCTTCCTGAGCAAAAAGCTCATCAAACATGCCCTGTTCCTCAGTCTTCCATCGCACGTCTTCCTGTCCTTTCTTTGCATCCTCCAACTCAACGTTAAAATTTGGGAAACTGCTTTTCCCTCATGTCCGTAGAACCCGTTTTAATCATTTTAATGCTTCCACAAACACCACCATGGGGGAACCTCTGATGTCCTCGTCCCATGATCTCTTCACAGTGTGTCAAAAGGTCTCATGCTCTGTCCAAAAGCGCTGAAATCTAAAGGGGCAATTTCTTGGCCTTTCTGAAGCCGCAGACACCACTAGGACTGGGGAGTAATCAGAGGCCACCCTCTGAAGGAAAACTTGGTGGACATCCAAGAAAGTGGAGATCCAGGCATCGTTGCAGAAACTTGTTGTTTTATGGTTGTCGTTGTTGGCAACTCGGCCACGTGGCGGTGATGACGTGGCCAGTTTGGGTGCCATGGATGAAAATGATGACATGATAGTGTCCAGTGTCACCGATGAGATAACAGAGCAGCTTGGTATGTATGGAGTGGTTTAATACATCATTAATAGATGGTGCGGGTTTCTGGGTCAAAACTAGCAAAATTGGCCTATATATGCTTGGGGGTATTTTCGGTAATAGAAATGACATTTTTGGAAGATTGGTTCTTCATGAAAAAGATATATTGTAATTTAAGTAATCCAGTGCATTTGATTTCGTCACATTCCAATACTGTATGAAGAAGTTACGGCATTTGTGGCAGTCGAGGGTAGTTTCGGTATTGAAGATGAATTTTTTAAAGGAAGTGTTTTACATGTAACAATACGAAAAAAATACAATCTTTCCAATGGTTCTAATTTCATAGCGTTCCGATTCCGTATGAGAAAGATACGTTTTTGGAAAGGTGTAGGGCATTTTGGTCTTTTTATATGGATGATTCAGATGATTGAGTCTTCTGAAAAGTCGTAGAGAATCCAGTTACGATTCCAACGCACTTCGTTTCATCTAGATCGGATATCGTATAAAAAAGTTATAAGTGTTTCCGTAAAATCGATTCGAAAATCCAAACCGAAAATCCATCAATTGCTCTCGGTGTTGGGTGGATTTTTTGGAATTTATTTTTGAAATTCGAAGGGCTTTTGTGTAATTTAAAGATTTTGAAGGTCTGAGTTGCAAGGGGTCTTTAAGCATTGAAACATATGGAGGCAAGGGCTTGATTGTAATAAAGAGGAGTAAAGGGAAGTGAAATGGATGGCCAAGATTTGACCACGTATGCTTGATGCCCATCCAAAGGCTACTGAGATTTTACGCTGACATGGACGAGATAGATGCTTGCGCGTAGAATTTGATTGGTTAGGTGCATAATTCTTGATGTACTGGCGCTACACCTTATCAAGGTATGTTGTGGTGTTTGGCGCGTGTATAGAAGGTATAAAAAGATTCCGATCTTAATGATCTCATGAAATATGATTAAAGCCATCATGGAGGATTCGGATCCAACGGTCAATATGCATTTCTCTTTTGTGAGTGGGAGACAAGCTCCCTTAAAATTCGGAAAAGCAACCAATCATAGATCGACAACACTTCTTACGATGTCAGAGCCTACGTCATGATGACGTCATCGAGATTCAAATTTAGTGGTTTGGATCTATTGTCCATTGGTTTAATCCGATGGCTTAGATTACAAGATCTTTTATATGAGATCTACGGTCAGATTTCGCCCCTGTTGCGCGCGCCGCCGGTCTAGCCTACGCCACCCCTACGAAGATTCCATTTTAGGCTATCTCATTGCTCCAACTTCAAATGGTCATATCTCCCTCGTTTTAACTCAGATTTGGGTGAACTAAGTTGCAGCTTCTTCGTTTTTTCAAGTCCTACACTATGGAAGCAAGAAATATGAGGTTTGAGTGAAGGAAGGCTATGGTTTTGGTAGGAGAATCTTCCCCCTCTTTGTTGGTCCTTGAATGAACATACATTCTTGATAATAAATGTTCTCAGGCCATTAAATGAGGTAAAAGAGGTGGTTGAAGTGTGTTAATGGTACATTAACTCAAAGCCAAGGAAGAAGAGAAGAAAGCAAGGATGTGTTTGCTTTGAAGAGCAAGAAGCCAAGGAGAGAGAAGGTGTGAGCACCAAACTTGTCAGTATAAGTTTCCAGTCATCCCAGGCAATCGATTGTGAGATTCTCTAACCTTTGATTTTACATTACATCTATGTATGTATGTTAGGGTTAGTTGTGGATGAATGTATACATGCTAGGTTAGTTGTGGATGAACTGTAAGTATGCTAGTTAGTTGTGGATGCATATGCTAAGCAGAGCTTGACTGTAGGGCATTGATATAAGCCCAATTTAATTGTATTATTTATTGTGTGCTTAGTGGGTGCTAAGCACTGGGAGTGGGTGCTCTCGTGTAGTGGGTGTTACACATTGTATCGGCACTACGAGTGCCATCTCAGCTTCGGCTTGAGAAAATTGGGTGTGGGTGCAGTCAAAAGTAGTGTATTGAGTAGGTACGAAGCCTTTATAGGCACTACTCCAGGGATGTAGGCAAATTGTCGAACCTCGTAAAAACCCTGTGTTGTGAGTGCTTGTTGTTTGCATTTTATATTGAAGTACGTGGAATGTGGAATGGGTGTGCACACTTGGAAGTGCCTATGAGAGGCTGAGTGTGCATACGACTGTGTGCAAACAGGGACAGGTATATCAGGTTTTTCTTGGCCAGACATCGGACAGGTTTTTAGGGATCGAAATTGGACTCACTGATTCACCCCCCTCTCAGTGACTGCCGGTTTACAACAAAACTTTGGTCCAGAACTGCAGCAACATTGCCCCTCCTTCTGTTATTGGACCAAGTGAATTTTTGACCCTGAGATGGGATTTTAATAAGAAGGAAAGCATCCACCATAGCTCCAAAATCCGTAGCCAACCCCAGGTTAAATACTCCAGGACCCCTTTTTTCATGAGATGCCAAGGTAGCATTAAAATCCCCAACCACCATCCAGGGCACGTTAGGGCCAGGGTTAACACTTACCAAATCATTCCACAGGTCTCTCCGAGCAGCCTGCACACATTTTGCATGTACCACAGTGAAAAGAAACAGGGTCTCTGCCCATTGCACCTTCATAGAAATTTGTTGGTCTAAGGAAGCCACAACAAGGCTTGCTCACCCCTCTCCGCCAAGCAACCCATAGATTAGGGGCCCGATCATCTCTGACATTATAAATAAAAAACCGAATCAAAACCTCTCTTGCTGAAAATTTTTTTTGGAAAATTCACCGCCTTCAACATGGGTTCAGTGATGCACAAGAGGTCCACATTCTTCTCCCTTAATAAGTTACTCAAAGCTAGCTTTGCCGCTGATTTTCTCATCCCCCTGATATTCCAATAGAGGGCTAACATAATTTACTTTTTATATTCTACAATACAATCATAAGGATTAAAGTATGCTCCGTATTAGCCGTCTGTTTCCCTTTCTTCTGTCTCACAATTACCCGCGCAGCCTCTTCCCTTTCCCATAGCATTTTATCCTTATGTGCCATCTCAGGATGTGGCACTACGGCATTACCTCCCTACATATGAATGGGGCTAACATTTGCAATCACGTTATCCTGTTGTAGCACAGAGTATATAATGAATTTCTCCTGAACTCCCGGTCCGCGCTTCGACCACCCCTTAAAGAGCTGTCTCGCGATCACTCCGGCCAAGACTTCTGAGCCCAGCACCAAGGTCATGACTGTCCGCCTCTATCGAGTGGGTTGCTTCATCCCCCCATTCCTATTGCTTCCTATTTCCCTCTAATTGGACCAGGTCATCCCCTTCTTACGATAATTGCTCTTCACGCCTCTGAACAATGCCATAGATAGAGTGTTGCCTCTTACCTTCCACTCCATAATCCAGTTCCTTGGGTGACCCACTTCCAGGCCTATCAGACCCATGGAGCGAGTCATCCTTATTGCTAACGTCAAGCGGATCCAAATTCAAGAGATTATTCCCACTTGGCATATAAGGGATATTCCTCCCATATTGAGAATCAATCATATTTGGTAGGTCAATATGAATTTGACCATTAGCCATATTAGAATCCCAATCTTGATCAATCTCCACCCTGATTTGATTCCCAGATAAGGAAGGAAACCTGATAGGCAATTGGGAGAGATCTCTGCCCTGTGATCTCACTGGAGCTCCTTCACCTTGCCATCCACGACCAGCAATCTTAGGGTAAACCAGCCCTGGTATTGAGCCTTGCTGCTGCCGTACTTTATGTTCGTCAGTAGATTTTTTAGCTCTGCACTCATCTACAATGTGCCCAGATTTTATGCAAAATCCACAACACTTCATATCATCCTCATATATAATTCTTTGCTTATACCAAAAGGCCTCGCCTGTGCCTGGTTGCATCCTCACGACCTGAAATCTTCAAGGCGTTTAGCACCAATCTCGATCTCAACTTGAGCACATGCATAAGTGCCCATCGCGGTTGAACGTGTGTGCTTATCCAAAGCTACTGGCCTTCCTACCGCCTTAGCCATGGTTAGAAGAATCCTCTCATGCCAATACTTAAGGGGTAGGTCCGGAAACCTAATCCACATGAGTTTGGTAGAGGGGTTATTGGTATGGACATCAAAATCAGGCCTCCATGGTTGAAATCTAATAATCTGTCCTCTGACCTTCGTCAAACTCGTCCTCCACATTGATGCCATATTCGCCTCAGTGTCGAATTGAAACAGGATGTACCCCTTCCCCATGGGTGCCATTTTGACATTGCCTTTGAGATTCCATGATTTCTCAGCCTCTTTTCTAATATTATCCAGAGAGATGAATCTAAAATTAACCCTTCCAATCATAGCAAATCTAAACCTCAAGAGCCTCTCCTCGTACGTGTCTTGGGGAATAATTATTTTTGTGAGCGATCCAGCATGGATCGGCTCAGGAAGTTGCCCAACATCTGGAATCGCCTTCCCTACCACCGTAGAGTAGGACCTCTTCTCAGCAGGTCTATGGTTACTTAGATCATCAGAAATCCTCTCCTTATGTCCTCCATTGATCTCCTTAGGCCGACCCTCTCCTACTCCAACCGGCACTAGTGTAGTTCTAGGTCGGAGATACTCAGTAATCAGAGGTTGCTTTCCACGGTCAGGTGGCCGCCCCTCCATCTCATCTCTCACAAAACCCTTGCTATTCATTCTTGAAACTGGAATCTCAATCTCTGAAATGAAATCTCTAATCCTTATTTAAAGCCAAAAGAGTATTGGAAACAATACTAAGGCATCACTAAACCAAAGATAGCTCAAACTAATGCGAAGTACAACAAGATAGCTCCTCACGATTCCAATAAATGAATTTCGACGACTTAAACTATGACAGAATTGTCGGATTATGCATGGAATTGTTTGTGGAAACCCCAAGATGTGGGAATGGTCATATATTTATAGTTGAGAGACCTCTTCGTCAACTAAGGAAGGTGTAAGATGCTTCCAAATGGGATGTGATCTCTTTCCTCCTTAAGGAGAGATATTAGATCTATATATGAGAAGTGTATAATATTAAAAGGTGTGGACAAATACACACATTTGTCATATGAGTTTTCTAGATTCTTCTAGGTGTCCTACAGGTCTTAGTGTGTGTCTAGGTGCATTCCTTGGGCGACAAGTACAAGATTGAAAAGAGATATGGCCAAAGATTCATCAAATTCCTACAATTTTGTAGAGCTCGGCATAAGATGCATTATAAGTGACATAATTAGTATCTGACCAACGATAGCTGAGATACAAATGATTTCGGCTAGAGTGCATTCGTCGCCAGCCTGAGTCAATACAACTCTGGCTCTTGACTCAATGGATGTGGTCCAATTGGGTCTTTGGCTCAATTAATGACTGGTCTATGATTTGTTGAGTGGTCTTGGTCAATTCTAATGTGTCAAATTTTTTCATTTTTTTTGAAAACATTTTTGTTCAATTTATTAACCATCCTATGCCAGCATGGAAGTATGAATACATTGCCTAGGTTTAATAAAGGATCACGACCGCAAATATATGATCACTCCACGTCCTAGGGGGTTCCTAACTCATCATTACTTGGCCCTTCCAGGGGTGACAAAATATGGTGTCTACACTCAAATTTCTTAGTTTTGTAGTGTTTGGATTCCGGGTACTTCTACAATATAAAGCATATTAAGAGTAAATACACAATATAAGTGAACTTTATGTTTTGTAGTGATCGATTATGTTTGCATATGTTTCCCTTAATCCACATAAAGTGAACTTTAAGTGTAAATATGGTGGGGATGAGTGGCTATTGATTAAAAAAAAAGGTGTAGCCAATAAATCATGAGAATGAGTTATATATGTAGTTGTTCCTGAAGATGATATTTTGTAGCAGCAAAAGAGTTCTTGTAACAGAGAAAGTAGAAAACAAGGGTTGTGAGATCACTTTCAGCATAAGTTAACATTAAGTCATGCTTGAAGGCTCACTTGCCTTCTAGGTAGGGGTAACACGTTGTGCCAAACCTTTGTTAGAAATTAAAAGTACCAATGCAAATACATTGAGAAAATATAAAGGAAACATCTCCCTGCCCTTAATTAGGAGTTTAAGGAATGAGACTTGATGTTTTTGGTTGGATTTGGCATGTTCATGTAACTGGGGTCACATAATGATAACCTTAACAATAGGATTGAGATAATAAACTGGGAAAAAAATATTGAAAATAATTGCAAAATTTTATAAATGGGTAACCAAGTTTCCAAAGTGATTGGTCAGTCTTTTGTGCACCCTGAATCTAAGAACAGAGACACTTGAATCCTAGAGATAGATGGAAGAATTTGAAATTACCATCACCGAATTTCAACCACTTAATGCGTGATTTTTCTACCCATAAAGCTCAAAAGCCTTCTCATAGTCCACCTTGGCCGCCATCTCCCTTTCAAATAAATCATCACTGAGACCATTCACTTCTATTAATTCATGAATATTATCATCTTTCAGCCAAAAAAAAAGTTACAGCCTGTCATCTTCGGTAAAACTTTCTCCTTCAGCCTTGTTTGTTGAGGATTTTTGGTTAGTCAAATGCCAATCTCATGAATGGTGCCGTATTTTATTTATGTGTATCAAAATATTGGTCATAATTTAATTTTATGCGTGGTGTGGTTCTCCTTTTTTTTTTATTTTATGATAATTTACGGGGATTTTTTTTTTTTAGAATATTAAAAATTTTATTGAGAAAAAAAATGGAAAAAAAAAATATCAAACAAAGCTCAACAATAAAATAGTTAAGAAACCCCCACCTACAACATTGCCATCAGTAGGTGCCCTCAGCTATTGTCTGCTAAATAGAAAAACAAGGTCTTGCTAAGGCATTAGATAGTAACTCCTCCCTAATGTGATTGGCTTCGCTCTACCTATCACCTCCCCCATCTCTAACATACATTGCCACTAGAATACCTCCATTGTGCTACTCCCAATCGCTTACGTCTGCAACCATCTTCTCTCTACAGTTAGCAACGGTATGCCCTACCTTCTTATGGAATCCATGCCTACCCCATTGTAGGGAAATTTATGTGACAGAATATTGAGAGAGCAAACCTATGTGTCGCCTTTGTGTAGGAGAACTTTCAATCTATCACTTGCAAGAAATTATCATAGACTTACAATAGAAATTGTTAGAAAATTGGTGGGCTGAGTCGTGTCACTTGACACTGTCCTTAAGACCGTAGATGCCCCCTATGGTGCAACCGGGAATAATGCAAATTGGTCTCCGAGATAAAACAGCCCAATGGCTCCCCTAGTAATCGTGCACTCAACAACTGGACCTCTTCGAATGCTATAGGGTTGTGCTCAGACTAAAAACAAAACACCTCATTGAAATGAACATGTAAACTCCAATAAATCCCAAGAGAAGCAAAATTAAGAACACACTTGAATAACTAAAAGACTTGTTCTATGTCTTGCAAATGCTAAATCTCCTCTCTATTTATAAGATATTTGAGAGAAAGAATTAAGGGACTTTAAGAGGATGAATTAAGAAGCTAATTTGTTATAAGGAGACTTTAAAACTAAAAGGAAACAAAGACTACATATATCTTTAGCAACTGAAGAGATAATGAACTTTAAAGAAGAGAATAAAATGTCTTCAAAACTGAATTGACAAGTAAATTATGGGATATAAAACTTGTAAAAGTTATTTTGTATTTAAACAACTATTTAAAGCTATTTTGAATCTTCATTTGTTTTAAATACTTCATTTAAAACCAACAATTCCCCCACTAGATTCAAAATTCTGGTAAAAATAATTAAAAAAAATTATAGTCTGAGCACATTAGACTGGTAGGACACGTCGTTGCAGATGTCTTTCGGACTTGAATCTACACTAGGTCTGATAAAGTCAAGCTACAGAGTACGGGTGAAGTCAGACTTCTTAAACCTTTTCTCATTAGTGCAGCCGACTGACTTACCATCCATATCCTAATACCCGACGCCATAGTTACTCCTTTTTATATTGTGGTCAGTTTTGGCCTCTGTCCCCATCTTGGAATCATGAATGTTTAGAGAATCTGCCTGTAAAATTCTCATCGGAGGTGGTCGCATCCCCTACATCCACTTAAGTTAGCCCAGAGTATGCACCATAGTTAACATACCCCTATCTGACATGAGTATTGGCCAATTAAGGGTTTTTATAACTCATCCTCCTTGTCATTGTGGTGAGTACTATCTTCCATATCTAATCAGAAATAGGCACATGATACTAGTAATCAAGTCATCTAGTGATTTCGTTCTTACCCTTTGAACCTAATTCCAGAGATCTCCTATCACGTAGGTTGGGTGTCCATCACTTTGATTTATGACATGGGCTTTAAGCCTATTCCTTTAGATGTCTTTTGAATAACTTTGGTGAGCTAAGGCTTTGTAAGCATGTC
Organism: Macadamia integrifolia; assembly: GCF_013358625.1. Classification (NCBI taxonomy): domain Eukaryota; kingdom Viridiplantae; phylum Streptophyta; class Magnoliopsida; order Proteales; family Proteaceae; genus Macadamia; species Macadamia integrifolia. The sequence continues at coordinate 9,821,095 of NC_056566.1, forward strand.
TGCTTCATTCCTCCTTGACTTTGAAAAATCGATATCAATGGTACATACCATTATTTCATATTATCTCACCAAGTTATGTTTAAGAATATATGCCTTCACTTACCATTACAAGTCTTACTTTTAGCCTTTGCAATGACCGTCTAACTGTCGCAATGTAATACCTCGGAGGCACTGACATAGGCCATAATGGTATATCTGCTACTAGATTCTTTAGCCATTCAGCTTTAGATCCAACTTTTCCAAACTTCAAAATCAGATTCTATGGTGGAACCTATATCATAAGTTTGTTTAACCAATTTTCAAGAAATCACCCATCATCTAAAACGAATATATATACATTAATAGCTAAAGTTTCCTGTGAATCAAACATCCAATTAGTATCACAAAATCTTTAATATAAACTATAATCCACAGTACCGTTTAATCACCTTAGCAACCTGATTGAATGCATTCCATTGTTCCATTCTTAGATTCATAGTATGTTGGCTTAACTTTCTAATAGCATGAGTTATATCAGGTGTTATACAATTCATTTAAAGGAATCAATATCAGAAATATAATAATATTTCTTTTGTGACACTTGCTCACCTTTTTTTTTTTCTTTCTTTATAAATAACAACCAACAATAAAAAGGTGTCAACATTGATGTAAAGTCAAAATGACACTATACTTTTTCATCAACGCAATGGCGTGAGAATTATCTTATATTATCCTCTGATGATTCTAATTTCTAAAATCATATTATCTTCTCCCATGTCCTTAAGGCCATAGGAGGTTCTCTGTTGTTTTTTCACAACATATTATCTAGTTCTCATTATCAATATATAAAAACACTTTATCATTATGATACTCACTATAATCATATCTGCCAACATCATTTAGATAAAACATTAAAACATTATCAAGTTTTATGATATTGTGCAGGTGTTAACATTAAGCTACATAAAAACTTCACAAGTCTTCAAACCTTGTGATTTTTGTTCAAGAACAAAATAACATTTAGGTTGATATGTATAGTTTTTCTTTTATATGAAGCCTTTGACTACTAGCCTTAAATAATTATTTAAGCATATTAACGTTTACACTGGAAGATAGATCAACTCATTTCAACAATTATTGAGTTTAGTTCCTCTAATTGCTTTCTTCCATAGTATTAGGAGATGTTACATCCTCTTGACATTCAGAGGAACCTTATCAATAAAAATAAGTAATTATGTCATCTCCCAAACTTCTTTAATTCGTATTTACTTTCCTTCGTTGATTTTCATTTTTTAGAAAAATCACCACTTGATATTATCAATTGTACTATGCTCTATCATAATGCATATACCATGACATTTGGAATCCCCCATAATTCCATGGTCACTCAAATGCTTAAAAAATTATAGGATAAATCATACATGAATTCAAAAAATCAACATTATACATATCATGTATTTTTCCTATATGCATATGAATAATTCTTAATACTTCTCATAAGCCAATATGCAATATGTCATGTAAATGTTCTTAGCTTAAATAGTCAATAAATTTAGTCACCTGGTTTAAACCGCCAATACATTAGACTAAATAAAAATCTTTCACATCTTATGGATTTAATATCCAACTAAAAAATAGATAAATATAATAGAAAACCTCAAACAACTCATTGAATAAAATTATCAATATACATGATGCAATATGTATCAAATAAATTTCTAAAATGAGTTTGATTACAAAACAGTTGCATCACAGAAATAATATTGAGAAATCTAAACTATCTTTCCTTACAATTGGTCTATTTAAGCAAACTAGAATACCGTTTGATTCGAATCGTCATACAGTCTAATTTAGTCTTAACAGGATCACTTGATCCAATATTTAAATCAGATAATACAAATCAATCTAAACTACCAACTGAGGTGACTCAATTTGGATCTCCACTAGGACACTCACACTAATTTGAACTACTCAAATGAGTCATAGTGTGGTCTAAATGGATCAAGCACAGCTTTAATCCCAATTTATCTAATTGGGTGTTTCGAAATTAGAACTAATACCCGATATCCTTCATGTCAGTTGATCGAGCTTAGGTCTTTTAGTCACAGATAACTGGCAAACTCAACATATTTTTGGCTTTGAACAGGATAGCCCCATTGGAGCAACCTAATCCCATGGTTCAATTGAAGATATTACTGGGATGTTAAAATCCCAGTAATATCGGGTGGTTAGATCTGTAGTTATAACAGATCTTAACTGGGTTAAGTCATAGCAGGTTAGATATGTAGTCATAACATATGTTAACTGCATAGGCATAGTAGATTATCTAAACTAGAGGAAAGAAAAAGGAACTGGAGTCTGGGGTTACTGTTTAGAGTAATAATAACAGTTTAGTCTAGAGATTCAGAATCATACCACAACAGAAAAGTCGAGGGAAATAAAATGGAAACTAGATATGACCAAGGCTTTGGGTGCAAAGTTCAGAATCGAATCTATATCCAGATCGATTTTGATTCACACTAGCACTTTCTTGGACATAATCAATATCAAACCGAATTCCTAGAACCGAACCAGTTCACTTTAAATTTCCACCCATCAGCTTTGTCCCTAATTTTATCATTCCATCACTCGTTCAGTAAACTTAGAAGTCCTCAAGTCGACTCTAATCAAATGTGCCTTAGTGGAATCTGGTTTTCAAGTTTAAACCATGGACAACAATACAATTGCAGCCTAATAAAAGAAAAGAAACATCTACATCCAATGATTATGGACTCTCAGTCTCCCTTTGAAGTTCACTAATAACGACAAAGTTGCACCGAAATCCATTATGATGATGTTGATCTAACATAAATAGATTGGGCAGCAGCACCGGAACCACCTGCAAGCAATTCAAAAGTAAACTACACATCATTAACGTTTGAGGTGAAACAAAAGCTCTACTAATGTGTAAAGTTTTATTAGTTTACTTTCCATTAAACATACCTTTATCCCCTAACTTATAGTCCTCCCACCTCAGTTCTTCATGGCTTTTATCATTGTAAGTAGGCACAGCCGATATTGACATTAGCTTCCCAAGAGACATTTTGCTACTTCGATTTTCCAGAAAAACTAAAGGACTGTAAGGTGCTACTCTACTCCCTCCACCTTGGCCTCCAAAATCTGGTTTGGGAAAGACTGATAAAGAACAAGAACAAAGAAACAAGGAAAAATCAGGACACATCAATTACAGTAGCTCACACTCATTTCACTAGTCAACTATCATCTTAAAGCAAGTACAAAGTTCTTTAAGATGAGCTCCAAAGTTTCAAGATAGATAGGATGATCTCTTGTTTCAATATTTGGATAATGCATCTACATCCTTTACCAAAAAAAAAAAAAGGGTCATTCTTGTAATTTGTTGAAAATGTTCAATGCAAAAAATTAAGCTGTTTGGTGAAGAGGCCAGTTGGTATATAAAATCATCTAAAGTCCCACTCAAAGTGTGATTATTCTCAAAAATATTTTTATGAAAGTTTAGTTCAACTTCTTCCAGTACTTAGTTTAGGATCGAGTTTTCCTTAAGCCGTGTAGAAGGGGAATCCCTTGATCGTGGGCTTCAGATGTGATCAGGAAGGTATTTTGAAAAACACACTAAAACCCTATAGGAGTTTGTGAACCTTAGAATGGTGTGTGATGTACCTTCCCACGCATTGGAGGAAAACTTTCTCCTTATACGCTAGTTTTATTTCCCTCAACCAACTAGACATACCCAAGAAAAATAGCAATCACATACCTGAAGGAGAATTCTGAACTCCATAAAGAGATGGACTAGATCCAAATGGAGTGCTTTCTACTGAGCTGAAGGCTGGAGTTATACTGATGCTAAAGGATAGAGCACTTGAAGAGCCAAAAGCAGTAGTGGTTGATGACCCGAAAACAGGCTTGTTCACAGCCTCAGATGTGGATGCACTAGATAAGGCAAAGGCTGTTCCTTTGCTACCAAATGTTGAAGTTGTTTCAGTCCCAAAAGTGGGGTTGCTTGTCGCACCTGTTGAAAAGCATGTAGTGGTACCTAGGCTACCAAATGTTGAAGTTGTTGGAGGCCCAAATGTTGGGTTGCTTTTAACACCTCTTGTTGGAAAGCATGTAGTGGTACCAAAACCTGGTGTTTTAGAACTAGCAAACTTAGGCTGACTTGATCCAACCAAGGGTTGTGTAGTTGAATGAAATAGATGCTGATGTGGTTGTGTTAAATGAGGAACCCAATCAAAACCTCCACAAGTAGCACACTTCAGACCAATTCTAAGAGAACCCGATGTTATAGAACCAGCAAACAGAGACTGACTTGATCCGCCCAAAGGTTGTGTTGAACCAAATAGAGGGTGCTGTGGTTGTGTTACATGAGGAATCCAATCAAAACTTCCACAAGTAGCACACTTCAGAGCAATTCTAAAAGATCCTGTAAAAGGAAATTAAAGAAGTTGTTAGTTAAGAAAGCAGTACCCAATAATATAAGTTGAAAAACAAGTTCAGGAACATATGACATTCTTGTTGAGTCCTCAAAGTAGGGACAACAAATGAGAAGCAAAGACTAAACAATGATTAACAGGAGAAAGGAACAACTAAAAAACAATGATGTGGTGGTTTAAATTTAATTAATTAATGAAATAATAAAAAAAAAATTAAAGATATATTAAAGAAAAAGGTCATATCCTCCTCAACATTGATTCTTTGAACAATCAAGGAGAAACCAATCAACAACAATCGTCACATGCTTACCACAAAAGGAGGATGCAGGGCTGCCAGAACCAGATATTGAATTAGAATCCTCCACTGCTCCCCCAAATCCAAAAGCTGGTGCACTAGACACAAAAGGGGTTGTTCCTGTACTACCAAATGCTGAAGCTGCTGCAAACCCAAAAGCTTGGGAACTTGAGGCATCAAGTCCTGGTTGCTGGCTTGTTGCAGGCTGAATGAATGCCCCAGAGGTTGGTTTTGGACCAAATATATTGTTCCCAGATGCTTCTTGTGTTGTTTGATATGGGTTTCCAATTGGAAAAGGATTGCACCCAAAGCCTATAGGCTTCTGTCCAGTCATGGAAAATCCTACGAAAACAAAAAGAACTGTTGTTAAGAAAGCGCTAAATGAGAAGAAAAAACTAAACAATGATATTGTACGCTCAAATTGATCAAAGAAAAACTTTGAAAAAAAAGAGAATAAATGACATATCATCTTCGATCCTCAGGTTGAATATTAGGACAATCATAAGGTTAGAGATAAATCAATCATCAAATCAAAAGGGCATGTGGGCAAAGGTCAAGCTCAATCTAAATATATGGTAGGGTCCATGTAATATAAAACAACACACTAATTTTTCTTTTTTGGTAATGAAACCACACATTAATGACATCGTTAAAATTTTAATTTGATATGAATAAGTTAATTTTCTTTAGGTATTTCAAAAAAGGGTAGAGGTTGGGCACCAACTAGTTTTCTTGGAGCTAGCATGCTCAACCAATGGGGGCCAGGAGAATTTTTCTAAGTGGAGGAGAGACACAGATACCATGTTGGACACAATGCTAGCAGGCCCAGCCTTTATTCTCAGTTACATCTTAGTAATTTTGAACCACTTCCCTACTCGTGAAGCCTGAATTTTGCAAGGGATTGCTGGGGTCTTCTAATCATATAAACCTACGTAATACTGTCACATGGCATGTGGTGATGTACTAATCGTCACAAGACATGGCTAAACTCTACACACTATGCCTGTGTATGGCCACTCACACTCGCGTCACACTCGCGTACCTCCTGATACTCTTTCCTTCCTGATATTTGAGCTTTTGTATACAAACCATGGGGTGTTTCCCTCCCTTGCTCCCATTGAATTGGTGTGTAGATGCCATTAAGACATTGGTAGCATGCAGATTCCCTACCCATAAAAGAATCATATCACATTCTTATCACAAAATGAGAATGAAGAGCAGCCAAATGCATCTATTGAAGGAGATCCAAGGCTCTCTACTGCCACCCTAAAGCCAAATGCTGGTGCCACAAAATAAAAAGAAGGTTTTCTTGTGCTACCAAATGTTGGACACCCAAAGCCATTACAAGTACGATTTTTCCGCTTACAGAAGATCTTGTGAAAAGAAAAAGGAATTATTATGACTTGAAAGATCACTTAGTTGAGAAGACATTCTGACTTGGCTATTCTGCCTAAGAACCATTAGCAAAGAAATGAAATAAAAGTAAAAATTGGCAAAAGATTTTCTTAATCATATGCATATATTTTCTTTATCAAAATAAAAATAAAGGAAAAAAGTTTTCTATCTACGAATGGTCCCTGCACCATAGACACGGGAGTGCAATGGCCACTGCTCCTCCTGGGGCGCACCCTTGTGTTTGGGGTTAGAGCCGCACCCAAATAGAAAACAATAACCCAAAGATAAAATATAGAATCTAACCATTGTGGGTGTCATTATTCCCTCAGCCCTTTTTTACACTTGGAACAATTTGATGGATTTCTAAAAAATGTGGGTCCTTACAGGGAGAAGGAGAAGCAGTATCGGATAGGTCAAATACCTCGTCAATTTTAGATCAGGTATGGATGTCGGATCAAGAGTAAAATCATAAGAAAATATATATCCTTACAAAAAATAGGGGTAAAATCGACCTATCCGGACCGATACAAACTGATCTAAATTGTTGGTATCGGATAGGCCAAATACCTCGTCAATCTTGGATCAGGTATTTATATCAGATCAAGAGTAAAATCATAAAAAAAATCTATATCCTTACAAAAAATAGGGTTAAAATCGACCTATGCAGACCGATACAAACCGATCTAAATTGACATTGATAGAAACCTATATCAATCGGATTCCCAAGATTTAAATCTGTAAAAAGGAATGCAGAGTTCCTTAGACTCATATTGCCCTGAGAAGGAATGCAAAGTCCCTTATACTCATATTGCTTACCAGGAAATAAGGAGAACGATGAGTTGCCAATAGCCGCAGGTGTGGAAGAATCCCCCAAGCCAAGCCTTGAAGAATCAGAAGTAGAGGACCCCAGTGGCATATTTGATGGTGACTCGTCCAAGTCTGCCATGTCATATTTAATAAAGAAAAAACAAAACCAGGAGTAGCTAGAGAGAGAGAGAGAGAGAGAGAGAGAGAGAGAGAGAGAGAGAGAGAGAGAGAGAATAAGGAAAGCTAATGATTCGGATAACTTACTCTTGTTCCACTGACTCCAATCGAACATCCTTAACTGTTGTTGTGGTTCTCTTTCTCTCTCTAAAAGACACACACAGGGATAGGAGGAATTGTATCGAAGAGAAGCTAGAGCAGCATTGATGAATGAGGGAGGGGTTCATTATTTATAGGGGTTACTAACCTATTTGTTGGCAGTTGGGTTAACCGATATAGGTAGCTTAATTCCAAAGCTACCTAAACAATACGATCCAAGGGCTTAAATCCAACGCTAATTGAAGAAAATAACCCGTATATATCTGAATTATAATATATATAAAATTAATAATTAACTTTGAAAGAGACTTTGGAGAGAAACTTCTATCGTCTCACACGCGTATTACAGACTCGGCAAATTTCTCCTCTCGTTGTTAATGAATGAAAATATTTCTTTGCTTATTTTTAAATTTAAGAAAAAAAAATTACGGGTCGCGGGGTCCATTAGCCAAGATATACAATGGCACATAAATTTGCTGCCCCACCTCCAATGTGATAAAAAAATTATATTTATGTTGATACCTTGAATGCATTGGTGTAGAGGCCGGGTGACCGTACAGTGATTGTCTCTTGTCCATTTATGGGGTATTTATTTTTCTTAGCAAAAGAACTGGATGTTGTTTGTATGCAAATTCTTTCTCATGCCAATGTACAAAATCATAGGCCCCATCTACTCTCCCTCCGCAAAATCCCTTATTGTACTAGTCCTAGTGGGGACCCTTCCTTCTCCCAAATTAGTATTTGGGAGTTATAAGGAACTCTCTCCCCCGACCCCCTTTTTTTTTAAGTTGCTATTTTAAATTATCCACTTGATTTTTGTATGTTCCATCATAGTTATTTGTGAGGATCAGAGAGTGTATTGGGAACAAATGTGTAATCACATGGAAAAAGTCAAGCAAACAACTACATAAGAACACGAGGATTTAACATGATTCGTCATGAATGCTAACACCCACTTGAGTGGATTAGAGAATTCTTCACTAAAAAAAAAAAAAAAAAAAAAACTCTGCACCACTTTCCAACTTACAATGTGGTCTCTTTTGCTGTGTCTTGGGTTTTCCCCATAGACACAATATATACTATAAAATAGAAGAACCTAAAATCCTAACACAATTATAATTTGGCCTCTATACATGTAATGGATCCAAAAACCTGAGCCATATATATATATATATATATATATAAACCCAATAATGCAATAATAGTTATGTAGACTTTTATAGAATACATGACATAAAATCCAATAATCTCCACACTGGCTTGACTTTTTTATAATCCACCTTGAAAAAGATTGGTGTTGATGTCGATTCTACAAAGTCCACATTTGTTTCTATCTTTCGGCATACTCAAAACGACATTATTCACAACCAATCTCAAGTATCACAATGTATTGGATGTGAAACATATAATTTCTGAAATTGCTGGCTGAAAAATGACAAGATACACTACTACATTAAATAACTTTTGTGAAAAAAATGAAAGGAAAAAAATGAAAGGTGACAACATTTATATATATATATATATATATATGGAAAAAAGAATGCTACCTGGTCGCATGGACTTGGTGTCTAGACATAGGATGGTGCAAAATTAGTGCATTCCTCACCATGCACATGCTATCATTCCCCCCCCCCCCCAAAAAAAAAATTCCCCTTGCACCAGTGTAGAGGCTACACGATCAAGTAACGATCTCTTGCCCTATATATAATAGAAAAAAACCCAAGTGCAAATGCACGTGTATTGAAACACATATTTTAGTGTGTGCTTTTTTTTTTTCTTTTTAGTCGAGTTAGTTTGTATTTGTGGACAAAAATATACATTCATTGTATTTTTTCTTATTTCTTGTAGTCTACAATCTGAATAATTTAACGTTTCAATATAATTAAGTTTTAGTAATCAATAATTAATTTTATGTCTTTATCATTGTATAATACTAAGCTCAATCAGACTAAGGGTGTCCATGTATAATTTTTAGTAAATATGCATGTGTGACCACAAGTTTTGGATGAGAGGATTTGAAAGAAGGGGAGAGTCTAAGATTGAGAGGAAATTGGGGAAGATAAGATCATGGAGGGAGAGAGAGCAAAGGGAGTAATAAAAATGTCCAAATCCAAACAGACAATTTAATAAAACACAATCTATATATCCACAATCAACACCGATGCTTGCATAGTGGGACTTTATTCCGGTAGGGAGTGTAAAAATATTGAAATAGAAAATTAACAAGAGATAAAGAAAGTATTGAGAGGATTCTTTATTTATTTATTTATTTATTTCTTATTTTTCTTTTTGCTCCTATTATAGATATTGAGAGGACCTAGTTACAGAAACAAAACATTTGCAAAAAGGACTCCAAAGAACTAATATTGCAAGAATTTTCAGGATTCAATGAATTTCTGTTCCAATGGATGTATAGCAAATGTTGAGACGATGAATACAAAGACACGTCAATTTGAAGAATTCAATTAGCTGCATTGTAGCACATACTCAAGAACTGAAGAGGAAAAATATGTGAATGCGAGCTTCCCGGAAGAGAGAGAGAGAGAGAGAGAGAGAGAGAGAGAGAGGGATATGGGAGATACCATTTATTGTTGATTCCATTAAGATATCTGAAAAAAAAAAATAAAAATTGGATGATATTCTATAATGGAAGATGAATAACTATTAAAAGCACATTCCGGATCAACGTGAAAAAAATTTGATTCATATAATGATCCATAATATAATTTACCAATTCATCCAAAAAATTTTAGATTTTATTAAAATGTACCAAATTATCCCACCCTTTTTTACATTTTTCACTTTTCTCCATCAAACAAACATGGCCTAAAAAATTTCATTCTCGTTACTCCTTGGCTATGTTTAATTTCAAGGGAAATTTAAAAGGAACACTATTTTTTTGCTAGAAATTATCGATTTTATTCAAAGAGAAAAAAATTACATCACAAAAACCTTAGCAATAAGATATATCCCACCTTTGGCATAGCCATTAGCAGAGATCTACATTGCCATAAAAATGATCATAAACACTCCTTTTCCCTCTCCTCCACCTTCGGCATTGCCATCAACAGAGGAGAGAAAAACTAGATAAAACTATACCGTGGTCTTGTTGCAACATCATGCTCTATCTCCTTCCTTATACGTAGAGGAAGAATAGAATTATAGCTTGTCAATCTGATCTTCACAAGGATCTATATCATGGAGAACATAGGAGAGAGAGAAGCTTTGAGAAGGATGGAGGGACAACTGGTGATCGGCCTCCTGATAGAGGAAAACAGTGGAGGATTACTGACTTCTGGGGCCCGATGATAGACTCTTTGCCTCCGCGGGTTTCTGGTACTGTTCATGTCACCCCACCAAGCTTGGATGAAAAGGAGAATCACTCTAGGGAGGAGGCGATCAATGGACATGGTGGAAGATTACAGTCATAAGCTTCAGTTGCGAAGAAAACCATGCTCAACATTGAGGATCTACCTGATCCAATACATGTTGGATCCCTCACAAAGATCATTATTCTGCAGGAGGCGTATGAAGAGAAACTTCAATCGTTCTCTTATGCTTTGGTTGGCAGGGTGAACTTTTGCTTTGTCTGGATGGATGGTGTGAGGAATGATGCCAAAAATGTTCGGAATTTGAAGGGCAAGGTGAAACTTGCGCCTTTAGGGAAAGGATTTATCCTTTTCAGATTCGAAATTGAAGGCGATATGGCATCTATGTGGAAAAGAGGCTCTGTCAAAGTCAAAGGGCAGGTGCGATGGTGGCTAGAGTTCAGTATCCATGAAGATCCAATTCAAACTAAACTAGTCTGGATTCTTCATCCATAACTATGGAGTATTGGCATGAGAAAATTTTACTTTCCATGGCCAAAGCCTCAGGATGCCCTGTGGAGGTTGATCGAAGAACGCTGCAAGGTACCATGGGGAACTATGCTCGGGTTCTTGTGGAAGTTGGGCTGGGTGGTGCCAGAGTGGAGGAAATCCAAGTTGAAAGGAAGCAACCAGGTAAGGACATTTTCTTCTGGTTCAAACAGCGAATTATCTATGAAGATAGCAATGGGAGGTGCTCCTACTATTAAAAATTGGGTCATTCTGTTGATCAATGCAGAATCAAGACGAACAAGGATAGAAATTCTGCAGCAATGGCAGAAGAAGAACGGTTCTCTACTGAGAACCTCCATACGGTCGAAGAAGAGGGTGGTGCGGCCAGGTCCTCTGCCCGGGGAATCCAAGGCAAATCTCCTCAATTGGAAGGAGATCGCGGATCCCCTCTGTCTATGGAAACTTCCTTATTGAGAGGAAATATTCCAACAATAGAAGATTTTCCAAATATTGTGAGCCCTCATGTGGATCGTTTGAATGATGGTGACTTGGAGATCCTCCTTCATGTACCACACGCCCAAGAAAGGAATACCCAGGACCCAACTATGGTGGATAACCCTCTGGGTAGCAGATATAGGTCTGATTCTGACCCTGGAGATTCGGAATACTACTCATCCAAGAAGGAGTCTCTTGCCTCGGCGAAAGGCAGTGAAGACTTGAAGGAGGGCGACACTGAGTTGATTGAGGCTGAAGGAGTTCAGATTCCTAGAACTGTTCACCCTCGGAAGAAGAAAGTGATCTACATTGGTGGCTGCGGAGGCCATCATCAGTCTAGAGGAGGAAGAAGTGGTCGCAAGCAAGAATGGGGTGGTCCGAAACATGAGATTTCAGAGCTGTCTCCTTCTGGTCTAGAAGCAGGGAGAATAATCGTTCAACATCAGGAAGTCACAGCTTGATCATGCTATCTTAAGGGCAGAGGGCGATGCTAGAAGAGAAGGGAAATCCATTGCAGCGATGGGGCAGGCCTTGAGATCTGACCGCCAGGCTGCCCCTAGGAAGTGATTTATGAAGATTCTCTTTTGGAATATAAGAGATACGAAGAAGGCGGTCGGTGAGCACGCCTTGAGGGAGTTTCTCAAGAAGAAGGATCTAGGCCTTCTCTGTATTGCTAAAGCCATGGTCCCAATGAGTGATTTTCCGAATTTATTTTTTAATAAGCTAGGGTTTTTCAATAATTTTATTTATAATAGTAGAATTGGTAGAATCTCCAGTTTATGGATATTGTGGAAAAGAAATCTGGGCAGCCCTGTGGTTATCTCTGAATCTTCTCATCATATTACAGTCTCTCTAGCTTGGGACCTCACACACTTTCAAGTCTCCTTTGTCCACGATAGCAGCTTCAGGGCGGAGAGGAGAACTCTATGGCTGGACTTGGCAGCGAATATCCCTCACAGCCCTACCCCTTGGGCTATGATCGGAGACTTTAATGCCACCCTTCTGTCTCATGGAAATTTCAGTTTGGGCTCTGCTGCGGAGTAAGTGCAATGGACTCTTGCTTCATGTCTTAGTTGCATTCGAGTGGGAGAAAATTTACTTGGAGTAATAATCGGAAAGTTGGGAATGTATCTATTGTTCTTGATAGAAGCTTTTGCACGAGCAATGGCTGACCATTTTCCAAGATTGCTCGCAAATGGTCTTGCCGAGAATAGCCTCTGATCACACCCCAATTTTGATGATTTCTGAAGCAAGTCAGCGCGCTCCTAATTGCCCTTTTTGCTTCCACCAATTTTAGATGGATCAAGAAGAATTTGATAGGGTGGTGGCAAACTCCTGGTCTGAATGGATATTTGGATCTCACATTTTTGTTCTGACCTCCAAATTAAAGTGACTGAAAGGGGTCTTGAAGACCTGGGCGAGATCTGCCTTTTCTCACCCTAACAGAGCTCTTGAGGATGCGAAAAAATGATCTGGATCAGATTCATGACCAAATTGAGAGAGAGGTGATGAACGACCAACTGTTTGCATTGGAAGATGATGCGAGCTTGGTTAAGGCCCTGGAAAATCATGAAAAAAATTGGGCTGAAAAGGCGAGAATCAGGTGGCTGAAATTTGGTGATTGAAATTCCAAATTTTTTCACCTTTTAGTCAAAATGAGAAGAAATAAAAATATTATCAGATTGCTCAAGAAGCCGAATGGCAGTTTGGTGGAAGGGCAGAACCATTTAGGGGAGTATGTTGGGGTCTTTTTTTAGAGTTTTCATAGAGCTGCTCCAACGGTGGATCATGTTGATTTATTGAATAATATCCCAAAGGTGCTTCATCAGGCAGACTATTTTAAGATGGATTCCCTTCTTGGCAATGATGAAATAAGAAGAGCAGTTTGGGAGCTGGACCCGGATAGCTCGCCAGGCCCTGATGGATTCTCTGGTGCTTTCTTTAGAAAATGCTGGCCTACGGTGGAAGTGGAGGTGTGTAATGCAGTGAGACAATTTTTTAGCACAGCTCTATGCCTCACGAGGTGAATAACAACTTCCTTGTCTTGATTCCATAGGTGGAAGGAGCAGATACATTCGACAGATTTCAACCTCTCTGTATGGAAAATTTCTTTTGTAAAATCATCTCAAAAGTGATGGATTTATGTTTGGAAATTCTCCTCCCTCGGTTGATTTCAAAAGATGCTTTCTAGAAGGGGAAGATGATCCACGATAATATCAATGTAGCATCAGAGCTCGCAAATTTAATATTCTCTACGACTAGAGGTGGGGGCCTTGGCCTTAAAATTGACATACGGAAGGCTTATAATACCATTTCCTGGGATTTTATCTTCTAGATTTTAAGAAAATTTGGATTTTCTAACAAATGGATCAACTGGTTGCATCAACTCCTGCTATTGACTAAGATATCTATTCTTGTGAATGGAGGACCTCAGGATTTCTTCGGGGTGGAGCACGGGTTGAGACAAGGTGATACTATCTCTCCCATACTATTTATTATAGCAGAAGAAGTTCTTTCCAGAGGGTTGTCGAGAATGGTTCAGAGCAAGGAGCTCCAAGCGATACATGGCCCTAGAGGTGTTGCTACTCCAGGGAATATTTTATTTGTTGACAACATTTTCATATTCACCAATGCCTCCTTGAGATATGTTCGAGCTCTAAAAGCCTTCCTAATGAAGTACCAAGAATTCTCAGTTCAATGCATCAGTTTCGAGAAAAGTAAACTCTTCCTTGGAAAGATTGCTCCAGCTCATAAACAGATTATTGCCGATACCCTTGGTATTCAAATTTGCAGCTTCCTGACTCGATACCTTTGGTGTTGAGATTTTTAAAGGAAGAGTGAAGAAAGATGCTTTTCTGCCTATGATGGACAAGGTGAAGGGGCACCTAGTGGGTTGGAAAGGAAATTTCTTGTCAATGGCGGGAAGAATAGAGCTGGTTCGATCGGTCATTACAGGTATCCCTAACCATAGCTTTGCTATTTATTAGTGGTCAACTTCCCTTTTAGTAATTATGGAAAGGTGGATGAGAAACTTCATTTGGACAGGTGAGGTAGAAACTGTAAGAAAAATCACAGTAAAATGGGACACCCTTTGTAAGCCTAAAGAAGAAGGAGGTTTAGGTATCAGGAGACTCAGAGATAACAATAGGGCAATGTTGTGTAAGCTAGTCTGGAGAATTAAACATGAGAAGTCGATGGCTAGCTCATTCCATAAGGCTTGATTTGTCAAGAAAGATGGCAAATTTAGAAAAGGTGGCTTCTCTTCCTCTGTAGGTTTGGGTGTTAAAAAGGTTTGGAGTTTTGTGGAAGAGAATGAAAGATGGATTATCGGCAATGGTAATCTTGCAAATTTCTAGAAGGACAAGTGGTCTGTGCTGGAGGAACTTCAGATAATGAGCCTAACAAATCTTAGTTTTAATGTTGAGTGATTTTATTTGTGGTGGTGAATGAACGCTCCCTAAGGTGAGATTGATGCAGCAGCTCAGAATTTTTGAAAAAATTCAAAACGTTAAAATTCCTTTAGGTGGCTTAGAAGATATATGCTACTAGTCTTTGTTGACTCTGGGATCTTTTACTACCTCCTAGTCTTGGGAGGGCATTAGAAGGATAGCTAGCAAGGTTCCTTGGAGTTCTCTGGTTTGGTGGAAAGGCCTGCCACCTTGATACTCTACATTGGGATGGCAATTAGTTCATGGAAAACTCCCTATGGATGAGCAAGTTAGGCATAAGGGAATTCACCTTGCTTCCAGGTGTGCTCTCTATAACCAAGCTGAAGACAGTATAGATCACATCTTCTTTAGCTGCTCATTTGCGACCTCTGTTTGGAAAATGTTTTTTGACTACTTTGAGGTGAGGTGGCAGCGGCACCAGTCGATGGATAGTCTGGTTAAGTGGTGGATGACCAAGGCTAGAAGCATAAACCTCAAAACCCCCTAGATGATGGGCTTTTCTATTGTAGCAACAAACATTTGGTGAGAAAGAAATAGAAGATGTCATGAAAATGGTTCCAGGAAGGAATTGCACATTTTTTATTTCGGCCATCTGGAGATCGGCCTTTGATGAGGGAGGTCGAAGGGGGAAGTGAAATCTCAGAATGATGTTATATGCTGTAGAAAATTGGTTTTGACAGTGGAGCCTCACAGGTATCTCACTCCTTTGGAAGTGCTCTGGTGTAAACCTCAGCTGAACTGGTTAAAGGTTAATGTTGATGGCAGCTCTCTGGGAAATCCAAGAAGGGCAGGAGCAGGAGGGATTGTTTGGGATAATGGAGGGCAGGTTTGTGACTCTTTTAGCATTTTTTTTTTTTTTGGGTATCAAGCAGATTTATGAAGCTGAGTTTGAGGATGTCATGGAAGGAATTATGATGTCTAAGGAGCTGGGTGCGAAGGGCCTATGGATCGAATCTGACTTGGTGGCGGTTGTTTCTGAGATCCAAAGAAATCATATTCCATGGTTTATCCTCCAAAGATGGGTGTCTATCCTTCCCTTCCTGGATTCGATCCCTTGGAAGAACTCTCACTGTTTTCATGAAGCAAACCCGATTACGGATTTCCTAGCTAAGAAGGCTTCCAAATCTGGATCTTCATAATTCTCGGTGTCTTTTCCTAGACATGTAGTAGATTTTTTAGAGAATGATGTTCTGGACAGGCATAGTTCTAGATTCTTCTAGGGCGTTGCTTGCTTTCTCTATGGATGGCCATGCAAAAGGTGGAGAGTGCCGGCGGTTCTAGGGGCTTCTGTTTTGCCTCTAGTACTTTCTGATGTATTTTTTCTTTCTCTTTTTCCAATAATATCATCTTCTCGCAAAAAATAAAAAATCTGATCTTCGCAGACTCCTTTGCTATATAGTCAACAATTGGGTTTGCCTCTCTATAACAGTGATAATCTTCCACCTCCTTGAACTTAGATATGGCTGAATTGTTAACCATTCCTGCATTGCATACCATGGAACAATTTTTGCTTGAATCAAAATCACCACTGCTAGTGAGTCTGTTTCAATCCACAGGGATTCCTCAGCCATATTACGAGCCAATTTGATACCTTCAATTAACGCTTAAACTCAGCAAATAATTTGTTTGCACCCCTACCCCAGGATTCCCCACTGAACACCCATCAATATTTAACTTCCTCCACCCCCTGTAAGGCTTACACTATTATACTTCCAAAATTCTTGCTAACCTTGGTGAGGAAGGCTTCAAGCCCAATCTCTAGGAGTTTATTAAGTCTGCCTGACTCTTGATAATCACTTCATGATTGCTACTGGCCTCCTTAATCTCTAATCTTATTCTTTCAAAAATATGAGCATTAGTGAAGACCAACCCTTCCTGACGCCTTCCATTCCATTCTCTCCACATATTATAAGCAGTAACAATAAAGTCACTGTCCATGCTTCCCCACATAATTCGTTTCTTAAATATCCACCTATGCCATAACTGATCAAATTCATTCACCCCAGGCCAAGAAAAACTGAAGAGATCAAGAGTTTTCTGCCAAATGTCCCTCAAGAAGACACATTCAACAAACATATGAGTGATCGACTCACATCATGCCGCACATAAGACACATCTAGAAGCAAGGGGGACGCCATTCCTGCTAATCACCTCATCCGTAGGCAGCTCCCTATGTAATAGCCTCCACCCAAAGGTTGATTGTCTCGGTTGCAGAATTTTTGCCCATATCAAAGAGAACCACGACACTTTAGGATTACGACTACGTATTTCATTCCATGCAGCGAAAGTAGTAAAGCAACCCGAGGTAGTGCTGCCCCAGTAACATTTGTCTTTCACTTCATATTGTGGGATGGAAATCCTCCTACCATCTCAAATCCACGTCCAAAATCATTATATCTTAATTCTGGAATCTCCCATTGCCTGTCTCTAATCAAATCCGCCACCCTCAAATTGGAGTCATATATGGAGCAATCTTGAATATTGCAAAGCTCAGCTAAGGACAAGTCTCCAATCCAATTGTCATTCCATAACTTCATGGATTTCCCATTCCCAACAATCCACCTTTCCATACTCGTGATCAAACTCCACACTCTCTTCACTCCAGGCCAAACAAAAGAAGATTTGAAAGTCTTTCTGATATTCCCATTTTTTGTGTAACGAGCTCTGAATAGTAAACTCATAATAGACTTCTCATGCTTTATACCCTACGCCTACTTGCAAAGGAGTGATCTGTTAATAACCCTGAGCATGTGGATACCAAGCCCCCCTTCCTCTGTAGGCCTACACACTATATCCCATCTGACTATTGCAACCTTTGTAGCCTCCACGTCACTTGTCCATATGAAATTTCACATCTTGCGCTCAACTGTACATATTAGAGAGATAGGCCACCAATAAACTGAGAAACTGTGAATTGGCATCCCTAAGATTACTGATTTTTCCAATTGGACTCTTCCCACCATGGAAAGAAGTTTCCCTTTTTATCCATTCATCTTATCCTTTATCTTGTCCAACATAGTCAGGTTGGAACACCAAAGGTGCATTTTCTTGTCCTTGTTGCAACAAAAATACAATGTCAACTTGGTTGAAATATGGTGGTAAGCATTGCTATCTAGGTGGTCATCGATTCCTTGACATGAATCATAAATTTCGGATGGATAAGAGATCCTTTAATGGTCATGAAGAGTTTAGGGAACCACCGAATCCACCTTCAAGCAGTGACATGCTAGAGCAGTTGGATGGTGTTCAATTTCCTATATTTGGTAAGCCTCCTACTAACAATAGTTTGAATAAAAGATAAAAGGAAAAGAGTTGGTGAGCACCAACATGAACTACCATACAATTGGAAGAAAAAATGTATATTCTTTAATTTTTCATAGTGGAAGGACAATCTCATCCATCACAATCCAGATGTAATGCATATAGAGAAGAATGTGTGCGATAGCATCATTGAAACATTGTTGGATTTAAAGGATAAAACAAAGGATACCATCAATGCACGTCTAGACTTGAAGGAAATGAACTTACGGCCATCTCTGCATCCATAGATGATTGAAGGGAAGAAGAAAACAATTATTCCTCCTGCATGCTACACACTGTGTAAGGAAGATAAAAAAAAAAGTGTTATGCAAAGCTTTAAAGGCAGTGAAGGTCCTTGATGGCTATGCTGGAAATATATCACGATGTGTGCAAGTCAAAGAGAGGAATATTTTAAGATTAGTCATGATTGTCATATTTTAATGCAACAATTATTTCTTTTGGCGCCACGTTGTATTTTACAGAAGAATGTTAGGTCCGTTCTGATTTCACTACGTGGCTTCTTTCGTTCTTTATGTACCAAAGTAGCATGAGCAGAGGATTTTCATAAACTTGAAGCAAGTATGGCAGAATCATTATGCCATATTGAGGGGTTGTTTCTACCTCAATATTATGGTTCATTTATTAATTCATTTACCACGTGAGGTAAGACAAGGTGGACCAGTACATTACAGGTGGATGTATACTTTCAAAAGGTTAGTGTTTATTGTTAATTCAATTATATATCTTTTATTGGGTGATAGAAGAAGTCTTAAGTTTAGAAATCTTTGTTGATCCCAATCACGTTCATGAAGATAGTGAAGGATTATAAGGATAATCCAAGTCGGCCAGAAGGCTCAATTGTAGAAGGATATATTGCAGATGAATGCCTAATATTTTGTTTAAGATATTTCAAAGGTGTGGAAACATGGGCCAACTGACCGAAAAGGACTACTGGGTTCGGAGAGATGAGTAGGCCCACAAGAAAGGCCGAGCTACTTAGGCTTGAGATGAAATATAGAAATCAAGCCCACCGATATGTGCATTTCAATTCTGATGCCCTTGAGGGATATCAGAAGTAAGCATCAAATTGACAAATTTGATATGTGAACTTTTTATATAATTCAATACATATTGATAACCTAAAGTTTGCTTTATTATTTTTTAGAATCATCTTGAAGAAATTAAAAGGGAACAAGGTCGTAAAGGCAAAGAGCAACGTAGACTAAAAGAGCATGCACAATCATTCCCAACTTGGTTTGCATGTCATGTAAGTCTAAAATTAGTTTACAAAATGAGTTTAACACCCCTACCGTAATAACATGTATATTTTGTATTGAATAGGTCGACAAGCTACGACAAAGCAAGTTCGAGGTGCCTAAGAACATTAAATGATTATCAAAAGGTCCTAGCTGGGAGGCAAAAAGATACAAGGGATATATTATCAATGGCACCTGGTTTAACACTAAAGAACGTGAAACAAATTTGCAAACTCAGAACAGTGAGGTCTTAGTGACAGCAACAACACCAAGCATTAATGATCGTAAAGATCCTAGGCACATTGAAGGAAATGTAGCTTATTATGGCATTTTGAAATAAGTCATTGAGTTAGAATATTCTCTGAATCTTAAAATAGTGTTATTTCGATGTGACTGGACTGACACTAACAAGGGGGTGGCCAAAGATGGCATTGGGTTTACAATTGTAAACTTCAATCATTTGAAGCATACTGGGGTAAATGAAATTGATGAACTATTTGTTTTCGCTACGCAAGCAAATATGGTGTTTTATGTGCAAGATCCCACAAAACCAGAATGGCAAATTATTATAAAAACATTGATACGTGATAATTATAATATGGAGGGAGATGTGCCTAAAGATAATGTTCAAACTTGGAAAGAGATATCACTTCAAAACATTAATAGTAGAGGGAGGCAAGCTGGTGAAGATGATACCGGTTTTAATTTGATAAGATCAGACATGGAGGGAATAATAGTGGATGCGCCATTAGAACTAATAAATGCTTTGCAAAGTAACACATAAATTTTAGTCATTGACTACAATTTTTTGTATATTTCTTTTAAGGGGTCGTATTTTATTCGAAGTACGAAAATCAATTAGATGGTAGCTAATTGTGATAAGACAATAGTACTTACTATTCAAGTGGTGTTGCTTTGTGGCAATTGTAGAAAATGGATAACGATCATGTGGATGCTACTTTTAAGAGTGCAGTTGCATCGGGTATGGCCATTCTACTTTTATTGTCATGTAATGACCTATTTAGCTGATTTTATGATAATGTATTAATTTTTTTTTCACTAAATTGTATTTATTCGTTGTTGTAAATTGTCATTTTATATGTAGACAATCATCGTAAATAAACATGGTCGGTCAAGGGGATTGGCTATTACTTCTTTGCCAAGTGGCCAAAAGGTAAAAGTTAGGACCAATCCTTATCACCAAGGGTTGGTAAGGAGGTAACATAGTTACTTACATGGATGGGCACACACATAAGGACACCTACCACGATGCCATTCAATTATAAGAAATGGCAGAAAGTTCCTCAACACTATAAGGAATCAATTTGGGAAAAGGTTATACTATGGTGACGCCAACATTAACATTTTCAATCTATGATTTTTTTTTAAAGTGTATTTATTTTATTATTTTTTAATTAATGTAATACATTGTTTTGTAGGACTATTATGAAATTGAAATTGAAGCAAAAAAATGGGTTCGTAGAAAAATGGGTATCCAGTGGAAGGACTTCAGGCTTGAATTAAAAGAAATATATGATAAATCAATGACGATTCATGAGTGCTTTGCAAAGCGTGATGTCCGTTTTGCATTGGATCAGTGGAAATACCCTATAGATATGTGGAGGGATGTGAAGTATCCGGTAATGATGCCTAAGCAAACCTGTTACTTGTTTTTGGTATTTGTTTTTCAAATATTGTATGATTTGTGTTTTCTCTACGGTAGGAAATTTGTTCGCTGAATAAAGAGAATAGAGAAATAGAAAATGAGTCACATTACGGGCCGACAGAGTTTTGCTCAAGTTATTGATAAAAATGTTAGTTTCATATCATGTGAACTACACTTCATTGGATTATTTGAAGAACCCATAATGGTATATCCTAACTTTTTATTCTTTGTTTTGTTTGATCAGCTTCAGGAGATTGGTGAGGAACCGTTAAAGGTCGATTTTTACAAGATAACACATATTAAAAAGAACTTAGAACTGGTTGATGAAGAATCAGGCAAAAAGCTGGTATATATTGTGTTTTTAATTCATAGTTACTAAATCATTTATCATTGTTGGTAACTTTCTCGGTTTGCAATAATTTGTAGAAAGAGATGGAAGATAAGTTAGAGGCGATGCCAATAGAGTTACAAAAAAAGAAAGAGACTCATGAATCCATGTGGACAGAATCATTTGGTGAGGAATCTCATGGCCGAGTGCACCTAGTTGGAGTTGGGGTAAGCCCAAAAGACATTGAATCGTCGAAAAATAATGTTGCTCTCAACCGGAAGAATGAGGAATTGCAAAATAAAGTGGAGATGCTAGAGGAGAAGATGGAATTAGAAAAGAAAAAGAATGAAGATGTGATTAGCAGTATGCAATCACAAATTGAAAAACTTACCCAATTCATCATGAATTGAAGCTCGCAGGATTCAGTTAATCTAGTTGAAGATTAGCTCTTCTCAATTTTGATGTTAAAGACTATATTTTTATCAATAACGATATCCATAAGTTTGTGATCATCTTTTGTTTTAAAAAATCAGGAAGTAACTAATGGAGAATTCAGCTTCTATATGAATCTTATACATTTCTTACTGTTGGGTAAGACAATTCTTTCGTTTATAAATGAAAGCATATATGTTAACATATTGGGACTGTCCAAAATGAGACATTGAGTAAAAATTGTAGTGATGCACTTCACATTCTTCTCCATTTCAAATTTATTTCCTTTATCTTGATTTTCTGCATATTGGTTACTGAAAGGGATATTTTTTAAGTAATCTGTGGTTTTGTTGGCGAACCACTTGAATTTTCTATAATTTAAAAAATTCGATCCGAAGTTTTAACATATCATGGATAGCCTAAGAATAGATACATCACCCCAAATTTAATAATTTGTTGTATACTACAGTAAAGTATAAAAATGATTCGTTCTATATTGACAAAAATAATGTAATTAAATTTGAATAGAATAGAACGTAATTTTGGAAAAGATTATGATGGATCCTATCCATTCAAAATTTTTGGGGGAAAGCACCTTCTTTAAAAGCGAAATGGTCCTTGAAAGAAAAAGAGTTATGGTAAAAGGGAAAAAAATATTCATTCTATATTACTAAAAGTAATGTAATTTAAATTTTGAATGGAACAAAATTGAAAATATTATAATGTATTATTTTCATACATTATTTTTAAGGGAAAGCACCTTCCTTAAAGGTGGAATTGTACTTGAAAGAGAAAGAGTTATGGTAACTGTCATCCAAAATGACATCCTAGACATTTTAAGGATTTAATTGAAAATTTGAAATTTAAAACAGAAAAATGCATATAAAAATAAAACAACTAAGTAAATGGGAAAGGGCAGTCGGCTTCACTTTCCTTTATAGTAAAAATAAATAAATTTTACTTAAAGCATAATTTTCATAGTGACTTTTTTTTTTTTTTGGTAACAAAAATGACTATAACATCCATATATATATATATATATATATATAGGGTATAACTTATTTCCATACCCCTTTTATAGAGTCTCAGGCATTCCCAAATACATACCAAGTGATGGCTTTTTATGCATTCAAATGTTATAGTCATCTAATTAGAAAGTTTTTGGAAATTCAACTTTGGGAGGTATTAGGTAAATTCACTTCAGTTATAAAAAAACAAGCATAAAAGTCTCAATTCAATGGGCCACATGATAGGAATATGGCCATGACCTTGAATCGTGGTTAATCAATGAGAGTAGCTTCCCAACAATGGCCTAATTTTAGAAATCAGACATCCACAGAGCTCAAAATGACTGAAGCCACATGATATGGATCTCTTAGCTATGGAAATAGATGATGGCCATTTGGTTAATCTTTTTATTTTTCAAAATTCAACCCTAGGTATGTAGCAAACAATGAGTGTCTTTCTCGCAAGTTCTTATGAGATTAAACTGTATATGATTTTAGCTCCTTTTTCGCTATTAACTAATAACTCCATAATAGAAAATAATTAAAACTTTTACAAGTAATGTTTAAATTACTTACCATCACTAGTTTCTTACTAAATGTAGATTTCATTTCCTTTAATATTTCAACATTTTTGTGGTCTTACGTACATTTTACTAAATGTAAAATATGGGAGATCTATATCTAGTAAGTTTGACTTCATATTCTTTCCTTAAGAAAAGTTTGTAACTGTGGATTTAATTTAGTCATATCAAGGATAAATATTTTATGAAAGGATATCAGAATTCAAAGGGAACCTATTTCAACATACTCAATAAAGAGGGATCTATTGATGAAAAAGGAATGTGGGTTGGCCGTAGAATTGCAACACATCTTGATTGGTGGCAAAAGCTCCAATAGATTTGGCTGCTGTGAAATTTTTTTTTTATTGATACAAGAGAGAGCTGTTAGATCTCTGATTATGAGAACAAGACCTGCTTATTTGATTGACCTCAAACTTATAAAAATCCGATTGATTATATTATCGGTAAAATCAATGTCCTTGCAGCATTTGCTCCAAACTCAATTCACCCTTTTGAAAAAAATATATATATCAATCACACCATTTCACCAACCGAATGATAGAATTTACCATACATATCTGATGTTTAACTGCTAGTCCTATTATTAAAATAAAAATTTTAATTTAATACTTGATGCAAATTGATGAATAGATGATGGAATAATCTTCCATAAATATTGTTGAGATAAAACCTTTCCAGAAGTCATACCATTTTTTTTGCTGAAGGTCAACAAAAGTAAGTTGAAATAGAAATATATGAAGCGTCCAGGTGAATCCGGACAAAAAATACAACACAATTTTTAGATCACTTTTCCACCTTCAGCATGACCATCAACAGAGACAGCTATCCAGAATAAAGACAAACAATCCTAAACAGACTCAATCAAATCGATGTGGTCTTTCCTGAGCATACCACGTGATATCCTTTGAGATGAAAACCTTGGAGGCACTTCCCACTCAGTAGAGCATCTTGACATACACTTTTTTGGCTAACAGATTTGTTTCGATATTTTCATTGTCTACAAAATTCATTGGCTGACTTGTAAATATGTAAAGATGGAATAGAAATACAAGACTAATGTCCAGGCATACCTGGAAAGAAAATACAACACAGATTTCAGATCACATTTCCACTTTCGGCGTGGCTATCAAAAGATAAAGCAATTCGAAACAAAGTCAAACAATCCCATACAGACTCGATCAAATTGATAATGTGGTCTTTAGTTGAATGGATCCAACTTGGAAGATGATTATAAGCTATCGCCTCCAATTATCGATTCAATCTCAGGAAAGCAGGAAAGCAAAAGAAACACAGGGTTGAAGAAATGAAGAACTCTAAGGCGAGAAAGGAAGGGATGAGCTTCATATGTTGCAGTAAGACGGATGGAAAGGGATGGAAATGTAAGAAAGAAGATAAACCAGGACATTCGCTGTGCGAGCACCACCTCGATCAGCTAAAGACTTACTATAACAAAAGCAAGAGTCGCAACCCCAGTAGCTGCTTCTCTGGTGGTGGAAAGAGACCTTATTCAAATAGCTCGAATATGCCTTCCTCCAATTACTATTACTGCACAGGGTTTAGACCTTATTCAAAGAGCTCGAATATGCCTTCCTCCAATTACTATTACTGCACAGGGTTTGGTCCTTTATGGGGGAAGGGAAGAGGAGAAGCTAAGAGTAAGAGAGATATAGAAATCGAGAGAGCAACATTGAGGGTCCAATGTTTCTTCTCATGTTGCGGGCACTCTCATGATCCAATGTTTGTCCTCATGGGTATAACAAGTCTCAACTCTGTGGTCAAGACCATCTTCCTCGCTATGATAGCCAACATACCTGTAAATAAATGTAAGAGTCAAATTAATGATATAGCCAAAATCCCCAATAAAAAACATTCGATTTATTATGAAAAGGTTTATTTATGTATCCATTTTTATTCCCTTATATAATAAAGACTAAAACTCATGTACCACATTTGGTAAATCGTTGATCCGATCGTATAGCTTTCCGTATTTTTATTCGTGCTTCTTAACCCTTTGGAAACAATATTCCTCCATCTCTTCTCTAGTAATGAATTTGCCATGCTTTGGCACATTCCTGCACTTAAAAGAAAAAAAAAATATTGAATGAGAATGAAAAAAGTTCTTTATCAAGGTAGTAGGAAAAATGAAAGACCATCATATAATTATTATATGCTAGAAATGCAGCAAATAAGATGAATACTAAAAAAATGGTCCATTTCATATTAATAACACATGTTTTACCTACAAAAGTGAGGCCCAACTCTAGACTTTCTAACCATGTGTTTGTATAGTTGTATATCATTATAATTTTTACAATGAATTACACCCACAAAATTGTCTTGTAGTATTGAATCAGCCTGCTTGGTAGGTAGTCTTGAGCATTCACTACGAAGGTCAAGATGCCTTTGATAATGTAATATATCTCTAAATAACTAACTAATTTAAAAACTTATTATGTTTTAGAATATGTTAAATCTCATTTTATTCATAAATATCTCTAGCTA
The DNA here is from genome assembly GCF_013358625.1 of Macadamia integrifolia. Classification (NCBI taxonomy): domain Eukaryota; kingdom Viridiplantae; phylum Streptophyta; class Magnoliopsida; order Proteales; family Proteaceae; genus Macadamia; species Macadamia integrifolia. The sequence continues at coordinate 9,847,129 of NC_056566.1, forward strand.
GTGATTAGCTTCTTTCTAAAACTAGATGTTTCAATCACTTAAAAAATAATTATGTACAATAAAAATATTAAAAGGAAAAATGAAAGGAGAAGTGAGGAAACAAATATAAAAATGAATCTCAATAACACTGGGAAGTGAATTCTCTTTGGGAATCTAAGAAAAAAGTGTTGCTCCTCTTATTGATAAGGTGAGAAAGCGTTTAAGTTTTAAAATTTTCATAATTATCTATTGTAAAATTAAATATGCCAAATACTTATTTCTTATCATGATTTATTTTATCTTAAATATTCTTCTTTACACTCTTGAGATGGTAGGAAATTTTAGAGGGGCAAAGATGAGGATAATGCAAAATATCACCTTATCAATTGAAATTTTTTGGGAATTAAGGAGGATTATTATAACAAATTCCCTCTGTTAAATAAAACTTATCACATAATATTCCTTGATTAAAATCTTTTGAGCTATAAAATCTTAAATTTAGATAATCTTTCTTCTCACTTTGTGGACAATAAAAGTGCATTTTCCTACTTAATGTAACAATACTTTTATATAGATATCAATGATACAAGTCACAATTATCAAATGCATTTTGTTGATGTTACAAACTAGCGATTGCTCTAAAAAAATTATGCATGGTAGAATGTTGTAACATGTTAAAAATCAACCAAAATGATGACTGAACAAAAACTATACTAATATCAAACACTGGAGGGAAAAAAAGGATATGAATAGTTATCCAAAGAATCTTAATGGAAAGAATTCATTCTGAAATTGAAATTGTTATGTATGGTTAATAGATAAGGAAGGCCTTATATGGGGAACTCAATTAATATGCTTGGTAACATCTTGGCAGAAGAGAAACATTTACAGAAAACTCTATGCTTTCTATAATTGACAAAAAAGAATAGTACCTGCATATCACGGCTATAATTTATTACATGATAAAATCCCAAAAGATATTAGGGCAGTATTTTCTAATCTCCTTCCATAATGACAATGAAGTGAATCTACCAGAGGAGTCAAACTCCAATAACATCGATCATCAATTAGGTAATCAGGGAGTTTAACTGATTTCACAGACTGGTATATTTTATTAATCATTCTTGAGCCTACTTCAGGAAGCCTTCGTTCAGCATTTGAAATGAAATCAGCCACCTTAGCATTAGAGGTACGAAAAAATATTCTCATCCAAGCCTATAATCTCCTCAGTTGAAGAAGGTTACATCCACATGTCTTTCCAAAAATTTATCGTCCTACCATGACCCACAATCCATCTTTCCTTTGATGAGGCAAAGCTCCACATCCTTCTAACCCCCAACCAGATGGATGATGCTCTATATCCCTTCCTTATTGATCCATCATCCTAAATGAAGTTTGTTTTTTAGAAATTTTGCTTGAAACCAAGTTCTCATTTTTTTATTTGCACACCATTTGCATAACATTGATTTATTGACATCTCGCAGGCTCCTAATGCTAAGACCACCTTCTTCTTTTGGTTTGCAGACTTGATCCTAGCTAACAATAATAGTTTTCACATAGTCCACATTGCCCGTACAGATGAAGTTCCTCATCCACTTTTCCATGATTACTAGAAGGGAAGTAGACCACCAGTATATCAAAAAACATTGAATCAACATCCCAGAAATAACTGATCAACCTAACTCCACTCTGCCAACTATTGATAAAAGTTACCTTTCTAGCTTTCCATCATAGCTTTGACCTTGTTCATCACAAGAAGCAAGGCCTCCTTATTGATGCAACCTTTACAATTTTTCACCCCCAAGTATCATGTTGGAAATTAGAAATTGGATCTCAATGTATCCGAGATGATATGCTTCCTCGTTGGAGTGATTTTAGACATAAAGAGCTTACTCTTCTTAAGGTTAATTCATTGCAATCAAAATTCTTGATATTTAGAGAGAAATAAATTTAAATTTCTCACATGCCTAATTGGGGCATTGGTGAAGATGAAGATATCATCGGCAAATAACATAAGACCCAAAGTCTAAATCCCTTATGACCCTTGGAGAGCTTTTATCTTTCTTTCATTTAATAATCTTTGCAGATGTCTACACTATTTTTTTTGCTAAAAGCTAACAAATGAATATTGACAAAAAACGAGAGCTTACCAGAAAAAAGAAATTTCTTAGACCACTATTCTACCTTTGGCATGGCCATAAACAGAAATAATGATCCAATTAAAAGAAAATTACAAAATAAACCATATCTTGGTCTCTGTTGTAATTCCCAATTTAAATCATGATTGACAATTCCAGATAATCGAACTTCTAGTTGTTGTAGCGTGTTTTGCTAATTTATCTGCTAGTGAGTTAATCTCCCTCTAACAATGAGAGATTTTCAAATGATGTTATCAAGGTACTATCTGAGATGCCACCATTTTTTTTTTTATCAAAGCACTAAGGAATCAAATGATCTCGAATACATCTTACAATGGAGAATTCCATCATATACTTTGTCCTTATGCCTTCATATTGTGTGAAACAAGTTAGAGTAGTATCCACGTCATCTCTCAAAACTTCACTTGCTTCTGAACACCCTAGATTTTTGAGTGAGCACCATCAAAGTTAACTTACAGCATACCAGAGGTGGAAAATTCAAAAAAAAAAAAAAAAAAAAGGGGATTTTCAGAGATCTTATTTGAGAAATCTTGTAGATTATGGAGAATAGCTGCCACCACATAAGAAGTCAGTTGCTGCTGTTTTTCAAAAATTCTTCTATTCCTCTCTGCCCATAAGTGGTAAGGCACAATAATTGATAGAGGGAGCCATACCTTACTACCCCACCAGGAGAATAAATCATCAATCGACGGGAAGCACGCCACCTCTAAGAAAAACAGTTGAGCATGACCACCCAAATGCTTATTGCAAAGCCGCATTCCAAAAACAATCATGGGGGAAATCGGATCTCCCTACGGAGATGGATTAATAACATTCCTAAATTTAATAAAATTTGAATTTAATATCTATTCAAGTTTATTAAATCTAAAATATTAAGACATCTACCCCTGGCCCTGGGCAACCCCGCCCTTTCTCTTGTGCACCCACACCCCTTACCCCTGCAAACCCTTACCCTTGGCCTTGTGCACTCCCATCCAACCACCCCTACACCCCGTAGCTCATCGCCCACCCCACCTGACGCACCTGCACAACTTGCAGTAGGCACCTCCGACCTTGCCCCTACCCTTGCCTTGCCCCTTCTCTTGCCACCGCCCCTACCCTCACCCCTGCCTCCACCCTCAGCCCACCCCACTCTAGTCCAGACCTGTCGCACTTGCCTCTCACCTTAACATCACGCCCACCCACATCTTGCCTAGACCTTGTGAGTACCCTTGCTACAACTCAACCCACCCCTCTCCCGATCCCACCTGGCTGTCCTTCTCCCACAATCAGTAAAACAAGAGAGAGAGAGAGAGAGGACAAAACTTATATTAGTTGAATAAATAAAGAAGCAAGGAATGAGAGCTGGAAAAGGATTATCTAGGTGGGATTTTTTTCTTGGACTTTTACTTATGGCAACAGTTTTAACGTGTATATATACATATATATATATATATATATATAATATTGGGGAAGGGATAGACACATTCATTCTAAGTAAGCATGCAAGTAGTAGACACATGGGAGGGGGGATGGGATAAGTGAGGGAGGGTGGTCTTTTCACTAGAAGGGGGAAAGAGGCAAACACAGGCTAGGCAGATTACTACCTTTCCCAGTATTTTCCCATTTATAATTTTACTTAAAAGTTTCATGAAAAAATCAGAAAAATTATATGAAATATTAGAAACAATTATTACTAAAAAAATAGTGATTCCGTTATTAAAACAGTACACGAATCAAGGGACTTTTGAGTTTTTTTCCTCTCACTGGATTTTTCTTAGATTCCCCTAGCTTTTAGACCTCCTCGAAGGGTTTGGGCCACCGAAGACTATCGAGTGACTGCCTATGAGAGGAAAGAGAAAACAGAACTTGAAAAATCGCAATTTTTAGGTTCCGAGGAACTCTGAGGTGTCTTTGAACAAAGGAAGAGAGGGCTACAAGGTCATTTATAAAACCTTGAAAGTTGTTTCGGGCTCAAAGAACTAATAGCAAAAGAGGAAGAATATTAAGGTGACAAAATTCAGTGTTTAGACTTGGAGAGTAAGCTATTGACTAAGGAGTCCTTCTATATTTTTATTTTAAAATTTTAGTATGTGTTTTGTACCGAGGAACCTACCTTAATAAAGATTACTTTGATTAGAATTATTTTCTCTACTCAATCTTATCTATAGGATCTTATCTTAGGGTACAAAGGTTCCCTCCTAGCAAAAAAAAAAACCAAAAACAAAATACTTAACTAAACTAAACTACTAATAAGCATTTGTAACATCTTCAAGATGTACTCTGTGTGTTGATTGCATGGAGTCTTAAATATTATCTTTGGAATTAAAGTCTTCAATGATGGAATTTCAATAAATAGAGCTAATATTAAGGTGACATAAGAATACTCGACTCCAACTAATGTGAATGAAGTCTAAAGTTTTCATAATTTAGCTTTCTTTTAGGCGATTCATTGCACACTATACACTATATCACCTTAGTAGCCCCACTCACTTTTATCGGGAATATGGAATGCCAAATCAATATTTGACCATCAAGAATATCTCCTGGCATGCATTAGGGTATTTTCCAATCAATCTATAGAGAAGGATTAGGGTTAACACTATATTCACAAAGGGAAATCATCGAAAGCAGTACTTGAACTCTTCACTACCTGCCAGAAGAAGCTCACTCAATGGTGAAAGCCATATGAAAGAGAAACTCTCTCTGTAATAACGACTCAATCTAAATTCTTATTCACAAGAGTCTAATTAGGGTTTCCTTTGCCATCATAATTATAACTGAACCTCTTAAAATCAACGGTTGTGATTAGGCCAAGTGGTGTGATCCAATAGGGTAATTTCACAACTTATCCATTATTACAAAAAAGGGCAATCCATGATATGCATTATATATACATTGTAACATGCATCTCATACACTTTAATTTAAATAAAATCCCACAACAATGTCCATTCCAATTATTTAAATATGAAGGCAATCCTTGGAAACCCAACTTTAATTTACCATACATCAACTCTTAGTATGTTAAAGTAGAGTTTTAATGGCATTTACATAAATCTCATAATCCCACATCGTGTTTAGATCCAAGAACAATTTCTATAAATCTAACACATCAAGAAAAAGCAAGTCTCGCACAAAATCCCTAATATTAAGTCACTAAGGTGCCGTTTGATAACACTCTGGGAGAATGTTTCTGGTGTTCTTCTATTTTGCGGGAATGCAAATAGAACAGAAATATGTTTGGCACTTCCGGTTCATTTTTGTATTCTCCCGGAATGAACCAATGAAAAAGAATGAGTAAAGAATACATTGCAATAGTACAAAAAAGTTACTTTTCTATTCTTTTAGAAACTAAAAGAACAAAACTATTCAAAACCCCCCACAATCCATTTTCTCCATCTCACGATCAAAAACCCCCAAATCCTAAGGAAAACCTGCAATAGGTTTTCACTCTCTCGGTCGCTGCTTCCCTGCAACTGTCGCCGCTTCCCTGCAACGGTCTCTCCTCTCGAACGTGGATAGATACCACCACCTCCCGAAATCAAAGGGGGAACGAACTCTGCATCACATCAGCGGTTTCTAAGTTCTTCCTCCCTCTCCGATTATTGTAAAATCCGTACCTTTTTTCCCAACCTTCTTCAATCTGTAAATCTCTTATGGGTTTTAAGGTTTTAATTGTTTGATTTGGCGAATCACTTAATTCCTTATTTTGCATGTGTTTTGGCATCTGTCATTGATTTTTGTTTATAGATTTATTTTGCGATTTCGATCTGGTTATGTCGTTTCTTTGAACATGGATTTTGGATCCTTCTCTAAATGGGGATTTTGAATTTCTTTCTCTGATCGAATTGGTGGGCAGCCGGTAAGGTGAGGGTTAGGTGTAGGGTTTGGGGTTGGATTCGTCGCGATGGTTGGGGAAAGTGACAACTTGTTACCCATGAAAAAAAAAAGCACCTTGTTAAGGTTTGGTTTAGGGATTCACAGATAGATCGATAAATCTTGGTGCTGGGAGTTTCAGTTTTGGTCGGAGTCAAATTTGATCTCGCAAAGGAGATGTTCTTAGAAACGAAAACAGGTTTTAGGGGGTTTTCCGTCTCTTCCCCCACCCCCCTGGCCCCCACTCGGATGAGGTCGGTGGTTTTCTGATAGTACCAGGTGTTGGGTAAGGCCGTAAGGGTGATGATGGACTCTGAAGTTGTTTTTTTTTTTTCTAAAATAAGCTTCAATAATCAGCATATTTTTCAGAATTTGTTTCTGTTTTTAATTGACGTTATATTAAATTCTTTTGAACGGAGCTGCTGATTTCATTCCACTCCACTAATCGGATTGCAACTTGTCTTTCACTTTCAATTTGGCTTATAGACTAGATTGAGTCTGTACACAAGGGGTCAGGGTTTTTGTTTTTAAGTTTGCTTTTTCTATTGTTGTTGAATAATGTGTACATGACCATCATCTTTATTCTGCCGTATAAGTGTAGGTTTTAGGACTCATTGGGGACTTTGTGGATCGTGAGATAGTGGTTAATGCTTTAATCCAAGGCTGTATTTTCTTCAAGATTTGTTAAGACTCTGGATTGTTTGTTACATTCTTTGGAGCATTAATTGGGGACTTGGATTCTATAGGATTTCTCCAACAAGATTTTAATCTTTTCACATAAACAAGCTGATTAGTGTCATAAGGATTCAGAAGCTACAAGTAAGGCAATAAGATTCAAGAATGAGCTAAGGATACAAGTAAGGCAATAAGATTCATCAGGGCAGTCAACGTGTACAAGGAAGACAGATGAATGAGCTAAGGATACAAATTGCAAATCAGATGGCAGTAGATAAGGGTTACCCCTGATTTGATTGTTTATGGAATAAAATTTCAAGACACCTATTTGCAGCTATGATTTTTATTTTGTAATTCCTATAAACTTGTATAGTAGACTTTTGTTTTCTTATTAAGATAAATGTGGAAACTCTTTATGTTTATATTTTATTATTTCCTTTAAGTAATAGTATTTTAAAAGATAATTTCATAAACAAATTATTTCCTTATTTAAGTTAAATTTGACCATAATAGCATGTTTGTAATTATTGATTTCATTGTTCAAAAGTGAATTTTCATTATTGTACTCTCCAGGAATAGAAGTGTTTGTCAAACGTTGTTTCTGTTCTTTTCCTGTTCTAAAGCCATTTCTGAAATAGTTTTACCAAACGATGTTTTTGTTCCGCCAGAGTGTCTTCACAGCATGGAATCGAAAAAGAACACTTCTGTAAAAGAACACTCTCCAGGAATAGAAGTGTTATCAAACGGCCTCTAACTACTCTACAGAAAAAAAAAAATCACTAACTAAAAGTCACATTTGCAAGCCCACAAAGATGTTAGAAATAACAATAAAATAATGAGAGTGGATGTCTTAGTTCCTCTTTGACTTCTTGGAAAGGTATGAAAAAGGGTGTAGGCTTCCAATGGGAAAAGCTCCCTATGTTTTACTTAGGAGCTCCAATCTTCAAAGGGAGTTGTTAGCCGCCTTGTCAGCATCGATAATTTCACAACTCAAACCTCCGTTTCAAGGCATTGGAAATCCAAATCCAGACCGACTCAAAGAATCACTGGTGATCTACAACCACCCTTCGTTTTGCCAACAAAGAAGTCATTAGTGACGATTTTCCATTCCATTCCTTCCCTATCATCCCCAAGCACAATGACTAGGGCTTGGTTTGAATTAGGCACAACACCTCTTGTGTTACCCCTTTAATGGCTCACTGCCTGTCCCTGTGTAGACTTTTTTTTCTTTTATTTTTTTTTAATTATTTTAAATTCCAGCCGTCTATTCCAAACCCAAACCCAACCACAACCCAAGCCTTAAGCTTATCATCCTAAACCAAAACCCAAATAACTTATTTTATCTTTAACAAAAGCAAGCCCTAGAGGCTAGAGCCCATCACGTTTTTTACTCAAAATCATTCCAAATCCATGATTTTCAACCGAGGGCAGAGATGTCATTTAACGTTTGGATTTCTAAAACCCTAACTTCTCTCTCTTTTTCTTCATCCTCCTCCATCCCTCTCTCTCTGCCGCCAAGTTTTCCTTTTTTATTTTTTGAGGATTCCTGGCGGTGACCATAGTTAACAAATTCGGATTCGGGAATTATTCGGACGGAGAATTATTCGGAATAATTCGGATGATTAATTGAAGGATTCGGTCAAAAAAGCGGTCAAAAAAGCTTATTGGGTTTTT